>NC_143398.1:142600962-142900962 GCF_052110815.1 Crocodylus siamensis | reverse complement strand
ACTAGGACTCCAAGATCCCTTTCCACTTCCGTGCCACCCAGCAGGTCATTTCATAGGCTGTAGGTGTGCTGGACATTTTTCCTCCCTAGATGCAGCACTTTGCATTTCTCCTTGTTGAACTGCATTCTGTTGTTTTCTGCCCACTTGTCTAACCTGTCCAGGTCTGCTTGCAGCTGTTCCCTGCCCTCCGGCGTGTCCACTTCGCCCCATAGCTTAGTGTCATCTGCAAACTTGGACAGAGTACATTTCACCCCCTCGTCCAAGTCGCTGATGAAGACATTAAAGAGTATCGGTCCAAGCACCGAGCCCTGCGGGACCCCACTGCCCACACTCTTCCAGTTCGAAACCGACCCATCCACCACGACTCTCTGGGTGCGACCCTCCAGCCAATTCTCCACCCACCGGACTGTGCAGTCATCCAAGTCACAGCCCCTTAACTTGTTCACCAGTATGGGGTGGGATACCGTATCAAAGGCCTTCCTGAAGTCCAAGTATACGACATCCACCCCTCCTCCTGCGTCGAGGCGTTTTGTGACCTGGTCATAAAAAGAGACTAGATTGGTCAGGCACGATCTGCCTGCCATGAACCCGTGCTGGTTTCCCCTCAGCATAATTTGTCCTGCCGGGCTCTCACAAATGTGAGCCTTGATGATTTTTTCAAAGATTTTGCCAAGGATGGAGGTGAGACTGACTGGCCTATAGTTACCCGGGTCCTCCTTCCTCCCCTTCTTGAAAATGGGAACCACATTGGCCCTTTTCCGGTCCTCCGGGACTTGACCCGTGCACCACGAGTGTTCAAATATTCCCGCCAGTGGCTCTGCAATGATGTCGGCCAGTGCCTTCAGTACCCTCGGATGGAGCTCATCCAGGCCTGCCGACTTAAAGGCATCCAGTTCTTCCAAGTGACCCTGCACCACCTCAGGGTCCACGCATGGAAGTCTGGTGCCTTGCTGCTGCCTCCCTACACTCCCAGTGAGAGTCTTGTCATGCCTCTCGCTTAGGAACACTGAGGCGAAGAACTCGTTGAGGAGTTCAGCCTTGTCCCCTCTGTCCGTCACCAATTGTTTCTGCCCATTTAGCAGGGGTCCTATTCCTCCCTGGGCCTTCCTTTTACTCCCTATATATCTAAAAAACAATTTCTTATTGTCTTTTACTTGGGTTGCCATCCTCAGCTCCATGGTAGCTTTGGCCTGTCTAACTGCCTCCCTACAAGCACGAGCAGAAGAGGTATATTCCTCTTTGGTGATCTCTCCCTGTTTCCACTTTTTATGTGCTCCCCTTTTGGCCCTTAGTCTGCCCTGGATTTCTCTGGTCAGCCAGGGAAGCCTCCTGGCCCCTTTCCCTCTTTTACCTCGCATGGGGATCGTCTCGCTTTGTGCTTGAAGGATAGCTTCCTTAAGGCACAGCCACCCTTCTTGGGCTCCCATCATTTCAAAACTACTACTCTGCAGTGCGTCCTTCACTAATCGCCTGAGTTCGCTGAAATCAGCTTTCCTAAAGTCCAGCACGTTCACCCTACTGGTTACCTTACCCACTCGACGCCTTATGTTGAATTGTACTTTTAGGTGATCACTGTCCCCCAGATGGCTACCGATCTGTAGGTCCCCTACTATGTCATCCCCCGTTGCCAATACCAGATCCAGTAAGGCATTCCCCCCAGTGGGACCATGTACCTCCTGCGTCAGGTGGAGGTCCTGTACACAGGTTAGAAACCTGCGTGAGCGGTGGGACTTTGCTGTCTGTGTCTCCCAGCAGATGTCCGGGTAGTTTAGGTCCCCCGTGACCACCGCCTCTTTAGCTTTTATGGTCTCCGAGAGTTGCCTCAGGAGCCCCAAATCTATTTCTTCCCCTTGATGTGGGGGTCTGTAGCAGACCCCTACCACCAAATCCTTTTCTCCTTGTCCCCCATGTAGCCTAACCCACAGTCCTTCTACTTCCTCATCCTTTGATTCTGTCTTGATGAGGGTTGATGTATATTGCTCCTTAACATAGAGCGCAACCCCTCCCCCCCTATGGAGAGCACCAGCTTCCAGCTGCCTGGATCCAGCCTCCAGTGTTTTGAGCAAGTGCCAGATGTAAATGCAGTGAGAGACTGGTGCCATACTAACAGCCTCAGGAGGAGCTGGGTGACATGCACAACATTAATGCTGCAAGCAATGAGTGTCTCACTCATAGCCTTGCCCCTCCTGTTCCCCCAGTGCCATGGAGAATGAAATAATGCGCATGCTATGGCTTGCCAGTCTGTCATTGAGGAGCTGTGCTGTTTCCCACCTTAAGCAGAGAAGAGACAGTTAGGAGTGTTTGGCAGGTGAAAGGAGGGTTGGATTGGGCTGGAGGTTGCTTCTTACTGGTGGTGGTGGGGATTGTGGAATGGCTTAGTAAAGCAGCACATCTGCACTGGTACCTGTTCATGCCCCAGTAAGACTTCAGCCCAACTGTGGAAGTTCCCAGGTGAAAAAGTGGCTCACTAAACTTACATATTCTTCTGTGCTTGAGTAGGAGGTATGTTGTCCTCCCAAATCCAGCCATTCCTGTCTGTCTTAAATGACAATCCAATCCAGTAAGTGTTGTTTGGAAACTGCCGTCTTAGAAATCCCTATGAAGAAACAAAAAGCATTAAGGAAACACAAGTACCTTTATCTGATAAGTATATAGTTTCAAAAATACTATTGGAAATCATTAAAAGAGGAGATAGTCCATGGCATAGCAGGTATGGAGAGATGTTCACTTATAATAGTTTTAGAAAGAGGGGTTACACTCGGGGCAGTTTAGCTCACCTGCATCATTACAGCATGAGGCACAAGTAACAGATCTTAAGAGTCCCAAGCACCAGCTTCCCCTCTCATTTTCAGTCCAGTTCAGGTATATGCTTATCCACATCTACGGTGTTCTTCACCCATTTTGAAGCTGCCTGGGACCCCTACTTTCTATTCTTTCAAGGGGATTGACAGGCTTTAGACAAACTTAGGAGGCATCCTTTTCCACTATCACTGATTGAGCCATCCTGTGCCATTGTGCACAAGTAGGTTACATAACTTGGCAAAGTCACGGGAACTATAAATGCAAAGTGAAATGATTTGACTGTGCACTGTAAAGTTATCCACCAGGTGGTACCAGGATTTTGTGCACTTTATAGATTAAAGGTTTAAAGAAGAATGAGGAGAAAAAACCCCTGTCCAATAGAGTCTGTCTTACACTCTGTGAGACAGAAAAAACCCAGGATCCCAGCACCACACTGCGAATCCAGGACAAATGCTGTCCCTGAGTCATGCAGCCTGGGACCAGGACTTGATGGTCCCATTATGGGGCTGTCCTGCCCAATTAGGGTTGGGTGGTCACCCTACAAGCGGGGAACCCTGGGCTTCCTTGCTTGCAGACCCATGCCCCAAGTCAGAATCCATGGATATGGTCCTACAAGCAGGGAATCCTGGGACAGCACTAATGAGGCTTCTGCAAAGGAGGCAGTCTGCAAAGCTGTGATGTCTGTTAATTTGGACTGCATCTCTCAGGGCTTGGGGGGCAAAGAGAAAAAGGAAAAGGAAGCATGAGTTGCATGCAAATGGCACCTGGTGAGCCCTCCACAGAGGAGTGCACAGTGGAGCTGGAGATCTCACTGGGTTGGTCATCCCGGACACAGGGAGCTGATCCAGACTTGGGGGCAGTGGCAGGGTGATTTTGAGCACTCTAGAGACTACAGGTTTGTTTGGGAACACCTCCAGAGATGTGTGTGAGGGGTGGGGGGCATTAAGGTATTGAGTACATGTTACCACAGTGTTGGTGTTTCTTTAACTTTTACTGGTTCCCTCCCTTTGGTTGGCTTGTGACACTAACTCCTATGATTTTCTGTATAAAAATGGGAACTCCCCTTTGCTTCTTCTGCCAGTTTCTGGGTCTGCATGTTGGCACAATACCTCTTTTACTGCCACAAATTTGGGCATCTGTAGCATAACAAAGGGCATGGGTGTTTGCACCAAACCTAAGTGTGTTAGTCATATAGCCACATGATGGATATCTTTGGCCATTATGTGTTGGCTGCTATTCTTTTACTTTTGGCTGTGGGTGTCTAAAGCATGTGCACAAAGACTGAGCAAACTCAGTAGGCTATGCTCTCTCAATGTGCTGTGATGTGCATTTGTCTATTCTGGACATATATCTGTGTCCAAGTGACAGAAACCCAGCCAGCCAGAAACCCAGGATAAATGTGCTGAGGAAAGGAAAGTGCTGCACTGCTTTATACCCAAGAGCTAGGTGCTGAATGCACTTGCTGTGGAAGTAAGAGAGCTGGCTTCTAGTCCCTTCCCCAGGTGAGGTTTGACTCTGCATCTCTCTGACATCCTTGCATAGTGTAGCAACCACCAGGCCACACATCAGTATGACCTGGAGCCCTCTCCAGCACTCCTTTGTAAACAGTCTCCTTGGGCAGCCATGAGAGTAAGATACAAAAATCTAGAGGAAGTAGAGCAGGTCAGAGGATGTGTGGCTTTTCTGTGTTGCTCTCCATTCAGGTTTTTTTTTTTTTTACTATTAAATGCATGGGGCGGTGGATTAGCTTCAAAAGGAGTGATGAAAACATCTTTACTAGTGCTTCACCTATGGCATGGGTATCAAAGTAATGACCTGATGATCTCTACCATTCAGCCCCTGGTAGGGCCCATGGGACTCAAAGTTGAAACCTGGCCACTCCTGGACTGCACCACATGTGGCACCCACTCCAGTACTTGCCCCAAAACAGCAGAGTAACCACTGTATTCAGAAATGCCTCAGAGTGCCTGTGTGCCGTTCCACCACTCTGGGGCCACACTGCCCACAGCACCTGATCCAGCACGCAGTGCTCACTCTGGCTGCTCTGGGACGTCTGCTGGATCTGGCATGTAGGGCTGATTTGTGGGTCTGATCTGCTCCGCAGACTGGCCTACAGGGCTGGATGAGTTTGACACCCCTGACCTATGGCATGTGGTTAGAGTATTATTAAAAGAAGTTAGAGAATAGTTACAAGTTCAAGATTTCTTTAGTTAAGGGGGGAATCTAGAGTTTTCTGGGCAAGTGCCATAAGCACTCAGCAATTGGGAGTGAGATATGGAAGGTTCCCCCCTCTTTATCCAGACTTACACTCAGGTACCTGCGCATGTAGCAGAGTGTGTACCTTCCCCCTTTCCCACCATGCATTTTTTAACTCTTCTCATGCTCACCAATCCACACTAAAGAGACAGGACTAGAAATGCCTGGGTATATGGCTAGAATACTTCCATTCAGGCACACAAAGGCAAATAGAAATTTGCCCCAAATGGTCCCTACAGTAAGGTGATCTATGCAGGTTTACAAGACCTGCCCCCAGTTTCAGACTCTGGGGATATGAGATCAGTAGAAATACAGGAATCAAAGTAATATTGCTGCCTTGTGGGCAACTCTGATAGTTACACTGAGTTTTACAAACTAACAACAAAACAAAGCAAAACAAAACAAAAAAAGCCAGGTAGCTGTATGTCATACCGGCTTTGCTCTCTTTCACCAGGATAAGGGTGCAATTCCACAAGGAGGACAACCTGATGTGGGCAACTCTGATAGTTGCACAGAGTTTAAAAAAAGGAAAAAAGGTCAGGTTGCTATAAGGCCCATACCAACTTTGCTTTATCTTTCACCAGGACAAGACTGGAATTCCAAATGGAGCACAACCTCTGACTCTCCTCCCATGTGTCCTTCTGTTCAGAAGCATAGTAACAGGATTTATCACTCTTCAACAGCCAGTTTGCAGGGCACAATCTGAAATTTACTCCTGGAGAAAAGAAAGAAAAGGTTTTTTTTTTTTCTGTAATCCAGAACGGTGGATTACAGAGCACAGTGGGCCCAAGTGGGATTCCATTTGGGTCCAGACTGAGAGCTGGGGAAGAGCTGGGTTACTGTGTTTTGCTTCAGATTGACTAGTAGGCACACATGAGAAATGTATTCTGACTGTAGGCAGGGTAGAGATGCACCCTATAGACTAACTGAATCAGGGTGTGCATACACAAGATGCTTTACTGCACAGTAGACTAATCTACTGTGTAGTAAAGCGTCATTATGTAACTGTGTGCAGGAGGTACTGCAAAATAGATTAGTCTGCTGTGCAGTTTTCTACCACCTGTAAAGACAGGTAGATTTACTGCACATTAGTTACTGCACAGTAGCGCAGGGCTACATAGCAGACTAGTAGAAAACTGCCCCAGTCAGGCCAGGCAGCAGGGGGTAGGAGAACTCCCACCTCCAACAGGTAGCTGCCTGCTTCCCAGCTGTCCCCTGCCCTGGGCAGCTGCCTGTTGGAGGTGAGGCAGGGCTAGCTCTGATTTCAGAGTTGGGGTGGGTTCAATGTCCCTTGTCCCTGCAGCAGACAGATCCTGGGCACTGCTCAGAGATTGGAGCCAGGGTGGGGACATTGTCCCCTTCCTCCAGCAGCTGCCTGCTGCCAGGGCTGTCTCTGATCTTGGAGCTAGGGCCAGAAAACTGCCTGCTGCAGGGGGCAGAGGACATTGTTCCAGCCCCCACTGCATGATCAGAGCCACGGTTGGGCAGCGGACAGCTGCCTGGAGCAGGGTTTGGGGTGGGAGACAGCTACCCTGGAGACAAGAAAGCTTCCCCCCCACTCCCATGCCAGCCTGGGGCTGTCACCTTGGGGAGACCAGAGCTCCCCCTGGCAGCCATATAGTAGCAAAACAAGACAAGAGTATCTCTGCCCTGAACTGTTCCCGTGGGGAGCAAATTTGATCCAAATGGGCACATACCAGTTTGCCTGGTGTACCTGGTAACTCATCATACAGTTATTAATATTAATTACTTGTACCTTTCCTTACTGTCACATTCAGGATCTATCACTGAAGAAATTTGTTTCCAGTTCAGACTATGGCTCTTACTGTTCTTTATTTCTCCTTCCTCTGGTCTTATTCCTCTGCCTTTTCTGCATCTCCTGCATTTTCTTTATGAGCTATCTTCCCCTCAGCAGTTTCAAATTTCCACTCTAATTGTTTCACCCCAGCTCCTTTGTTTTCCATCTTTAACAATATAATTAAATCTAGCATCTAAAATATCATCACAAATATCATCACTGGATTTCAAGAGGTAGTGAGCATTTGCATCTTCCAAAGGCAAAGTTGCAGGCATTCTGCATATACAGGAAGATTAAACAGGATCCACTAAAACTTGTATCCCATTTTCAGATCACTTGCAGCAACAGAAACTGGAAACCTAAATTTTAAAATGGAAATGTGGATGCTGATTGGATGTGCCTAAAGGCCATAAACTCATCAAACAGGCCAACTCCAGGCAATGATCAAATACAAATGAATAAGATATGTAGTTAGCTCAAGCAACACAGAGCATGCATTTCACCTGGTGTTGTGAGGGGGATCTTCAGAGCAAATTAATATACCTTCTCACACTAGGACCAAGAACTATGAGAAAGGGGCAGTGCTGAAGGCCTGAGGAATGTATATCCTCCTTCTCCCCTCATGGTTTTCTATTTACAGATCTCTTATTTATTGCCTTCCCTCCCTCCCTCTTTCCTAAATATCACATATATGTAAATTAAACTACTCAATTTGATTCTACTGCTGATTCTATGCAAATTTATTAACGATTTCCAGGCCATACCAATACACATTCTTTATTTTTGTCCTTTCTGTCACCAAAATCCATTAATTTGAGGTGGTTGAAACTTGACCTATGTCCCAAAACAAAGCACTCCCTCACTCTCCCCGCCTCCCCGGTCCACACCCTTGGGTTACAGAAGATAAGTTTAATCTTCTCTGAATGACCTCAGAATACATCTCTTAAGAGACATGAATTGTCCTTCTTCAGATTAAACATGATGATCCATGAAAATAATTATATTCCACTGTGCACCATATATTAGAAGGGATATAGTTTACACAAGTGCATTACTGTGTATATTGATCTTTAAAGACATAAAGGCTGCTTTGTCACTCTTACTTATTATGTAAATCTATATCTAATCCCCAGAAGTTAGGATAGAAGTTAGCCTTCTGGAGGGTGGGAGAATATATAACCATGGGGGTCAGGGTCTAAAAGAATGGAGAAGTGCAAAGCCAAGGTCTCTCCCATGCTGGGTTTGGTTTCAGGGGTACTCCAAGACACTGAATGGCTGGGGATCCCTTGGGAATTTCTGACACAAGTGCATTACTATTCCATTTACCATCATTTTTATTCTCCTTTCCACCATCCAAACACAAACTCTCTCTTGTTTCTTGCAGCTTCTTTGAGAAACGTGTTTCCAGAACTTCCTTCTTTGGCTTGAGTTTTTCAGTGTCTTCCTGGCAGCCCTTGGTAACCTGGAAAACTGCAATTCACAAATCATTTTTCAATGTGATCTTTTACAAATGCAATGTGGAGAGCATTTTCGTATTTGATTGGCATAACGGGCTCCGCCTACAGGGGCAGCCACAGCACCTCCAGGGGCCACACTATGCACATTCACCTACTCCAGCTTCTTATTGGATCTCCTTTCTCACCGTTCTCATCTTCACGTTAAAAATGAATAGATTTTGGAGGCTGCCTTCAAATTCCCAGGGTTTGGCTTTCAGAGCCTTAGCCTTCCCTGCTCATCATTAGGCTACAGGGCCTGGACTCTGGTTGGGCTCTATTTGGGCCTTAACCCCTCACTATAAGGAGTGGTTCCCAGGTATTCCACCTGTGATAGTCTCTAACGGTGGTCATTTTATTCAGGTGTGGGCCTTCTAGCTCCAGTTCCTCTTGCACCCTTGTGCTCTTTGGCTTCAGATCTGCCTGTGCCACCTTTCAGAGCGATAGCCTGTCTAGGTCTCCTCCAGCCAGTCCCAGACTGGCTGCCTTTCAGGACAGTCCTTAGAGGCCTCTTCAGGGTATAGTTCGGCTATATTATTAATTATTAGGCTGACAACAGTTGCATAGGTTATTTTTTATTACCTGAATATAAATAGAGCATAAACTTGTTCCTTTCATTTACCTTCTAATTCAGTAATAGACCATTACATTTACTTGGTACACATCTGTGTTTCTCAGAAATGTTTCTTAGGAAAGAACACAATATTTTTGTGTTATTTTCTACCTAAATAAATGAGAGGGCCATATTATGGAACCTGCCATCTTTGTATCACTGATTTGTATCCAGCACAGTCCTATCTAAGGCATCTTCCCTTGTCAGTTCTCTGCTGTGAAATGGATGTGAATCCAGGTGCTAATGGGACAGTGTGCCACAGCACAAAAATCACTTTCCTTTTCAGACAAAAATTCCCACCTTTGGCAGATCAAGAGGCCAAGCAGTGGAGGGGCTTTGGAGACTAAATTCACTTCTAGCAGTGGTGGTGCTCCTGAAATAGGGCCAAGGAATAGCTGTGCAGGAAGAAATGAATTAGCTGCTTGGGAAGCTGGTACTGCCATTGCCCAAGTGCTGCCCCTTCTTAGGGTAAACCAAGAATTTCAGTCTAGAGGGGATGCCAATCTGACCTTTTTTACTGCCACTGTGATGAAAAAATAAATGAAAATATTTTGGTACTTACACAGGACTGCCAGGGCTGTCAGCCCTACCACTAATAGCAGGCACAGGGTGAGCAAAGTCACAGTAGCCACACGCCATTTGGAGGATAGAGTGGGACGTACTGAGAGAAAGACAACAATCAGGTATTAGCAAAGGTGGAGGCTGAAAAGTCCTTACTCCATTCCCATGTTCTTTTCCAGAACTTTTGTTTTTCCTTCTCTGTTGCCGCAGATCTGCATGCCCAGCTTCTGACAGCGCAGCATCAGGTACTGGAACCCTCTGGGGAGACATCTGTACGCAAGGTGTCCACAACGTAGCCCAGACACCAGTACAGTTGGCATTTCCACTTCACTCTGTCTGCAGAGTTCTCAGGACCCCAACATTAAAGAGGCAATTTCTTGCCTTCCTCTCTACCAGAAACACTTCCCAGGTTGGAGCAGCAGCAGCAGCAGCAGCAGCAAGATATTACTTGTGTTCCATATGCATTTGAAAAAACCATACCCTTATACATTATGCCACAACAGCCCACACTTAGCAACATTTCTTGTATATCCTCCTTGTTCACCAGCCTCCTGGCTCTTCACGAAACAAGAGAAAGCCCCTTCACTCCAGTGCTGGCCTTACCTCCAATCAACAGCTTCTTAATTTTTTCCCCTCTAGCATCTGCATGTCCTTTCCTACCATTCACTACTTCTCCTTCCTTCACTAGACACCGCTGAGGTCATCTTAAACAGCATTTTTTATTCTTAATTGATGATGCAGTTAATAGACCTTACTGTGCCCTACAGGCAGGCACCTCCTTCCTCTCAGGCTTCATCAGCATCACCTCTTTAAGGAAGGTGACCACAGCCTTGCTTCCAAAATTCAAGCGGGGCTGACTTGTCCTGGAGAGTGCCCCAACCATCAGGCTATAGGTGTTCTGTGGTGTCTTAGGGTGAGGCAGTCTCCACCCCATCCTGTTGATTCTTCCACTGTGCAGAAAAGAACCCAAGATTCCTTGGTTCAGCAGGAGACAAAGGAGAAGTGAGCATGACTTGCTTGGTGATAAGGACACAACAAACAGACACCTGGGGCTCATCACCTGCCCCAAAGACAGTGCATTTCACACTAAAGAGCCAGTGGGCATGCCTACACAAGATGCTTTATTTGATATTAGAGCAAGTTACTGTGCATTAAGAGTCACCATCTACACGTGCAGATGCTTACTAGACAGTAATTTGCTCTAATCTCAAGTAAATTTGTTACCTGTAAATACAAGTAGCAAATTTATTTGGGAGTAATAACTGCACAGTTTGGCATGTGTAGATGGCTGAATGGGAGCAAATTTGCTTCCAGTCAGCTGGACAGGAGTGGGAGGGAGATTGCCCCGTTCCTGGGAGCTGCCTGCTTGCAGAGCAGGCTCCACCACTGGAGTCTGGGCGGGAACAATGTCCCCCTGCCCTGGCAGCAGAGGGCTGGGAGCAATCATGGAGCAGGGGCTGGGATCTCCCTGGTGCTGGTACAGGAGGACATTGTCCCTGCACAGGCTCTAGTGGCACAGCCCGCCCCAGCAGTAGGCAGCTTCCAGGTCAGGAAGCCCAGCCCTCACCATGAGACACCTGGCCTTGTGCTCTGTGTCAGCCCCTGGGCTAGCACCAAGGTGGAGACTAGAGCTCCCCCAGCTGCTTCAGGGGCCTGGTGCAGGGCTGGTGGGGGTGGGAGCAGACTGTTACCATAAGCAGCAAATCTGCTCTCACTTCCCCATATGTGTAAACATGTGACCAGGTTATTTATATGTATGGACACAAAGCCTAAGCAGTTCTCCAGCCCTGAGCCTTTCTAAGCCAGTGGAAGTGGGGTGGGGGATTTAAATCCTCTCAGGTAGTTTAAGGAATTGGACTGACATCACCAACTTCTCTAAGCACCAAGATATTGTACAAAAGGGAACATTTGAAAGGAAGGAATAGCTACCATTTTGTTTTTTATGGGGTCTGACTTGGGAGGCACATGATAGGCATGCCTGAAGAATGCCAACTGCAGGAAACCTTCAGAGGAGAGAGCTTAAGGAAGAGAAGCACCTAGATGAACATACAGTTTATGGATTCCAAGTAGTGCGTGCAAACGAAAAATTTCAGTCACATATGGAATTTGAATATTGAGGCTTGTCACCATGCACACACTGCAAAGTTCCTAAGGTGGGCATTAGTGCCCTCAGTCAAGCCACACTACTGTGTGCTGGCTGCCTCCCAAACCAGAAGAATCGCAATTGTGTTTGTGCACCACAACAGCAGGCTCATGAGCAATGCTGAGTGATAGTACTGGTTAGTTTATCCTCCGCACACTGCCAATGCTCCAGCCTCTGGAGATAGCCCATGTGGAGCAGCATGGTACAGCCAGGGCTTCCACTGCTCAGCTGCTGATGTCACTATAACCTGTGTTGCCTGTCTGGTTTAGAAGCCTCCAGCCTGAGGGAGGAAGCAGGAGAAATAGGATTTTCAAGGTTGTGATTTTGGACTTAGGCATTTACTTATGTCCCATGAACAGTGCTGTGTACTTATGCCCCAGCACTTATGCCCCACATTAGGAGCCTTTGGATCTAGCTCAAGACATTACAGAAGGAAGGAAGGGTGAAGCCACTTTGAAAGTACCAGGATGCACCAGTCACAATCTTGTTTGTTATACCTTTGTTTCTCCAGAATGGTAGTGGGGGGTGGGTAAAGTAGCCCAGATGAGAGAGCACAGCACAACTGTAACCCTTCTGCCAGGCACTGGAGAGCGGTAGCAAGGGCCAGCTTCAAATTCAGGGCATTGTGCAAACTTTCTATTTGGATTCAAGTTCCTCTCCAGAAACCTGGTAAAATAAATTGTTACTGTGTGTTCCAAAGGGAACACACACATGTCCCCACTCACAAGCAAAATTCAACTATAACAGGGTTTGTTAAAGGGGAAAAACAAAAATACAACCCTAAAAACCTTTATTTTCAAATAAGAATTAGCCGAAGCTACAAACATTTAACACTCTGTCCGAATCACCACCAGTCTAACCCATGTGTACTACCTCTTAACACAGTCTTCTAGGAATGGAGACTGAGTCAGAGCTGCTTCCCAGGCGTCCTATCACCTATGCATCCAATAATGGGAGGTGCTGGGTAGGGAGAACCATCGTGAGGTCCCTGCCACTCCTTTGCTGTTGATCCTTGCTGCCAGCAGTCATTACTTTGCCTCAGGGGCCCTATCATCAACTGCAACAGAACCTGTCAATCCCAGATCAGACTTGTCACCCATCTTTGGACATACAGTTAAGACAATCATGGAAGATAATCATCCTCAACTGCAAGTGATTGCTGAAGAAGATCACCAATGCTAGCCAAAGTGACAAGTGCTGGGGAGGGAGGTCTTGCACTGGAGCTCACCACTGGGGATTACTTTCTCACCCCCTTTGAGGGTTCATGACTTTCCATACTGGGAATCTTTGCTCCTCACCGCCTTTGGGGATCCCAAAGTCTTCTGTGATGGGTGCATCCTGGAGCTTTCTCTTTCACAAGCTTTCATATGGAAGTTTTCTGGATGCTTCACCCCAGCACACTAGAAAGACTTGTACCCACAGGGAGTTTCCCATTGAAAATTGATGTGTTTCTTAGGTTTGAGGGTAGGTGGTGTGGAAGGAGCTCAATGGAACAACATGGGAGAGAAAAGGGGGACAAAGATAGTAAGAGCAGGGATGGGAGGAAGGTAGCAAATGAGAAATGAAGCAAAACTGCAGAGATGGGACCCAAGACCTCAAGGGACTGGAGCACAAAGCCAGGAAGTAGAGGGCAGGGCAAAAAGAGCCAAAAATGCTGGAAGGGCCTTACCTTTTTGGCTGTCTGGATGTCTATGGGCAGAAGCTGCATTCCAAGGTGCCTGAAAATTTAAAGTGGTGTATCCTTCCTCGTCCTGCATCTCCAGCCTTCTATGCTGCCTCCCTGAGGTGTTACTTGCTGGGTGATAACAATGCTCTGGTGGGTCTGCAACTTCAAGAAAATTGATTAATGCTTCCCCATTTCAGCTTAGCTTACAGAGGAAACTGAAGCCAGGCTTGAAATAGGGAACTTGCAGCTTCAGTAGTAAGTGCAAGACAGAGTGGGATGGCAGTTAAGTAAGGAGGGTGTGGATATGACATGGGTGTTTAACTAGCCCTAAACTGAAGTGGTGTTTTTGAAAACCCACTGTTTCAATTTAGGAATCCATTTCATCTACACACACCTAAGAGTACCAATGGCCCAGTTTTGGGGGTGAATAAACTGTGGTCATATTGAATGCAGTAGGACACCTACATGGCTCTCATTCAGTTTTTGGGCATCCAATCCACTAAACCTATCCCTTCTGGAATCCCAGGAAACTGTGCACACAGCTCCTTTTGTACCATGCCTTTAGCCTAAACAACATAAATACAAGACCATCTTAAGAGATGTGAGTAGCAATGAGGCACTCAGTACAGCAGAAGCCACCCTGCTGTGTTCTCCAATGTATCTCATGTCTATTAAACTAGGCCACGCATCTGAGGAAAGGACTAGGGGATAGAACCCAGGGGTCATGTCTACTAGGCCTGTGCGAGTAGGCAGCTATTCGATTTGGCTTTGGATCCGGCCACTTTGGATGCCATCAGTTCAATCCAGAGCTCCAGACTGGGTTTCTGCTTCTATCTGGCTGAAGCAGCTCCGAAGCTTTGGAGCCGCCTTAGAGATCTGGCCATAGGGTATAATGGGGAATCAAGGAAATATCTATACTTTTGTTGTTTTTTTGTCTTATTTGGATGAAACTTGCAGGGGTCATAGCCTCTGATGCATGCATGGCACCCACTGTGTTTCAAGAAGATCAGTGCAGGGGTTCAAGGGAAAGTGCACCCTGTCACGGGACCCGGAGCTGGCGAGCCAAGTTCACGGTCTTGGTCACGGATGGTTGGTCGAGTGGTGGCAAACTGGACACGGAACAGGCGGGATTTTTGGCGTGGAGCTCTGAGGCACGGAAGCATAACGGTTTAAAAAACAAGCTGGATTTATTTAATTTACGCTTTTGACGGCGTAGGTACTGATCTTCAGTTACAGTGGATGATAACAATAAACAACAAAGGGGTCTGTTGGCCCACGAGGTTCGCAGTGAGCCCTTGCTTTCTATCCCTACAAGAGGGATAGGTGCGGCTGCCCGCTGCTAGTCCCAGGGCTGGTCAACAGCTCATGCAAGGGATTAACATACAAAAGACGACTGTAACGTGTCGTGACGCCAGTCCAAGTTAATGGAAAACGAGTAGTCGTATACGAAGCTGAGGTCGAGAACCGGAATGTGATGCAGCGGAGATCAGGTATGTAGGAATGAGCCGAATCATAGTCGATATGGAATGCCGAGGTCAGTTCAAAGCCAGGTAAGCAGAAACCGGAATCAAAAGCCGTGAAGGACATAATCAAAATCGAAGTTGGGATCAAAGCCAAGACAGTTCAGTAACCAGAAGAATCAATACACAGAGATAAATCAAAGAGGTAAGTTGTTGTATGAGGTTGAAAAGAGAGCTGGGGAATCAGATCCCAAACACTTTCTGCCTCACAGTCCCTACTAAAGCAGCCTCTGCTTGCAGATAGAGCAGCTCTCTCTCTCTCAATCCACTCCCACCAACGACGCGCCAACAACCCACACCAAAGGTGGGGGTCAGAGAACTTTTAAAGCAACCCTTCAGCCAAATGGGGTGCTTGGTTGAAGGAATTTTCTGGACGGTGACATCATGCTCTTAGTGAACTGAGCATGTGTAAGTCTGAGCTCTGCGTGGTGACTGAGCATGCGCAGGACTGAAAATAGGCCACAGTTGATTGACAAGCCAACAGGTCATCCAGGGGGCACATGCTGTGGAATTTTCCATGAGCTAGTGTTATCTGCACATGTCAAACTTTAGCTCCCTGTATTGGCAGCACTTATATAAAAATTTACTTTGACATACCCCCTTGCTGTCAATACAGGAGTGTTGAGGTCGAATTCAAAAATTATCTTCGAGTTCGTCAATTTCCTCGATTTTTTCATATGTTGGTAACTTTGTATACACTAATACAGACAGATTTGACACTTTCTTACTGATACATTTAAACAAGCAACAAATTAATGAGATGACTATGGCCAAAACAACTAAAAACGAAATTAACGGGGTTAATAAATTTACTAACCAGGACGAGACGTTCCACCCAAACCCTTTAAACAACTGAGAGAGCCAGCCTTGGCTAATACCCACAACAGCATTTACCTCATCTGCTATTTTCCTAATTTTGTTAATTTGATTGTGTAGAGGGATAGAGACGTTAGGTATCGACACGCAACACATCTCTTTTGATAAGTTTAGATATTGACACAATCCCCCTTGCTGTATTAGTAGGGTGTCGAGGGCTAGCCTATTCTGAATCGTCATTTTTGACGTAGCCTGGAGTTGTTCTTCTATGAGCTCAAACCCCACAGTGTAGTTTGCCAATAATTCTACCCGTTTGGCTAATTCAGCCAGGGCTATTCTCGCCTTTGCTATGGTGAGCCCCCAAAGGAAAAAACCCTCAACTGCCCAACCAAGCCCCTGAACTACTTTCTCCCCCCATGTGAGAGAACTCCAGACCGGGCCGCGGGACCTGGTTTGTCTGTGTACAGGGGGGCTAGGCGGGTGTGCCGTGGATGCTTGTAAAGGTGGGCAGAATAATATTGAACTCAAAAAACACTGTAGGTTAGAAAGAGTGGCTGGCAAGGTGGTATATAGTCATCCATCTGAGCATGCCCAGGCTAAGCCGAAGGGCGCAGGTGTCATTAATTTGTCACATTGCCCTGGAGTGGTGACTGAGCATGCGCAGGACTGAAACTAGGTCACAGTTGATTGACAAGCCAACAGGTCACCCAGGGGGCACATGCTGGGCATGCTGTGGAATTTTCCATGAGCTAGTGTTATCTGCACATGTCAAACTTTAGCTCCCTGTATTGGCAGCACTTATATAAAAATGTACTTTGACACACCCCAAATTCTTGAAAGCAAAACTCATGTCACGTGTATGTGTTACACCACAGGGGGATGAAAACTGCAGAGGTGGTAGACCTTGGTGAGGCCACAAAGCCTTCCAAGTTTCAAGAAGATTGGTGCAGGGGTTTGGGAGGAACTACACCTCAAGCTTCTGACAGGCAAAACAGAGGACATAGATGACCCTGTGTGTGTTAAGGCACACCAGGCTGAAAACTTCAGGGGTGGTGGCCCCTGCTGAGGCCATGAAGACTGCCAAGTTTCAAGGAGATAAAAGCAGGTAAAAGGGAGATAAAAGGGGTTTGGGCAGAAGTGCACCTCAAGCTGTGAACAGACAAAACTCGTGACATGGGTGCTTGTGCAACTCACTATCTTTGTCTTGGGGTAGTTGATTGTCTGTATTAATTCTTTCCTATCCTCAGTCTGTGGTTTTGTAGATCATAGAATCATAGAATCAATGAGTCGGAAGGGACCTGGACAGATCATCTAGTCTGACCCCCTGCCATGGGCAGGAAGGAGCACTGGGGGTGGGAGGGGTCATAAGACCCCAGCCAGGTGCCTATCCAGTCTCCTTTTGAAGATTTCCAGGGAAGGTGAGAGCACCACCTCTCTGGGAAGCCTATTCCAGGCTCTGGCCACCCTTACAGTGAAATAGATCTTCCTAATAGCTAACCTAAACCTATCTTCCCTCAGCTTGTGGCCATTGTTCCTGGTGACTCCAAGGGGGGCCCTGGTGAACAGACTTTCCCCGAGTCCCTGCTTCTGGCCCCTTATAAGGTTGTAGGCAGCCACAAAATCCCCCCTCAGTTTCCTCTTGCGGAAACTGAAGAGATTCAGGTCCCTCAGCCTCTTATAGTTTCATAGTTTCTAGGGTCGGAAGGGACCTGAACAGATCTTCTAGTCCAACCCCCTGCCATGGCAGGAAAGAGTACTGGAGTCAAACGACCCCAGCAAGGTGTTCCTCTAAACTCCTCTTAAAAACCCTGTAGGAGCCTGCACCATTTCTCTTGGAAGTTGGTTCCAGACCCTAGCCACCCTGACCATGAAGTAGCGCCTCCTGATGTCTAACCTAAACCTACCCTCTGCCAGCTTGTGACCGTTATTCCTGGTCACTCCTGGCAGTGCTCGGGGGAACAGTGACTCCCCGAATGCCTGCTGGTCCCCCCTGACTAGTTAATAACAGGCCACAAGATCCCCCCTCAGCCTTCTCTTTTGGAGGCTGAACAGGTTCAGGTCCCGTAGCCTCTCCTCATAGGGCCTGCCCTGCTGTCCCCTGATCATGCGAGTGGTCCTCCTCTGGACCCTCTCCATGTTGTCCACATCCCTCTTGAAGTGCGGCGCCCAGAACTGGACGCAGTACTCCAGCTGCGGCCTGACCAGTGCTGCATAGAGGGGGAGGATCACCTCTTTTGACCTGCTTGAAATGCATCTGTGGATGCATGCCAAGGTGCGGTTGGCCTTCCTAACTGCCTCTCCACACTGTTGACCTATGTGCATCCTGGAGTCAATGATGACTCTAAGATCCTTTTCTGCCTCCGCGCTGACAAGAGGGGAGTTCCCTAACCTGTAGGTATGGTGCCAGTTCTTCCTCCTCAGGTGCATCACCTTGCACGTGTCTGTGTTGAAACCCATCCTATTCTCATCCGCTCACCCTTGTAACATGTCTAGGTCTGATTGTATCCTGTTCCTTCCTTCTAGTGTGCCCACGTCCCCCCACATCTTAGTGTCATCAGCAAATTTGAACAGGGTGCTTTTTACCCCCTCGTCCAAATCACTGATGAAGATGTTGAACACTGCGGGCCCGAGGACCGAGCTCTGCGTAACCCCACTGCCCGCGTCCTTCCAGGTCGAGAAGGACCCATCCACTACCACCCTCTGAGTGCGGCCCTCCAGCCAGTTGGCGACCCATTTGACTGTGTGGGTGTCTACGCCACAGCCCTCCAGTTTCTTAATGAGAACGGGGTGAGAGACAGTGTCAAAAGCCTTCCGGAAGTCCAGGAAGACTATGTCCACTGCTACCCCTGCATCTAATGATCTGGTGATCTGACCGTAAAAGGCCACCAGGTTGGTCTGACAGGACCTGCCACTGATGAACCCGTGCTGGTTGCCCCTAAGCATGCAGTCCCCTGCTGGCCCCTCCTGGATGTGTGCCAGAATAAGTTTCTTGAACAGCTTGCCTAGGATCGAGGTAAGACTAACTGGCCTATAGTTTCCCAGGTCATCCCTCCTCCCTTTTTTGAAGATGGGAACCACGTTGGCCCTCTTCCAGTCTTCTCATAGGGCTGGCCATGGAGGCCCCCAACCATATGAGTGGCCCTCCTCTGGACTCTCTCCAGGTTCCCCATGTCCCTCTTGAAGTGCGGCACCCAGAACTGGATACAGTATTCCAGCTGCAGCCTGACCAGCAGCGCATACAGGGGGAACAAGACCTCTCTGGACCTGTTAGTGATCTCCTTGTTGACAGGGTACGTTGGCTCTGCCTATTGCTTCGTCGCACTGGCGACTCATATTCATCCTGGGGTCAATCCTGACTCCAAGATCCCTCTCTGCCTCTGTGCTGCTGAGAGGATCAGCCCCTAGCCTATAACCATAATGCTGGTTCCCTCTCCCCAGGTGCACCACTCTGCACTTGTCCTTGTTGAACCCCATCCTGTTCAGATCTCCCCACTTCTCTAACCTATCCAGGTCTGCCTGGATGCAGTCCCTGTCTGCCAGTGTATTCACTTTACCCCACAGCTTGGTGTCATCAGCAAACTTGAACAGGGTGCTCTCCACACCCTCATCCAAGTCGCTAATGAAGACGTTGAACAGCACCAGCCCAAGGACCGAGCCCTGGGGGACTCCGCTGCCCACACCCTCCCAGGTCGACATCGACCCATCCACCACCACCCTCCGGGTATGCTCCTGGAGCCAGTTTGCCACCCATGTGACTGTGCACTCATCAATGCCGCAGTCCCTCAGCTTGCCCACCAGAATTGGGTGGGACACTGTGTTGAAGGCCTTCTGGAAGTCCAAGAAGATGACATCAACTAGATGTTAATTGTTGCTAATTAACTAGTAACATTAGCTAGCAACTGTGTCCCTAAGTGAATTGACTGGTCCCTGAGTGAATCATGATTGATTGGAAACTGGTAACACAGTAGCTTAGCAGCCAGGCCTGCAGTAGTCCCCCTCCCCTCCCCCCTCTCCCCTCCCCAAGACAGAGACAGTCAGTCCCACAAGCACCCATGTCACAAATTTTCCCTGTCAGCATCTAGAGGTGCAGGGCCCCAGAGACCAGAAGCCCTGCACCTATATCTTCAACAGCTGGCAGGCTTCATGGCCGCAGCAGTGGCTACTACCCCTGCAGCTTTCACTCTGCTGGACCTTAATCCACACAGTGTCACCCATGTCACGAGTTTTGCTTGCCCGCAGCTTGAGGTGCAGTTACCCCCAAACCCCTGCACCTATCTTCTTGAAACTTGTCAGGCTTTGTGGCCTCACCAGAGGCCACCATCCCTACAGTTTTCACCTCCCTGTGGTGTCACACATGCACGTGATGTGAGTTTTGCTTTCAGGAATTTGGGGTGTAGTTCCACCCGAACTCCTGCACCAATTATCTTGAAGCTTGGCAGGCTCCATGCACTCAGTAGAGGCTACTGTTCCTGCAAGTTTCATCCAAATCAGACAATAAACAACAAAGTTATAGATATTTCATTGATTCCCCATTATACCCTATGGCTGGCTCTCCAAAGCAGCTCCAAAGCTTTTCCGAAGTATTTTGGAAGCTGTGAACCATTTTGGAAAGCTTAACAAAGCCAGTGCTTCAATCTGGACATGCTGCTTCATACGCCTAAGTGTCTGAAGCTTCTCTGGATCCGAAGCACTGTCCGAAGCCTCGCACAGCCCTAAAAGTCACGTTTAGAAAGCTGTGCCTGGAGTGAAAGGGAGGAGAGGGATTGAACCAAGTCTGAGGTTTAGAAAGTGGGCTTAAACAAAAGAGGGTTAGAAAGAAAGAAAGAGAGTTGGGGGTCTCATCACTGCAAGGTTCCAAGATGTTTGTTGACAGGCAGAGCCCACAGCTCACTCACTGATTGTGTTCCAGGCAGAAAAGGAGTGGAGCTGGTGCAGCTTTTGGATCCAAGCACCAGGACAGAGACTGGAGCTGAGGCTGGGGTTTTTGCAGGGGCTCAAGGGAGAACACTAGGTTAGTTTATGAGTGATCAATGGCTTATATGCTGGATAGTAGGAACTGATCACTCCTGGCTATGGGTGGCATTACCCTGAGGAAGCTCAGTATGCAAACAGGCAGATTCAGTGTTTTGGGTACCAGTAACAGAGTCATTACTAGAATTGGTCTGATAAATGCTGAGCTGGGTGTGTGCAGATGTGGGATGATTAGCATTTTGAGCAGGGATGCCCCATCATGCAGTGCTCCCCTGCTTGTCTAGTCCCAGAGTTCAGTGCGGTCCTTTCCTTAGAATCTCTTTTCTCCATCCTGAATGCTAATGAAGGTGCTGCCCTGTCTCATCTGCAATGTAAATCAGACCAGGGTGTTTACTATCCTGTCCTGAGGGGTTGAGGTGTGTCTTTGACTGCATCTTCAGTGCCTTTTGTAAGTCCTTCTTCTGATTAGTTCTGGTTCAGTCAAGGGGTGTGGGGCGGGGGATGGACTGTGAAAGAGTCGTTCATGAGTCTGCTCAAGGGTTCTCCAGAACACAAAACTGACAGGTAACAAACTGTGACCGATCAGCTGTCTTCAGGATCCACTTTGATCACCCCATGCGGACAGGGAGCTAGAAAAGGTGCCCTAAACATAGCCTAATACATTATTCTGTATTTCTTCTTGACTGGATACCTGTGTCCAGTGAAATCACCTTTACTGTGGTCAAAAAATACCAGGAAAGACGCACCATTGATTTTGGGACCTGGACCATCAGGACCCTCACAGACAACTCTAATAGAGAACACCCAGAGCACTGCACTTCAATCGTGGCCTGAGAATATAGGTGGCAAAACACTGATGTAGCTGCACTGAGCAACACCCAGCAAGCAGGATATGGGCAGCTCAAACAACATGCAGACAACCATACCTTCTTCTGGAAGTTTAAACAGGAAGGAGAATGCCAACTTCACAAAGTTGGTTTTGCCATTAAGAATGAACTCATAAACCAGCTCAGTGATTTCCCTATTGGAATTAATGAGTACCTCATGACTCTCCATCTTAAACTGTTGGGGAGCCAATATACCACTGCCATCAGCATGTATGCACTGACTCTTGATGCCACCAAAATGTGTCACCCCTCTGCATGCTCCATGATGGTATGTGAGCAGTGGTTCTCAGTAATGGAACTATCACAGATCCCATTGAAGTTAAAACAAGAGTTAAGCCATATCATCTGTCCAACACTTTTCTCAATATTCCTTGCTGTGAATCCTTTACAATATTCCTTGCTACAATCTGCCCACCAACAAGCTTACAGCCACAGTGGAGTTAAACTACCAAGTGGGTGGTAAGCTGTTTAACCCTGGCCAACTCCAAGCCAAAACCTAGACAACGCTGACCTCAATCAGTAAGCTTCAGTATTCTGGTGATACTATTGTATATGTTCACTCAAAAGTAGACTTTCAGGCAATCATTCATGTCTTTACTGATGAATACAAGAAAATGTGACTGATGTTTATCATTCAGAAGACTAAGGTTCTCTACCAAGAAGCTCCAAATGAACAGTCCCCAGATCCAGATCCACCAGCAGATGCACCAATGTTAGCATTCTCCTGCAAGCAAACACCATGAGAACTGTGGTGATTATTTACTGACAAACTTCATTAGGCCTGTCGTGTCATCCGGATGTCTGACTCCTGACTCCAGGCTCCCAAAGCAAATTTTATTCTCCCAGATCAACTAAGGGGTACCTGGGGGGTAGATCAGGCATGACAAACCTGTTGTCCTTCTATGACCAGGTAACTAACCATCTGGACAAGGAACATGAGGTTGATGTCATTTACTTAGACTTTGGTAAAGCCTTTGATTCTGTTTCCCACGAGATTCTCTCAAATGAATTGGAGGGTGATGAGCTGGATCAGTCTACAATGAGGTGGGTGAACAACTGGCTTAGAGGCTGATCCCAGAGAGTTGTAATTGATAGGCTGGCCTCATCCTGGAGGGCTGTCTTCAGTGGTGACCCCCAGGGATCTGTGCTTGGACCCATGCTCCTTAACATATTTATTAATGACTTGTATGAGAGAGTGGAAAGCTTAATGATTAAGTTTTGTGGAAGATACTAAACTGTGGGGAAATGTGGGCACATCAGAGGATAGGGTAAGGATCCAGGATCTGTATTAAGCTCTTTCCCAGTTTTTCAGTTTGGCCAATGAACTGAAATATCTGGTCGTCATCTAGCTATCCTCCTTCTAACTAATATAATGACCTGACTCAGGAAAATAAGGTAGAGCTGTAACTATCATGCACTCTGGTGTCCTCAACTGTTGTATTGATTCCAAAGGGTCACTAGAAACTGGAACAGATTGCAGTAGTTTTCAGATCTCTCTAGTTAAAATCAGTAGTCTGGCTGGGCACATCTACCTGAGATGCTTTACTGCACAATTGACTGCACAGTAAAGTGTTGTTGTCTACATATGAGGACACTTACTGAACAGTCAATTAGTTAACAGCAGAGTTAATTTGTTACCTGCAAATGTGTATGGGGCCAGGAGACAGCTGTCTCCTGGTCCCATGCTTTCTTCCAGCTCCTGGCATAACACCCAGCAGGAGTCTGGAGCTCCCCTGGCTGCTGCAGGGAGGGAGAACAGGGTATGATCATCCCTTTTCTAGTTGCTCCCATTGGAATCAATCTGCTCTCTAGAGGAAGCACATGTAGACATGCTCCCCAGTGACTTAATGCACAGTATTTTTAGACAGCAGTAAGCCTACTTTGAATTGATTGCATATGTAGACATGCCTGCTGAGGGCATAAAAGACTGAGGATCAGGACTAGCACAAAGAAGGCATAAAGCCACTAGCTCATTTCCCGCCTCAACTATATTGCTTTATGCAACCTGAGGGTCAGCACCCGTAGCACACAGAAATATTCTAACTTCCCTGAAAGTGGTAGGAGTCCCAAATAAACTGTGATTATGCAGACTGAATGACAAAATAACCACTTTGCTCCCTATCGAGTCAAAGATGCAAGCTGCAGCTTGAAGGGAAGGTGTGTCATGGTTCTTTATGCAGTTCCATGAAAAGGGGGAAGTAATTTTCAGATTGAAATATCCAGCATCTAGGGTTATAAAATACAAACAAGAGTCATCTGCAACATATAGTAATGTGAATGTAATGTGAGTAACAGCAGGAAGAACCAGGGGGCATTCTGCAGAACAGTGCTGACTGTTAATTTGGACTACAACTTCAAGACACCCCAGGGGCTAGTAGGTAAGGGGAAAAGAAAAAGGAAACTTGAGACTGCAGTAAAGGGAAGATACAGCAGCCTGCAAGTGGAACCTGGTCAGCCCTATGAAGAGGACTGCACAGTGCAAATGGAGATCTCACTGGCTCCATCAGTGAGGACTGTGGACTAAGAGGCTGGACTCAGACCTGGGGGAAGCTACAGGATGTTGTTTGAGTACTCTAAAAACTAAAGGCTTGTTTGGAGGCATTTCCAGAGATAGTTTCCTAGTTTCCTAGTTGGTAGGGTCGGAAGGGACCTCCTTGGACCTACTCGAGATGCATCTGTGGATGCATGACAAGGTGAGGTTAGCCTTCCTGACTGCGTCCCCACATTGGCAGCCCATGTTCATTTTGGAGTCTATAATGACTCCAAGATCCTTTTCTGCCTCTATGCTGATGAGAAGGGAGTTCCCCAGCCTGTAGATATGGTGCTGGTTCTATCCCCCTGGTGCAGACCCTGCACTTTTCAGTATTGAACCCCATCTTATTCTCATCTGCCCATCCCTGTAACCCATCCAGATCCAATTGCAGCATGTCCATCCCTTCTAGTGTGCCCACTTCTCCACACATATTAGTGTCATCTGTGAATTCAAACAAGGTGTTTTTCACCCCCTCATCCAAGTCACTGATGAAGATGTTGAACAGTGTGGGCCCAAGGACCAAGCCCTGGGAGACCCCACTGCCCACATCCCTCCAGGCCAAAAATGACCCATCCACCAATACTCTCTGGGCGTGGCCCTCCAGCCAATTGGTGACCCATCTGACTGTGTAGGCATCAACACCACAATCTCCTATTTTTTTAATGAGAATGGGGTGAGAGACAGTGTTGAAGGCCTTCCTAAAATCCAGAAAGACTACATCCACCACGACACCTGCATCCAAGGATTTTGTGACATGGTCATAGAAGGAAACCATGTTGGTCTGACAGGACCTACCTCAACTGAACCCATGTTGGTTGCCCGTAAGCATGATCTCCCCTGCTGGCCCCTTGCAGATGAGCTCCTGGATAATTTTCTCAAAAAACTTCCCCAGGACCGAGGTAAGACTAACGCGCCTATAATTTCCTGAGTCCTCCTTCCTCAGCTCAATGAAATCCACCCTCCTCAAGTCCAGGGCTTCTGCCTTGCTGCAGGCTTTTGACACTCTGGGCTGGATGGTGAATTCCAGTACGTGATGATCACTATCGTCCAGGTATTCAAGCACCCACAGTCCTCTCACCAGGTTGTCACTTGTCGCCAGGACCAGGTCTAACAAGGCAATTCCCCTGGTTGGACTGGGCACCTCCTGAGTTTGATGGAGTTCCTGTAACATGGCTAGGAACCTACATGAGCTGTCAGACCTGTCTGACTGCTTTTCTCAGCAAATGTCCTAATAGTTTAGATGTGGCAGGAGGTGGGAATTATGGTACTGGCTATATATTACCACAGTGTTGATGTTTCTTTACCTTTTACAACATAGCTTCTCTCCCTATGGCCTGTTGGCTTGTGACCCTAAACCCTATGATTTTCCACACAAAATAAGAAATCCCCCTTAACTCCTGTGCAGATTTCTGGGGTTCCAGGTTTGACACACATTGCTAGTAGTGGAGGGAATCTGAAGTGAGGAGCTGCCTCATTTCTAAGGCAGCTCCCAGGCAACCCCCAGCTGGGCTGGAAAATCCAAAATGGTATAGCTCCTGGCCAGGCTTCAGCTGATCAGGGATTTCCTCTCTGGGACTGGCTGGCAGCTGCCCCAGAAGTGGGACAGCTCTTAGCCAGTCCCAGCTGTTTCGGGAAGCCCTGCTGGGCATGAGGCTTGTCCCCATGTCTGTGGGACCAAGACAGCTGTGCACGGGGAGAGGAGGGATGTGCATGGGGAGAGGAGACAGTTGCTGCTGCAGCTGGCAGAGCTCTCCTGGCCCCATGTTTATCAGAACTAGCCCCAATGATCCCTGCTATCCCCCAGGCTAGCACCCCATGGGTACTCCGGTACCACGTCCCAGCTGCTCCTGTGGTCCCAGCATTGCAACTGGGAACCACGTGATGCCAGAGTGTGGTGGGTGGGTTGGGGGAGTGGGGAAATGGCTGCAGCAGGCAGGGAGAAGGGGCATCGAGTAGGCATGTGGAGTGCAGTAACAGCTGGGCAGGAGTACGGGGCCCACACTGGTGCAGCAGGGCCAGTGCCAGTTGGGCCCAGAGTGGGGTGGCACGAGTGTGGGAGCCAGGCTTCCAGGGGCTCTGTGGATCCAGGCTGGCTCCCTCCTCTCCTGGCTTGAGCAGCACAGCCTGGCTCCATAAAGCCCCTGGCAGCCCCCACCCCATGCTCCAGCCTACCCATACTGCCCTCCACCAGTGATGGACCCTGTGCACCGGCGTAGGCCCCACACTTCCTCCCAGCTGTTGCCATGCTCCATTTGCCCACTTGCTGCCCCTTCCCCCCACCTGCTGCAGACATTTGCCTGCTCCCCCACAACCCACCTGTTGGCACCACATGGTTCCCAGCTTCAGCGCCAGGACTGCAAGAGCTGGCTCGACCCTGAGCACCTGTCATCACCCATGCTTCTCCCAGGCCTCCCTTCCTCCCTCCTCCTTATCTGTATTTCCCTTGGTGCAGGAAGTCAGGAGCAGTCCCAGGCCAGAAGCCTCCAGAAGCACCTGCTGGACAGAGGCTTCTGGCTAGGGCTGGGGCTGGGGCTGGGGCTAGGGTGGGTGGAGTAGGGGGGACTGTGGCTGTTTATTTCTGCCACCAGCTTTCCCTGGGTCCTACTGCCCCTGACTCCTGTCATCTTTGACAGGCATCCATGGGCAGATAAATGTTTGGCCCCAGCTCCAGAGTGACACGCACAGGTGGAAGATCCCCATGAGATCTGGGGCCCCCAACAGGACTCCAGTGGACCCTGAACCCATCATCCAGCGGAGCCAGCAGGTAGGTGGGGACCATGGTTGGTGGGAGTTAGTTCACCTGCAGGGCAGCTGAGAGGATCCAAGGAGGGTGATGCCCTCCCCTACCCTGCCCCCCTCGACAGCTCCTTCTTCAGCCAGACCCCCAGGGAGTCACACAACTGGAGCATCATGAACACACTTCCAAGGCCTCCACCCAGATGGAACCCATGGTTCCACCCTCCATTCAGATGGAGCCCCTGGCTCTTGTCTGTGGGGTCTGCCTGGCATGACTTCAGGCACATGTGATCAGGAGCATTGCCACCTCCACTTGTGAGGTTTGCTCTGCATTGGAGTCTCTGGAATGGCAGATATTGGAGTTCTGGACCACAGTGCAGAGGCTGCATGCCATCAGGGATGGCTGACAGGAGACTGACTCCTACTACCATCCCAAGGAAGAAGAGGGAAGAACTAGGTCGCCTGTCAGGTCAAAGAAAGCCAAGAGGCACTCTCATACTGTCCAGCCAGGGGGTTGGACAAAGGTTGTCTCTGGCCCCAAGTGTCGCTGCACCAAGGTCACCACCCCACTGCATCTCTGCAATAGGTACAAACTCCTGACCGCACCAGTAGAGCTTGCAGAGCTGCCAGCTCCTGTGAATGAGGAAGAAACACAACCAGCTACCATCCCTAAGAGGAAACAGAGTGGTTGCTGTGGGAGACTCCCTCCTGAGGGGGCAGAGGGAGTTATCTACCAGCCCAGCTCCTTAGCCCAGAAAGTCTGCTGCCTCCCGGGAACCATTATTCAGGATGTGGCTGAGAGGATCCAAAAACTTATCAGGCCCTCTGACCACTACCCCATGCTCCTTATCCATATGTGGACAAATAACATGGCTCAGAGCAATCCCAGCTGGGTCATGAATAACTACAGGGCTCTGGAAGTAGGGCTTAAGGGGTTGAGGGCACAGGTGGGTTTTTTCCTCAATCCTTCCAGTAATGGGTCACGGGCTGAGGAGGTTGAGACGAACTGAGGTAGTGAACAGAAGACTGCGGTGCTGGTGCCATCGTGAAGGCTTTGACTTCTATGACCACAATCTGCATTTCAGAGATGGGAAATGGTCTGTTGGGAAGGTTAGGATGCTCAAGGGAACCCACTCCTACCCCAGCTCAGGAGCAGAGCTTCCCCATAAGTGCAAGGAAGCCTAGGGCTTCCAATGGCATACTTACTTGCCTGTACATTAATGTCAGGAGTTTGGGGAATAAACAGGAGGAACTGGTCCTTCTGCTAAACAGAAGTGCCTACGATCTCATAGAGTTAACAGAGACCTGGTGGGACTCCTTCTATGACTGGACTACAGGTATAAATGACTATACCCTGTATAGGAGAGATCATGCTGAATAAAGGGACGGGGATGTAGCGCTTTATACGAAAGAGAGCTACATGTCCCTACATGCTGATATTGGCACCCAAGGAGGATGACTAGAGACCCTCTAGGTGAGAATACGAGGGGAACGTGGCAAAGGGGATACAGTGGTTGGAATCTATTACCAACCTCCAAATCAGGAACAAGAGCTCGACCATGAATTCACCAGGAAATTGGCCAAGGCTGTACATTCTTGGGGCATGGTTGTCATGGGAGACTTCAACTATCCAAACATCTCACGGGAAGAGCACTCAGCCAAATCCAATCAGTCTCAAAGCTCTGTCACATGGGTGGATGAACTCTACCTGTCTCAAGAAGTGTATGGGACAGCAAGGGGTAAGGCACTGCTGGACCTAGTACTGACCAAAGGGGATGAACTAATCAGCGACCTAAGAATCAAAGGGAAGTTGGGTGACAGTGACCATGAGTTGATCACTTTCACTATCCATTGCAAAGCTGGCAAGTCAGCCAGCCATGCAGTAGTCCCTGACTTTAGGAAAGCCAACTTTCAGAAGCTCAGGAGGCTTGTTCCTGAGGCCCTGAGAGGCCGTGATTTGACAGGGAGGGGAGTTCATGATGAATGCTTGCTCCTTAAGGAAGTGATCCTAGAAGCACAAGGTAAGTCCATCCCAACCCATAGGAAAGATGGTAATTGGGCTCAGCAACTCCCTTAGCTCAACAGGGAACTCATGGACTGCCTACAACTTAAAAGACAGGCTTACAAGGGATGGACCACTAAGAAAGAGTATTCTGCACTGGTCCACACCTGCAGGGAGTGAACTAGGAAAGTCAAGGCTGCAACCAAACTCAAACTGGCTACATGAATCAAGGACAATAAAAAGTCCATCTTCAGCTACTTGGGGAGCCAGAAAAAAACAAGGGCAACATTGGACCCCTGCTAAATCAATTGGGACACCTGACAAACAACACCCAGGAAAAAAACAGTCTGCTTAATGATTATTTTTTGTCCATTTTTCACCAGCCCAAAAGGGCCACCCTGCTTAATGTGATGCGGAATGACCAGGATGAGGGTGGATATATGCCCACCATTGGCATAGATCTTGTGAGGGAGCACCTTGAGAGGTTGGACACCCACAAATCAGCTGGTCCAGATAGACTGCATCCAAGAGTGCTAGAGGAACTGGCAGGCATCATAGCACAGTCACTGGCAAGGATATTCGAGAACTTGTGGCACTCAGGCAAAGTACCTGAAGACTGGAAGAGGGCCAATGTGGTGCCTATCTTCAAGAAAGGAAGGAAAGAAGATCCAGGAAGCTACAGGCCAATCAGTTCTACCTTAATCCCTGGGAAGATCTTGGAAAAAAATATCAAAGAATCCATTCTTGACAGGCTAACAGAAGGCAACATTCGAAGGGATAACCAGCATGGGTTTGTTGCAGGAAGGTCTTGCCTGACCAATCTCATTTCCTTCTAGGACCAGGTGACGTATCATCTGGACAAAAGGGAAGAGGTTGATACCATATATTTGGACTTTTAAAAAGCCTTTCACCTGGTGTCCGATGATGTCCTTATGAAAAAATTGGACAACTGTGGCCTTGACTACACTAGTAGATGCCTGGGGAACTGTCACCGTGCTTGGGCACAGAGAGTGGTAGTTGAAGGAACCAAATCCATATGGCACTTGATGACCAGAGGTGTCCCCAAGGCTCTGTTCTCAGACCTGTACTCTTTAATGTCTTTATAAATGATCTAGACCAGGGATCAGCAACCCCTGGCACACGTGCCGAGCATGACATGCAAGGCCATTTTGCTTTGTGCACCACCGCCAGCCCAAGCTCTAAACAGCTGCTGCCTGCCCCAAAGCCCAGGCTGCTCCCAGCAGGCTGCTGGGAGGCTGCAAGCCCTGCTGCAAGCAGACTGGGCTCTGTGGGCCAGCTTCAGCCAGGAGGCTGCAAACAGCTGCTCCAGGCTCCAGCATGTCAGCACTCTGGCACCTTCCAAGATAGACATTGTGGTTTTTTTGGCACTTCAGCCAAAAAAGTTGCCTACCCCGATCTAGACTCTGGTGTCGGAAGCGATCTTGCCAAGTTCACTGATGACATCAAATGGGGGAAAAGTATCATAGATTCATAGAAGTAGGGTCAGAAGGGACTTTGTAGATCATCAGGTCTGACCCCCTGCCCCAGGCAGGAGAGAAAACTGGGCTCAAACAACCCCAGCCATGTAGACATCAAGCCTGCTCTTAAAATCCGCCAGGGTAGGAGCCAGCACCACTTCCCTTGGAAGTTGGTTCCAGATCTTAGCCACCCTGACTGTGAAGTAGTGTCTTCGGATCTCTAGTCTAAAACTACTCTCTAACAACTTGTGGCCGTTATTCCTTCTTACCCTGGGGGGCGCTAGGGGGAACAAGGTCTCTCCTAAAACCTGCTGGTACCCCTTATTGAGTTTATAGTTTCATAGTTTCTAGGGTCGGAAGGGACATGAGCAGATCATCTATTCCAACCCCCTGCCATGGCAGGAAAGAATACTGGGGTCAAACGACCCCAGCAAGATGTTCATCTAACCTCCTCTTAAACACCCCCAGGGTAGGAGCCTGCACCACTTCTCTTGGAAGTTGGTTCCAGACCCTAGCAGCCCTGACCATGAAGTAGCGCCTCCTGATATCTAGCCTAAACCTACCCTCTGCCTCTTATAGATGGCTACCAGGTCCCTCCTCAGCCTTCTCTTGCAAAGGCTGAACAGGTTAAGGTCCCGTAGCCTCTCTTCATAGGGTCTGCCCTGCTGTCACCAGATCATGCGGGTGGCCCTCCTCTGGACCCTCTCAGTGCTAACCACATCCCTCCTGAAGTGCGGCACCCAGAACTGAACACAGTACTCCAGCTGTGGCCTGACCAGTGTTGCATAAAAGGGGAGGATCACCTCCTTGGCCCTGCTTGAGATGCATCTGTGCATTCACGACAAGGTACGGTTAACCCTACTGACCGTGACCTTACATTGTCGGCCCATGTTCATCTTGGAGACAATATTTTCATTAGCCCACCCCTGTAACCTGTCCAGGTCCTGCTGTAATCTGTTCTCCGTACTAACGTTCCCACATCACCCCAAATCTTGATATCATCAATCGTCTGGCACCTGGCCAGAGCACCACGAGTGCTCATAAAGCCGTGCCAGGGGCCCCGCAATAACCCCTGCCAAGTCCCTCAACATCCTGGGGTGGAGAGCATCTGGACCTGCTGATTTGAACACGTCCATCCACACTTGAGGATAGGCTCAACTTTGATAGGCTTGCAAGGTGGGTGGATAAAAACCTGATGGCATTCAATACAGAGAAATGCAAGTTGCTCCACCTCGGGGAACCCCCCCCACCAACATATTACAATATGGCAAATGCTACCCTGTCTAGCACCACAACCAAAAGAGACATGGGGTCATTACTGACCGCAAGATAAATATAAGCCACCAATGTGATACCACAGCAGGCAAAGTGAACAAAAATCTGGCTTGCATCTATTGATGTATCTCAAGCAAGACCCAGGATATCATTCTCCCACTGTATTCAGCCTTAGTGAGGCCACAGCTGGAGTACTGCATCCAATTCTGGTCTCCACAATTCAGGAAGGATGTGGAGAATCTTGAAAGAGTCCAGAGGAGAGCCATGCACATGATCAGAGGGGAAGAGAACAGGCCTTATGAAGAGAAGCTATGAGCTATGCGACTCTTCAGCCTTGAGATGCGCAGGCTCAGTGGTGACTTGGTGGCAGCCTATAAGTGTATAAAGGTTGTGCATCAGGATCTGGGGGAACACCTGTTCAGTGGAGCACCCCAAGGGATAACAGGATCCAACAGTCACACACTCCTGCAAAACTATTTTAGGCTGGGCGTAAGGAAAAACTTACTTACTGTCCAAACCCCCAAGGCGTAGAATAGACTCCCCTCAGAGGTGGTACATGCACCTATTCTGGACATGTTTAAGAAATGTTTGGATGGTTATCTTGCTGGGATCCTTTGACCCTAGCTGACTTCCTGCCCTTTGGGCAGGAGGCTGGACCCAATAATCTTACAAAGTCCCTTCCAGCCCTAATGTCTGTGAAATCTATGAAATATTAATTTTCTACATGTTTAGGGGCCCCACAGGATGGACAAAATGGTTTGGCGAGCAAGATCCAGCCTGTGGGCTGTATTTTGTCTGCCCCTGCCTTAGTGACTTCAGAGTGGTGGTGGTGGGGAGGGTAGAGTAAGCCAGATGAGACAGCACAGCACAACTATAACCCTTCTACCAGGCAGTAGCAAGGGCCAGGTTTAAATTCAGGGCTGTTATGCAAACGTTCTACTTTGACTCAAGCCTCCCTACAAAAACCTGGAAAAATACATTTTAACTGTGTGCTCCAAAAGGAACAACGTTCTGGCTCACAAGTAACAGTCAACTATAACTACTAAAGGTGAAAAAAACAAAAATGCAACCATAAAAAACCTATTTTCAGACAAGTATTAGCTAAAGCTACAAACAGTTAGCAGTGGGTACATCACACGTGAAATTTATGTTTCTGAATTTTCTTTGCACATAATACAGACACATTAAACTGCATCCCTGCATGCATGTAAACATGTGCCCAAGAGAGAAAATTTACTCCTGATGGGATCAATTAACTCCAGGAGTGCTTCTGCCCTGCTTTCCCCACTGAAGCAGCCAGAGAGAGCTCCAAGCACCCCTGGGTGCCAGCCTGGGGATGACAGAGGCCATGGAGGCTGGTCTCAATCCCCATGTGGCTGGGAGAGCTGTCCCAGCAGCCAAGACTGCTTCAGAATGGGTCCCAATTCCTATCTGGCAGGAAGACAGCTGGCCTTGCAGCTGGCACAGTTCCCCCCACATCGGTGCTTACCCAGTCAGCAGTGGGCAATTGCCTCTACACATGTGCTACTGCACAGTACATCATTTTGTGTTAATCTAGTACCCGTATTTTTTGGTACTTGCAAATGGTTCATTAGCTTAATTTACTGGGCTGTAAGTCCCAGGCTGATGCTTTACTGTGCATTAGCTTAATCTAATGCACAGTAAAGCATCTCATGTAGATACGCCCAGTTTATCATAGTCATCTCCCGTCCAACCCAGGGACACTACCACTTAACTGATCTACTGGGAAGGGAGATTCACCCAGAGCTGCTGCCCAGCGGTTCTTTCACCTATGTAGCAAAAATGGCAGGTACTGGGTATGGAGGCCCACACTGAGCTCCCTGCCACTCCTTTGGTGTTGATCCTTGCTGCCAGGGGTCGCTGCTCTGCTCCAGAGGCTTTATCACCAATCGTAAGAGAGTCTGTCAATCCCTGATCAGCCTGACTAGCCACCTTCAGATGCACAGACAAGGCAATCATGGAAGACAAGCATCCTCAAGTGCAAGTGATTGCTGGAGAAGATCACCCACGCCAACTGAAGTCACAAGTGCTGGGGAGGGAGGTCTTGCACTGGAGTTAACCACTGGGAATTACTATCTCACCACTACCACTACTGGGAATCTTTGCTCCTCACTACCTGGATCCCAAAGTCTCCTGTAAAGGGTGCATCCTGGTGCCTTCTTTCAGAAGGTTTTAGGTGGACAGGTTCTCACTCCAACACACCGGAGAGACTTGTACTTATAGGCATTTTCCTTTTGAGAATCGATGTGTTTGTTAGGTTTAAGAGTTGGTGGGATGGAAATAGTTCAATGGAACAACATGGGAGAAGAGAGGAATATCCATGGGCAGCGGTTACATCTTGGGCCTTAAAATTTAAAGTGGGGTATCCTTCCTGGTCCTGCATCTCCAGTCCCCTGTGTTGCTTCTCTGAGCTATTAGATTCTGGGGGATGAAGACACTCTGGCTGGTCTGCAAAACTAAGAAGAGCAGCTAGTGCTTCCACATTTCAGCTGAACCCACAAAGGAAATTTAAACCAGAACTGAAATGAGGAATTGCTTCATCTTAAGTCTGTTACAATAGACCAGGACCAATGCAGCATCCAAGGCTGGTGAGGTCAAGGCCAGGAGGTGGCCAGGGTGGTGCGGCACCGGGCAATGGCACTCCTCCCCTTGGCCCTTTCCCCTCCCCCCTCAGACTTTCCCATGGGGGGCATGTGCGCATGCATGTGCATGCTCAGCCCTCCCCCCACTCCCCTATTCTGTTTTCTTCCTCCGTCTATGCCCCTGTGTCCAGCTACCTGCCGCCACCGGCTTCATGTTCAGCCGCTTGCCACCCCCTTCCTCTGTCCCTCCACTGCCACTGCTGCTGCTATTAGATTCTGAGGGATGAAAACACTCTGGCTGGTCTTCAAAACCAAGAGGAGCGGCTGCTGCTAGCTTCTTTGGGGCAAGGGCCCCCAAAAAGTGGTGGGACGGCCCTGGAACCCAGTGCCCACTTCACTAACCCACACTGTCTTTGTTTTGTTGTATTTCTGCCCCCATATATCCTCCCCTTCTGGTTGCCCAGGGACCTAGCCTCAAAAGGAGGGTTGATGAGTGCCTTGGGCAATGCCCAGTCCATAAGCAGCTGGTTAGAGCACTTTGCTGAGAATTAATAGATGCAGGTTTAGACCTCCTCTGAGTGAGGAAGGTCTAAAGTGTGAGTCAACCGTCTTCTGGGACAAAAGCCTTGGCTCCTGAGGGGAAAGAGGTGGAGTCTCTTCCTTCCTGTGGCTCTTCTGTGACTAACAACCCCACAGATTTTTGTGCCTATGGGAGTGGAATAATATTGTGGCAAAATGCTGGGATAGCAGCTCCGGCACCGCTTAGGGGAGCCGCGGGCTTTGCAGAGTTGTGCAAGCGCGCGGCTTGTGGGGCGGAATTGAGGTAGCTTTTAGCCGCCCTCGAGGTTCGCCGAGTTGGCACAAGTAGACAACTTAGAGTAAGTAGTTAGTGTCTCTTAATCTATAGGGTGTCCGTTGGTTCACGAGGTTCCAGAGCTAGCCCTTGCGTTCCAACAGTGGAGCTAGTCCAAAGCTAGGTGCGGCTGCCGGCTCCTTAAGTCCCAGAACTGGTCAACAGCTCATGAATGGGAAATATAAAGCAATACTGTAACACGGTGAATCGTTGTCAGTTGTCGGATTTCTGAGGCCTTTGTTTTCGCTGGGATACGCCCAGGCGGGGAGGCTGAGAACCGGTCTGCGGGGTGATCAGGCCCGCAGAGTTTTCCAATTGTCGTCTCTGCTGCTTCCTGCTTTTTTGCCTCTTTTATAGATGTTTGTTGGACTGCCTCTATGACACTAACTATAATACACAGATAGGATAATTTTCTTTTACATAATTATTGCTAGGCAGATTTTCTACATAAGTTTCATTTCTGCAGAAATGACACTTTTAGATAAGAAATGAAATTTACAGAATGCGCATATGTAGCTTAATGCCAGCGGAGAAAAGTACAACACGTTCATTTTGATTAACAGTCAAGACTTCAAGGTTACATAAATGTGAGAGTGCCGCGCGGCAGTTATACAGAAAAGGAAAAATAATATAAAGTCTTTGCTAAAAACTATAAGATAGTTACATGCCCCCGTGTCGTGGGGCAGTGAAACATTTATGTGGTGGTCTCATTTAAAAACGGGTTGATGGTGAATAGCTCCTTTTCTTCGTTAGGTTCATTAGACAGTTTGGTATAGACAAAGGCACTTACAGAGTTTATACTATTTTGGATATACTTTATAATACAGGAACAAACACAAAAGAAAATAATAATAGGTACAAATACTAAGAGGAGTGCTGAAAGTAGGTTAGATAGCCAAGATGAAATATTAAAACCTAGCACATTAAAGACTTGAGAAAGTAGACTGTTGCCAACGCCAGCAATGCCGTTGACACGAGTAGCTATTTTGCGAATACTATTAACCTGTTGGTTAAGTGGAATGGAAACATTTGGAATTGCAATGCAATATAGGTCATTAGATAGGTTGAGGTATTGACATAGGCCACCATGTTGGAGTAATAAGGCATCTAACGCAAGGCGGTTTTGGATAGTTATTTGGGAGGTGGCTTGTAACTGTTGATTAAAGAGGGAAAGACTATCAGCTGTGCGGTTCGCTAATAATTCTACCTCTTCAGCTAATTGGGCTAGGGCAATGTGGGTTTTTGTTATACCGACTCCCCAAACAAATAGACTTTCGGTGGCTCAACTAAGAGCTTGAGTTACTTTTTCTCCATGGGTTAGGGAACTCCATACTGATGCATGTGATCTAGTTTCTTTGCGTTTTATAGAAAGACTTGGTGGATTGGCAGTAGATGCTTTTAAAGGTGGGCAGAATAAAAGTGATGCAAGAAAACATTGTACGGCGCTAAGGGTGGCAGGTAAAGCTGTATATACCTTTTCATTAGAATAGGCCCAGGCAAGGCCTATTGGTGCTGGGGTGGATAACTTTGAGCACTGTTTAGGAAAGGGAAAAGCGTGTCTTGTTTGTTCTGGGGGGCCGGGCTGTTTTATTGGGAGTGTGACGCCATGGCAAGCAGCGTTTAACAATATTGCTCGTAACGTGGGATAATAGAATCCGAACCAGGATTCATTTCCGAAGGGATCTCGTTGAGATAAATTTACAGCTAAAGAATTACTCCATTTTACTAAAGGTGTCGGCTGGATAAGAGGGGATAAGCTAACTACAGGTATGGCAGCTCGACCATGTGGTGTGAGATTAAGGTGCCATGGTGGAGTAACTAAACGAGGATTCTATGTTAGTGACTGATCTGGTCGGGACCAATCGTTACCATTAGGGTGAATTTTCCATGGGATAGCTGAACAAGCGTATGGGGTCTTGTTAAGAAAATATTTTGTTTCAGTTGGTTCAGAGGACAAACTAGTAAGTGTAAAATTTTGTGGCCAAGAATAATTGATAGAACCGGAATTTTTACTTAGCAAAACATGTATGGAAGTTTTTGAACTCAGAGAGATTTGAGAGAACCAATTGGATAGATTAAATGGTTCTGGGTAAAGGGTAAGGACTGGATCTTGGACGGACATGGGAATTTTTAAACAGGCGGTTAATCCCCGTCCTTCTTCTTCTTCTCTAGTTGCATTGGCTCATAGGGATAAAAGTTGTAGTACAGTGTTGGGTGAATCAGATAAAGACGAAGAGATAAGGACAGGTGTAATAACTAGGAACAGGAAAACAGAGTGTGTCACTAATGATAGACATAGCATGGTGAGCATTAGCTTGTAGCTATAGTTCATTTACGAGTATTTTTAGACGTGACAGATGGTATTGTATGGTGGTTATGACGGTGATACGCAGGGGTAGTGTCAACGGAACGATGAATAGGCTCGCCGATGTATCGTGGTAGCAGGGAATACGGTTACTTCGGAGGAGGAGTGGTTTCTATGGAGTCAAGGCGCGTATACAAGATGGGTGACGGAGGTTTTCTGAATGGCTGTCCTATGCGATACACTTGCTGTAGAGAAAATAAACTGGTTAAGGCAGGGTATAAAAGCTATATACAGAATAATAGCTAGTCTTTTATTTCGGAACAACGACTCAGCTAATTATGATGGGCTAATAATGTCTTATTGGGCGCGTCAGTTTTAACGTGATAAGTGTTCGGGTAGGTTTCTGCAGATTGTATTATTCCTTGGTATAGAAGCTGTTTCTTTTCGTTAGGCTCTGGTATGGCTACTAAGATGAGTTCCTCCGGCTGGAATCGAGGCTCCCATGGTTCTGGTGTTTCTTGCTTTCTGTCAGTCCATAACGACTTGTCTTCATTTAGTTGGATCAGAATTTGTGGTAGGCGGCTCGTCCAATTTGAATATGTGCCTTTTCCTCTTAGACGGAGCTTTTCTTTGAGGATGCCTATGAAACGTTCAACGACACCATTTGACTGTGGGTGATATGGGATGTGAGTGTGCCAGACGATGTTATAGATGTTGCAAAAAACTGCTAGGGCCTTTGACGTAAAGGGTGGTCCTCTGTCGGATTGGATCTCATTTGGCACTTGCCAGAGGCTCATGGCCTGAAGCAGCGCAGAACAGACGGTTTTAGCGGTGGTCTTCGTAAGCGGGATGCATTGTAATTGTCTGGTGCCTAGATCGACTAGGACTAATGCCTTAGCCTGACGCTTGACTCCAGGGAGTGGTCCCATGAGATCAATTTGCCACGTCTTTCCTGGGGAAAAGTACTTTGGGTCATATGCTTGTTTGGCCGATGCGGTTGGTGTAGTCTTGACTTTATTACATATATAGTAGGTTTGACTTCGTGCCTTCCAATCTTTAAGTGTGATGGCAAATGGTGGCGTTTCAGCGGTTACTCATTTCCATTTGAGATGAGCTTTGTTGGGGCTGATATGGCCCCAGAACTCATGTAGCCATTGCACTAAGTGTTGATTATTGACATCTGTCTTAGTGAGGATGGCTGCTGCAATTTGTTGTGGTCTATTTGCTGTTTTCTTGATGGCCTCTGCACGCTTCTCTGTATCCTGTAATATGGCGTCGATGTGGGCGTGGACTGGGTTGGTGTCTGGTTGGTGTGAGCGGGTGTGTTGTAACAGAGGTATGGTTTTAAATTGAGGCAATATAGCGAAGATATTATTCCACAAAAGTTGGTTTTCTGTGGCTTGTGCTTGCTTAGTTAATATTTTGTAGATGTATTGAGAGTCAACAGCTATTACAGGGACAGGTTCACAGACATTATGAGCGTCTAGGCAGTGTTGGAGGGCTCCTTTGAATGCGAGGAGTTCTTCGAGTTGCGTGTTTGGAGGTGGGGCTGCAGGTTCTACTTCAATGTATTGGCATGGGCTACAGAAGAATCCATGTGCTCCACCATGGGCTGTACTTCCGTTTGACGCTATTCAGGCAGGTAGGATGGTGCCATACATTAGTAGGAGGTTCTGGTGAGGGAGGGAAGGTGTTGAACTTGCTGGCGCCTCTTTTGTCTTCCAATGGTGGAAGTGGAAATGGAAGACTTGTACTAATTCTTGCCAGGTGGTACTTAAGCCATGAAAAGTTGGGTCTGGTCGGTCAGGAATAAGGAGTGGAAGTAGTGTGACGCCTGATCCGATGAGGGTTTCGGTGGTTGTAGAAATGTTGAGATAAGTAATTGTGGCGAGCTGAGATGCTAGTAGGAGGGTTCCCGTGACTCCATATTGAAGTTGGGACGGTTGCATGGCTTTATAAGTTGAAAATACTAGCTTGTTATCGCTGGTAGTGCCGGTTGCCCAAAGTATTTGACTTGTATGTCCGAGGGTAACAGTTATAGACTCATTGGGGCTGACACTGTGGAGAACTGTGGTTGAGGTGGCCTCTAAGAGTTCTTGTAACTTATCATAGTCATGAGTGGGGTCCTATATGCTTCGAGTATTAGTTTTAACGCGTAGTTGCTGATGTAGACATGCGATGACTTCTAGATGACTTGTTGGTACATGAGCTCTGTGCCAGTTTAGCTGGCCTAGAAATTGTTGAATCTCTTTTTTCATTGGGGTAGTACCTTTGATCCAGGGGATGGTTGGAGTTGTATGTGTTGTTGCTTTGCGAGTGTCATGATCGAATACTTCGCCAAGGAAAAAAATGTGTGGCTTTGCGGTGAGTTGAGATTTTTGCATGTTTACAGTTCATTTATGGGCTTGTAAGTGATGTATTAATTTTGCTGTAGTCTGGGTTACTACTTCTGGAGTTCTGCCCATGATAGCAATGTCATCTACATAACTCCAGATGTGGACATCATCAGACGTAGAGAAGGCCTCAAGGGTAGCGTTGATGGTTGCTGTGGCTACTGCTGGTGAACTGCAGTATCCTTGAGGACAGACATTCCATTTAAACATTTGTCCGTTTACGCACATGTTAAGTATCCCGACGTCATCGAAAATAGGGATAGAAAAGAACATGTTTTTGGGATCTAAGGTACTTCCAAACCAGGGGGTTGCCTGGTAGGCCATCATTTCGCTTAAAGTCTGTGGTAGCATCTTAAGGCTGGGCTGCAATAAAGGTTCTACTTGCTTGTTGGCACGACGATAATCAACTATGAGTTGAGCTTCATTAGGGCTTCCGGGTTTTGCAATGCCCCATGCAGGTGATAGAAACTTAGCATGTGAAATTTTGGAAATACGGCCTGCTTCTTGTAGTTCATTGAGAAGTTTCTGGAGTGACTCTTGGAGATGTGACTTTGTAGGGATGGGCGTGTAGCGCCACGACAGGTAATTGATGACTTTCGGCGTGTGGGGTGCGATGCTTGATGTTTTGGAAGGGTCGACTGGAAATGCTTGCATAAGTGTAGGCTTGAAATTGAATTTGAGGATTTCTGAGACACCGAGTAGGTTGACATCTCCTATTGCTGCTACAAACGACTTTCCTGTTGGGTGTTGTACACAACGGCCTAACGTGACGCTGGTGACGGAGTTTAGGCCTTCTACGTGGATTCTTTTCTTAAGCGGGGTGTGGGGGGTAGATGGTTGGATGACTGAAATTTGTGCTCCAGTGTCTAGGAGGAACCTAATTGCTATTGACGTCTTGAGGCCTAGAGGGCCTTTATCGGATGAGTTGCTTTTGATGTAAATAGTTGCATAGGGGCGTTGATCATAAAGTTGTTGAAGTTCGCCACCGAGGTTAACTGCCTCAGCGGCTTCTACTCATTTTTTGACTTTGACTGGCTGTTAGGATCCCATCCTAGTTTGATGGCGAGGGTTAGTTGCTCTCCCTCTGATAACTTTCGAAGAGTTGCTTTGTCTAACCGGGATCGTCCCAATAGGAAGCCGAATCTTGCTCGCTCTAATGGCGTTCGAGTAGGTGGTCCTTGGGCTGGTGGTTGTTGCGGCAAATTATAGGCAGAGGGATGATTTGGCTGTTGAATCGAGGGCTGTGTTCATATTGGTTGAGTTGTAAGGGCTGCTGGGGGAAATGGAGAAGGCGACTGAGATACAGCTCCAGTGGGTGAAAAGGACTGCGGTTCTGCGAGTAGAGCAAATCGTTTTAATGTTTGACTGGCAGGGGAGTCTAGTTGGCATTGTAAATGAAGAACAGTACTGCTAGGCTTGCCGACAGCAGTAATCATTACTAGGCGAGCTGCTTGTCCAAACCCGGCTCCATAAACTTGGTATGCTTCTTCTAGTCCTTCTAGGGTAATTGGGACTTTATTGGGATCTGGTAGATACTTATGTGGCCATTTGTCCATAGTGGCCCTGAAATCTGCGTTACCAACTGGGTTTTCTCTAGGATTCCATCGCAGGAAAGAGCAGCCTATCATGGCATAAATAAGTGACAAAGCTCTTGGTTGTTCAAGTAGAGTAGAGAGTCCGTCGTGGATTCTATAGGGACAGTTGAGAAGTGCTCCGACAGCTAGGGCAGCCGGCGATAACAATGGTAACCCTTCATCATCTAGAATTTCGGTATTCACGCAGACTCCTCCACTCCACTGGGATTGTTGCATTAGATACCGCGCTTCTGTCTTGTCAAGTGTCTCCATAGCATGTACTACTACGAGACGGCCTAACCAGATGGCGGGGGTTTCATCTGGGCCGATTCGTGTATCCAAATAGAGTTCTCGTAACTCGCTTCGGTCGCGCATTCTGAAGATGATGGTTGTACGTTCTGTTTTCATGCGGTTGCGAGACTTTCCCTTAGTTTTGTTATTTTCTGTATGCTGTTGGTTGCTCTCGCCCTCGTTCTCTTCTTTTATACTTTCTTCTCCTTCTCCTCTTTTGCCCTCCTTTTGCTCCCCTTCGTCTCTAGAAAATAAAAATGTGTCATCCTCCTCTCCATCTTCTTCTTCAGTAATAACTTTTCGAGTCCGGGTGGTAACAGGCAAGGCAGCTCTTCGAGTAACAGCTGGTAAGGTAGCTTTTCGGGTGGTAACTGGTAAGACGGCTAATGGCGGAGTTGTCAGCGGCAATGGTGGATAAATTGGTGATATTAGCATGGTAGTAGTAGCGGGAGGGTTAAGTTCTGTAGTAACGACAGCGGCTAGTGGTGCGGCAGCGGCTGGCGGTGCGACGACGGCGGCTGGCGGAGCGGCGACGGCTGACAGAACGATGACGGCGGCTGGCGGCGTGGCAACGGCTGGTGGCACGGCGGCGGCTGGCGGAGCAGCGGCGACGGCTGGTGGAGCGCTGGCGGCTGGCGGGATGACGGCTGGCGGAGCGGTGACGGCGGCTGGCGGGACGGTGGCGGCTGGCGGGATGGTGGCGGTTGGCGGAGCGGCAGCGATGGCTGGCGGAGCGGCGGCCAACGGCGGTACAATAGCAACGACTGGGGGGTAGAGGAGCTTCGCAGCGATGACAACTGGAGGGTTAGGCTCTGAATATGGAGGTGGTTGTTTACATTCAGTTAGTGTATATTCTGGAGCGGTTGGAGCAGTTGGGGGAAGGCATGGAAGAAACTTCACTTCCTTTAAGCACTCAGGGCTCTCTTCTGAGTTGGTCAGCATGTTTGATGCCTTTGCGGCTGCTAGTTCTGTGGCATTGCAGCATGCAGTGTGGAGCTGCGACTCTAAGTCTCCTATAGCTCCTACAGCACTTATGAAGTGTCGCAACAAAACTTCTGTCACTCTACTGGGTATTATTTCTGTTTTGTTAAAGAGTCTTTTCTTAGCTCCCCTCTGGGCTTCTAGTTCGCAGCAGCAGCGGACTAGACTATCATAGGCCTTCCCAGTTTCAGGTATTTGCTGGGAGTTAATTTGGCCGGGGGGGTGCTTTCCTATGACATTATGAAGGAGCCCTAGAATAGAGGCTTGTTCTTCACTGGCCAGTGATGCATCTCCCTTAGAAGGGAGAATACCTGCAAGGGCTCCGTTTCCCCCTGCGTTTGCTGGGGAAAATATGACTTTGGGGGCGGCCATTACACACCCCAGAGCAGCAGCAGCTAGTGAGCATGTCCAGATTCTACTTCCTGGTTCATTCACCCAAATGCGACCAGAGATTTGAGTCTTAGGGTCGCTATCGCCTGCCGCATGATAGGCAAGATGATTCCAAAGATCATCAGAGGTTAATGGAGGTGAACGGTGTCCCAGTCGCCAGGGACACATGCAGACTAGCATGGCCTGATTGTCTACTTGGGATCCTGTTCGTGACGCCATGTGGCGAAATGCCGGGCTAGCGGCTCCGGCACCGCTTAGGGGAGCTGCGGGCTTTGCGGAGTTGTGCGAGCGCGCGGCTTGTGGGGCGGAATTGAGGTAGCTTTTAGCCGCCCTTGAGGTTCGCCGAGTTGGCACAAGTAGACGACTTAGAGTAAGTAGTTAGTGTCTCTTAATCTATAGGGTGTCCGTTGGTTCACGAGGGTCCAGAGCCAGCCCTTGTGTTCCAACAGTGGAGCTAGTCCAAAGCTAGGTGCGGCTGCCGGCTCCTTAAGTCCCAGAACTGGTCAACGGCTCATGAATGGGAAATATAAAGCAATACTGTAACACGGTGAATCGTTGTCAGTTGTCGGATTTCTGAGGCCTTTGTTTTCGCTGGGATGCGCCCAGGCGGGGAGGCTGAGAACCGGTCTGCGGGGTGATTAGGCCCACAGAGTTTTCCAGTTGTCGTCTCTGCTGCTTCCTGCTTTTTTGCCTCTTTTATAGATGTTTGTTGGACTGCCTCTATGACACTAACTATAATACACAGATAGGATAATTTTCTTTTACATAATTATTGCTAGGCAGATTTTCTACATAAGTTTCATTTCTGCAGAAATGACACTTTTAGATAAGAAATGAAATTTACAGAATGCGCATGTGTAGCTTAATGCCAGCAGAGAAAAGTACAACACGTTCATTTTGATTAACAGTCAAGACTTCAAGGTTACATAAATGTGAGAGTGCCGCGCGGCAGTTATACAGAAAAGGAAAAATAATATAAAGTCTTTGCTAAAAACTATAAGATAGTTACAAATATCACTACAGAGCATGTCACCTGAATGGGTCTTTCTGAGCATGCTTAGAAGCACTGGCTTATTTATACAGAAAGAAATTGCATCTAAAAATATGCACCAGGGGCCGAAAACAACACATGTACAGCTAAAGCTGGAGGAAGAGAAAGAGGCACAAGATCTTGCTCTGGGAAGGTGACTGAACCAGAGCTGGCTGTGTGTTTGGTTTCTGGTGTTTGTTGTGTGGGCTGTGTGTGTTCTGGGCATGTGCTACCCGAGTGATTTTTGAGCTATTGCTGGGGGATAGCTGTGGGACAAACGGGGGCTAAAAACTGTTTGCTTTAACGCTTTATGCTTTCACAAGAATGTACCCAGGACCTGAAATTTGTCTTTCCACCCTGTTGTGTGAAAATGCAAACCACAAGCTAACGGCTAGATAGTCCCAAACTTTGCAACCAATTTCACAACTATGTAAGCCAAAGTATGCCTGCGCTAAAGGAATTTTCCAGTACCTTGTAATCGAGTATATAAGCAATGGAGAATAGGCATTCGGGGTCAGCTTTGATCTGAGTCTCGTGACTCCAGGCCGACCTGCTTGCAAGCAATAAAGGCTTTGTCTCTGTGGCTTGTGGTGTAACTCACTTCTGGGGACCAAATTGGAACTTGGCCTCCAGGAGCTCGAATGGCCCCTTGTGCAACATAGCTGCTTGTGTCTGACAAAAGCCCTAACAAGGGGGCAGAGACAGACCAAGCCCAACAAGGTATAAAAAGAGATTCCAGGAGTGATCAGGGAGTGAGTGAACAGGGGTATTACACAGGCTTTTGTCCCAAGGCAATCCTTTAGCAGGTCAATTTTCAGCCATCACCTCCCCACCCCACCATCACCCAGGCCCCCTTTGAAGGTAGCCTTTAAAGTAAGCTCTTTCATTTGATTAATAGTACCTAACTTACATACATATAGTATAAGTAGCTAAAACTGAAGAGTTCACTGAACTAGACCTCCCAGCAATCACACCCAAGGGAACAAGGGTAGGTTTCAAGCCCTATTGAAAGGATGTAGTTCTTCCTTTTATCCCACAGCCCTGTGTTATGCTGTCTAGAAAACAAGACCAGCCATCACAGTGCGATAAAAGTCAGGGATTCCTTCACAGTGCCACAGTTCGCTCTGACCACCCAACAAGTCATAGCAGAGGGACAATTCAGACTCCAGTTTCATACAGACCCTAGAGTGATCATAATAACTCCTTCCATAAGAGGCAGTCCCTGAGCCACTCCAGAGACATGTTACTAGGGATCCTGGTTTTGTCTGATTTAAAAAAATCCCCAATTTTTAGTTTAAAAATAGTAACCCAAAATCCTCATTTTTCCATGATTAAAATGAAACACCACTATATACATATCTATATATTAGTAGTATTTCATTTTAATCATGTAAAAATGTGGATTGGGGGGTACTTTTTTAATCCAAAAACTGGGGATATTTTTTTTAAACCAGAGAAAACCTGAATCCATGCATATTACTGATAGAAAGAACCCTCAGCTACTACATCTGCCCAGTAGGCACAGTTACGCTCCTTTACTAAATAGGAAAGTGGCAGGACATTGTGTCTGCTAACTATGCCCAGGCATAATGAAGATGGTAGGAATGTGAGGTGCAGTTGGGCAGTTTCATTACTCTGTATTATAGCCATGTCTGGGATGAAACAACCAAGGTCACAGTTTCAGTGGGCTCTGTGCTGGTGAACTCATACTGAGAGACAGTAGGTACTCAGGAGAGCACATCAGTTAATACCTAAAGACAGACAGCCTGGGGGAAAGGCTACACACTTTCAAGCACAGAAGTCATAGTGATAGCTACAAATCTCTACTTGGTCCCATTACATTTTTGTTGGATTTAAGAGTGAGGTGGGAATAGCTCAATGAAAATGCAGGTGAGGAGAATCAGTGGAGGGAGATGGGGTGGTACAAAGAATAAGGGTAGGAAAATATCAGGTAAAAAGTAAAGCAGAGTTGTGAGGAATGTGAGTAGAAATGCAGAGATGATCCCAGGAAGGTGCAGGGCCCAGGGCAAAGCAGGCTACAGGGGGTCCTCTCCCTGTCCCACAGCACACTTACACTGGGGAGTAAAAGACACAGCACAACAGACATGGCAGGATGGGTGGCAGTCGGAATAAGCAAGGAGCTGTCAACATTGGGCTAAACTGCAGTCACGGCCTGTCCGCCTGGCTCTGCAGGGCCCCCCAAAGCGTGAAGCCTGGGACAGTTCCCCAAATTCGCACCCCCTTAGGGATTTCCCTACCTGGAGGGGTTTGAGCAAAAAGCCAGTCTGCACAGGGCAGGGAAAATCCAGCCAAAGCTGCAGAAAAGGCCGAAGCCGTAGCTGCCTGGACATCTGTGGGCAGAAGCTGCACTTCAGGTCTGCCATTTAAGATGCTGTATCCATCCTTATCCTGTATTGTCCTATGTAACTTACTTGGGCTATTAATTGCTGGCAGACAGAGATGTCCTGGCAGGTCTGCAGTCCATGCTGTGAAAAGGAGGTTTTGTTTCAGGATCTCAGCCAAGATCACACAGGAAACCCACACCGAACTTGAAACAGAGAAACTTCAGCTTCATGAGCGAATGTGACATTATTAGGATTGGAACCTTAGATTTCTGCTGTAGTCCCATTTCTGCTTTACTGTCTGCTGAAATCCTTGTAGTTTTGAAGGTGAAATTAAAGAAACTTTCTGTTCCAATGGGACTTTTGTTCAGACTTACTAGCTGCCTTCCACTGTAGTGCCTGAAGTCCTTGAGTGAAAACTAACATTTTTGAAGCAGTGCCTTGTGTCTGTCCAGGTGTGCCTCAAGTCTAGCAAGGTTGAGAACCACTGTTCTAGTTGTTCCTTGAATACTGGAAACACTCCAAGTGCTGGGAGCACCCAGAGTTCACAGGAGTCCTGAATGCTGGAAGTGCCCCAAATGCCAGGAGTCCCCGCAGCCTGAGAACTGCTGAAATTGCTGCTGTTGGCACTCTGGGAGGGGGCGGCGGAGCGGGGTGCAACAACAACCAACGCAGCAGGCAGGAAACCCAGGTCAACTGCAGTTTCATTTTCAGTACCTCTGGGAGAAGGGAAAAGGATAGCAGTGCTGTCAAGAAGCGTCTTGTGTTGAGTCCAGCAGCAGGCAGGCTAGATCGCGCCCAGCTGAACCTGGTTACCTGATACAGCCAGGGTGCCAGAGGCCAAACTACCCATAGCAGATCATAGTTGTCTGCATGGGAATGACTGCCTGCTTATAAGCAGTGGCAGCTTTTTCAGTGCCCGGCAGGATAACCCACAGGATACATGCTTCTTTGTTTAATGTTGGCTTTCTGAATCCCTGTTCTTTGTTACCTCCATCCTGCCTGTTGATTCCTAGTTTCCCAAGCCATGGTTTTTGCCTGTGGTCACTTTTCTTTTAGACTCCAGCCTGGCCATGTCTGTTTTCGACTAGCTGGCTCCTAGCACCTTTGCTCCAGATATGCCAGCTCCACAACCACTGCCCTGGTCTGGATTGCTACTTCTGAGAGCCGGATCCTGGCTGTAGCTTTAGTCTGGCAATCATCTCTATCCAGGTCCCTTACAGTTAGAGCTGTCTGCTCTGCTCACCAGCTCCCTACCTGCAGTATAGGCTAGTGGGGATGTTAGAAATGGAATATTGTTAGAAATGGAGTATTGTTAGAAATGCACAGCTTGCATCTTGCACCCGATAAGAAAGAAACACTGCCAAGGACTTTGTTCCTTCCCTAGCCTTGCCACAGCTTTTCTTATACTAAATCGCAGACTCTCCCCCAGCTTCTCTTAGCCTTTCTCATACAGTTTACAGAAGCTGGAATTCAACTGACTGTGTCCTTGAAAGGGGGGGGGGTTTAAACTCTTGGTGACCTATAGTACCCTCTGAGCATGCTTAATTAGCTGATGCATATTTACCTCTCCGCCCTGCATACTTAAGTAGTTAATTATAATATACATGTGATGTATGTAGTGATGTAACCACATGTATGCTTGTATGAAACGGAAGTGAGCTGTAAGAGTTCCTGTTTCTGCACACGTGCCCAGGAGGAAAAAGATAAATACAGCCTGCAAAATTCCTTGGGGGGGTTCAGAGTAATCTGAGTTTTTGACTCTGCTCTGACCCTATTTGCAAATACACCTTTTGTGCCATCTAATGAGTGTGTGTCTGTGATTTTGGTGGCCTCCAGAGAAACGAACCGCTTTAAGCATCAGGGAGGGGGTGCTGTACCAGGTTTTCATATGACAACTGACCCTCTGATCTCTTGATAACCCACTCCTTACTAATAGCACATGCCTACAGGTCCCATTGTTCCCCTGACCTGGTTAACCTCTTCCTTCCTCAGTGCAAGCTAGTCAGGGAAGTGGTGAGCTGTAACATTATGGTATAAACACAGTTAAATGAAAAAACAGAGGTGGGGTGGGCAGGGTGAGCAGGGCTCCAAGCACAGGCACTAACTTAGAGAGGGCACAAAAACAGCCGCTGCTACTCCTGGCCTTGCACTACCACCACCAGTGATGGCCCAGCTGCTACCACTGCCTCGTGTGCCACTACCTCCCAGGCCGGAAAACTATGTAGTTATACCTTTGAAGAACCAAGACAGTGGTTATTGAACTTTCTTTTTCTTTTTCAGCATCTTCAGCATTCTGTTATTTCCTATTAAATGTTGGGGGGGGGGGGAAGACATTCTGACTTTTCCTGGAGCACCAGGAAAAAAGCTAAATTTCTACACTTCAGCTCAGGCCACACAGTGCTCTTATACCAGACATGGGGGGCAGGGGAGAGTGCTTGGTTTTGGGACATAGGTCAAGGTTCAACCAGTTTTAATTAATGCATTTTGATCAGAGAGCACACAAAAAAAGAATATGTACAGGCATGTCCCAGGGATCATTAATAAGCATGCATACAATCAGTAATAGAATCCCCTGAAGAAGTTTAATTTAGATATATGTGATATTTAGAAAAGAGAGAGGGAGGGAAGGCAGAGAAAGACAGTTGGAAATAGAAAACTGTGAGGGGAGAAGGAAAACATATGTTCCCCAGGCCTGCAGCACTGTTCCTTTCTGTCAGCTCTTGGACCTAAAGTGAGAAGATATACTAATTCACACTGAAGTGCCCCCTCACAACACCAGGTGAAATGCATGTTCTGTGTTGTTCGAGCTGAGATAACTATTCATTTGTATTAGATCATGGCCTCACATCGGCCTACTTGACAAGTTTGTGGCAATCAGGCACATCCAATCAAAAACCAAATTTCCATTTTAAAATGTAGATATCCAGCCTCTGTTGCTATAAGTGATCTGAAAATGAGATCCAAGTTTAAGCAGATGCTGTTTAACCTTCCTGTGTTTGCAGAAGGCCTGCAATTTTGCATTTGGGAGATGCAAATACTCACCACCCCTTGAAGCCCAAGGACAATATTTGTGATAATATTTTTATGCCACAATTGATTATGCCACTGAAGATGGAAGACACAGGAGGTGGGGTGAAACAACAGAAGTGGAAATAAGAAATTGCTGAGGGGAAGGTAATGCATAAGGAAAAACCAGAAGATGCAAACAAGGAATCGAAATAAGACCAGAGAAAGGAGAAACAAATAGCAGTAAGAGCCATATTCTTAACTGGAAATAAATGTAATCAACAGTAGATCATGAAAGATACAAGTAAGTAATATTAATAATTGGATGATGGGTTATCAGGGATAGGGTAACTTGTAAACATTATCTCCGTGCAAATCACTGAATGGCAGCCTTGGGAGTGCCACCACTGAGTGGGAGAACTTAGAGTCCTGAGTTAATGCACTGGCCCCTTGGACCTCAATTACAAGATTTTTTCCCCTTCATGCAATGACTCTTACAGAACTGTTCTTGTCCTTGGGACCCCAAACCTACAACACTGAGACTGTATAGGGATATAAGGGTTAATGATGATAAACACTGGGAGAAGTTGTTAAGCTTCCTGATGCAGGGTCTAAGCCAAACTCTGTTCCTGAGCAGGATAGAACTCCAAAAGATCCACCATACCTCCAAATGCAACTGCAGGGCATTCACACCTTCCCTGGGAGTCTCTGGTCCTACATATTGCAGGAAGCACAGTGCTGGGCTAGTTGGATAGTGGCTGTAATGAAGACGGGCTAATCCCCTGTGTCTTTATATTGAGGGCTCAGTAAACAATGGGACAAAATGTTCGTGATCATTTTTTAAATTGCTGAACAGCATTTCTATCAGGGCTTGTTTTCTTACTTCTCCTGGTTTCTGCAAAGTCTTTTTGAAGTGCTGTTTGGTTGTTCATGCAAAGGGGATGTTGCACTTTAGTTAAAATGTGTTTAGTCAAGACACAGTGTAGGTTGGAGTCAATCTCGTCGTTCAGTAAGATCTCTGTTGTGGAGTTGCCCTCTCTGTATAAAGCACAGTTGTTGCCTTAGGCTGGAAACAGACGTTGCCTTTCATCATCTTTGTGCTGCCATAATTTTTTTTATTGTGCCACCAAGTGATGGCAAATGGATTTCCCTACCTTTTGAAACTACCACAATGTGGCCACAAGCAAAGGTAGTAATAAATTGTGCCACTTTATTGTGGAGAACAATAGGGTTATGCAAAGCTTCGGTCCCTGATTCGATTCGGCGGAGATTTGGCCCGATTCAGTGGCTGAATCTCTGAATCCAAATCAAATTAAAAAACCCTTTAACTTCTCCAAATTGAATTGGAACTGTCTGAATTGATTCAGACAGACACAGCTTTAAATGTTTTTTCTGCATACCTCAAGGTACCAGGTAGCTTGTCAAGGCTGCAATACTGGGGTGGATGGAGCATCCCACAGGAGTTCAGGGGGCTCCCCAGAGCACTCAGCAGTAGACCCAGAAGTGTACCAGAAGCACTTCTGGTCCACTTCCAGGTCTTCCAGGGAGCACATGGAGGGGGACCTTGTGCCCCCCCCAGCTCGGTAACTGGTGCCTCTTGGGTCTGGGGGGGGCACCTGGGATCTGCCAGTGGCCAGTTGCCACTCCCCAGAGGACCCAGAAATGGACCAGAAGTACTTGTGGTCCACTTCTGGGTTCGCCACCAAGCACATGGAGGGGCCCCCCATGCTCCTGTCTGACTCTCCATGCTCCCCAGCATCGCAGCATTCACAAGCCACACCTACTACCTCAAGGTATGTAGAAAAAACATTTGAAGTTGCGTCTATGGCCAAATTGCTGATTCTCTGAATCAGCATTGAATCTTCAGATCTGGATTCAGCCAAATCAAATCAGGGATAACGATCCAAATCAACAAATCAAATCACTGTCCCCGATTCGGGCCGAATGTGAATCCAAATTGAATATGGCCCCTTTCGCACACCCCTAGAGAACAACTGTTTGCTTTACGGTGCAAGAGCACATGCAGGCACTCAGGGGCCCAGTCCTACAAGCCCTTGGATTTTCTGTGTGAGATTGGGCCCCTCAATCCTTGGCAGTACCTGCCTATCTTTTTCTGCCTCCAGATACATACCTGTGACTGTTTCTGGGGAAAGTCTCTGTAAGTGGAGAAAAATAGGCCTGTTTCCACACACTTGCTCTGGAGACTGAGAGGGATGCAGCAAGTAGGGAACCACAACTGTCCCCAGCTGCAGAGGTGTATCCTGGAGATCCTGGCATGCCTCGGTAAGCAAGGAACACCGTGTAATTCTGGGGCCAGGACCACCAATCAGTTGTCAAAATCCCATTTGTGAGTTTGCTCTGGTGCAGTCCCAGGACACATCTCTAGAAGTTGGGAACACATGGCTCATTGTCCCGCAGGATCCCTGATAAGGAGGGCAGCACCACCACCGTGCCCAGCTGGAGGTCCAGCACTCCCACTGTGAAGCTCTCACTCTGCACCAGAGATGGCAGGCTGGATTTGCAGAAGACGTGGGCACCATGGGCACTGCCTGCCTAGCCAGCACTCATGTTCATGAAGGCATCCCGGTGGTTGACCAGAGCTTGGAACACAATCGAATGGAAGCCCTGCCAGCTGTAGTAGGGGTGGCAACCGGGGGCAGGCAGGTGACAGGGATGTGGGTCCCATCCAGAGGAATCCCAGGCCACGGAACGCCACGGAACACCACCACTACCACCAGGGGGACCCAGCACGTCCTGGAGAGTGCTGCACACCTCCAAGATGGCCTCCATAATAGTGACATTGCCCACACCAAAAAGGTGGCTGACATAGCAGAAGCTAGCGGGCATGGCCAGCAGCAGCTGGGCAATGGCCAGCCAGGTGTGTGTGGGGAGGAGTTGCCACATGGTGGTAGTCTGCTTCTCCAGTTGTAGGAAGAGCTGCTCCAGTTTGTCCAGTAAGGTGGCCTGGGTTATGCAGAAGACCTCCAGCCACTGCTCATTGTCCCAGGTGGCCTGGACAATGTACAGCAACCAGTCCTGGCTGGCCAGGTGGGCTCAAAGGCAGCAGGGCCAAAGGTCCAAGAGGGCATGGATGGTCCTGACAGTGGTGTCCAGGAGCATGTCATTGTTGCCACTTCCAGGATCAGGCCAGCAAGATGATGTCCAGGTGGCAGCTGCATGGAGATAGGGGGCCTGGGATTCTACTGTGAGGCTAGTCAGACTGTTGTTGTGCATGGGGGAGCTGGCAGGGCCCAGACTGTTGTGGGTCAGATGGCAGTCACCACACTGGACCATCAGGGCCAGCATTGTGGCTGACAGGAGCCAGGGCTGCTAGGCATTGCTGCCAGGGCCAGAGGCTGAAGCACCCATGTAATGGAGAGGCAGAGCCTATGGTGTCAGAGCTGCCACGTGCTGCCCCTACACAGTGCACACTGCTCCTGGACAGAAAAGTGGATGGCAAGGGAAGAAGGATTGGGGACAGCCAGGGAACAGGGAGCCTCCAGCTCCCCCTGGTAGTGGTAGATGCCTGTTGCAGGGACCTGTAAGGTGCAATTTACTTACCCCTTGGAAGTAAATTGCTCCCAGATCAACTGAACATGTAGATATGCCCACTGAGCAGTATGGCACATGTAGACAGCTGACTGGGAGCAAAAGTTCTCCTGGTCAGCTGGACAGCAGAGCACAGGAGATTGCTCCCTGCCCCCAGGAGCTGGCTACTGCCAGGGTGAACTCTGCCAATGGGGACCAGGAAGGGACAATGTACCCATGCCCCAGCAGTAGGCAATTTGCAGCCTCCGCTTCACAATTGCAATTGGTGAGCAAGATAAGAATCTCCCAGCCCCAGCCCAGTGACTGTGGAGCTAGGGCTGGGTGGAAAGAATCTCCCTGCCATGGTACTGTGATCACAAATGTGGAGCCAGGGCAGGGTGGTCCCTGCTGCCTGTGCTCCATTGGCGGAGCCTGCCCTGGCAGCAGGCAGGTTCCAGGGGCCAGAAGCAATGTTCCAAGCCTTACCAGGAGATAGCTGTCTCCTGACCCCATGCTTCCTCCCAGTCCCTAGGCTAGCACCCAGGGGAAGCCTAGAGCTGCAGGGAGCGGGTGCAGGGCTGACAGCAGCAGAAGCTGAGTGCTTCATGAACAGCAAATCTACCCCTGCATCCCTGCATGTGTAGACATCTGCCCAGGGTGGGTTTATTCTAGACTAGACTCACCCCTGAGCATTTGCATTTGTAGATATGCCCACTGTAGTACAAAGATCACTGAGACTCTGGAGTACAGTTCTAACTGAAAGTGCCTAAAGCACTTCACTTGACTAAATTAAACCTGCAGTAGATAATACATTTTCAAAAGAGTCAACAGGAAGCACTTATACACAAGGTTTCCATGGGATAAAAATGTTGGGAACATATATTGTTTTATATATCTAAAGTATATCTCTATCACTTTTATAGTCATAGAACACTTTTCTATTGTTACCAGCATAACCCCTCTCACAAGGGGCATGAGTGTGTGGCAGTGGTGACTCAGTTTCCTCAAGAGCATCTCAGTTCAACAGGAGGATACAAGCAAGTTTGATTTCTTTACAGAGGTAAGCAAACAAACAGAAAGCTGTAACCCAGCATGGTAAACTTATAACAAAATTACCCCTTTCAGCAGTATAACTTAAAACCCCAAATCTGACAGTCTCAAAAGGACCTTTTGGGTGGAGACTCTTCACCTTGTTCACAGCCTCAGCTGCCCCCGATGCCACAAGGACTTTCACTACTCCACCTTCACATGGACTGCATCAACTTCTGAAGTCTTTAACGTTCAACTCAGGCCCTGCTCTGCGGCAGCAGTCAGATCCTCTCTCTGCTGGGATCTCTTCAGGGGGAAAGTCAATTCTTCTCCCAGCTGCACTCAGACCAGGCTCCTCCACAATCTCTCTGGGGCCTCTTTCAAAGGTGCATCAAGCATTTCAGGGAACAAGGCCTCTCCCCTGCTCCTTCCACACAGCTCCAGGGAAAATGGCCCTCAACTTTCTCCTTCCTCCTACCTCTCAAAGCAGTCTTGGAGGTGAAGTTCAATCCAGCCTTCTGGGTCTGGTTTTGCTGGCTTTGAATTAGCCCCACCTCTCTCTGCTTAAGTCCTTGCAATCTGGAGAGAGGGTTTATACCAGTAGCAATGTACTTGCTTTTCATGCATTACAGATGTAGAAAGCCAGAGTTAGTACATTCTCTATGATGTTCTGAAAGATGCTTGCAACTAGGGCAAATGGAGATGCTGACTGTGACTGGGTCAACAGACCTTTACATCACATTCTGAAAATGTTTCAGAACCAAAACAATGCCAGTATAATGAAGTGTGTATACAGGATTGTCCCCCTGCCTCACAGGACTTTTTAAGACATCATTTTAGCAAACAAAGTTATTGGTTGTTGCACCTGCTAGCAAAGGATCACTTCACATTGACAAGTCATTCATCCTTGTACTGGTTTTGTCCCAGCCTCTACTGAGATCCAGTACTTCTTCTCACTACAGAAATCATTCATAAGACTCTTTGCATAAAACTATACAAATGGATAATAGGTGTAAAGCATGAACCTAGAAAAGAACGCATTATGTTTTATGAGATTATGCCATGCTGGTATAACACATAGAGGCTGCATCACGTGGGACTAGCATTACAAGATCTTTTATCAAAAGAGATGTTTATCTTTAAATTGTCAAGGACCTCGGCAGTGCCTAGCTCTGTTGATCCCTATGGCTAATTCCATGAATAAACCAAGTTTACAGCAGCTTTCAGCCAAGGAGTCATGGGGGGTGGGAAGAAACCGCATATGGAATTATGACTAGGCCACCACCATGCCTGTGGTAAACATTAAACACCAGCTGCTCAGATCCAGCCTCCACTGACTTGAGGTAGAACCAAATATAAAAGTGGTAAGAGACTAGGGCGAAAGTTAAAGCTTTCAGTAGCCTTCACAGTACACACTGTATCCAAGTTTCAGGCATGGAGAACCTTCTCTGCAAAATTCTCACCCACCCCATGCCCCATGCCAAGAAGCACGAGAGAAAGTACTGGGTCTGAGTTTGCCACCTGTTTCTAAGGAGCTGTGCTGTTTCCCAGGCTCAGCAATGAGGGACTGTAGGAGGGCTTAGTAGCTGAGTAAGGTTGGATTGGGATGGAGGTAGCTAATCAGGGAAGTTCTGCATGTTTAGAGGGACCTCCCCCTAGGAGCAGATCCTGGGGCTAGTAAATCACTGGAGAGACAAGAACCTGAATATATTTGTTGCTTGGTGGGCAACTCTGATAGTTGCACAGAATTTTACAAAGTGAGTCTGCACTAAGGGTCAAAACAGCTTGTCTTTGTCTTTTACAGAAGAGTGAAACTCCATGTGTGTTGAGTCATATCTTTTGTGTTTTGTTCTGGGTGTGGGTTACTCCTTCCCACATAAAAAGGTGGAAGGCAAGCTATCCACAAGCACTGGTTGGAGGAGAACTGCCATTGGAAACCCAGAGATGGCAACTGCAGTCTAATAAAATATTTTCCCTCTTCTTAATAAATTTTGGCCACCCCTTTGTCCACATTTGGGTTGTTAGATAGATACAGATTAGAATAGGATCAGTAGTAGACAATAATTAAGTAAGGATAGGTGTGGTGCTGGTGCCCCTATGAACATATCTGAAACTATCAGTTTGGGGGTGCTTATTTATTCCTAACACTGGGGCTGAAAAAAGGAAAAAGTCAATCTATACAGCCCGCATCATCCAATCCAGGAGTCCTTTTTCAAGCAGCTCCAACACCTTGGACTGAGCCTGGAAATATGTATGACCTCTGGAGTACAGAGGCAAGCCTGCTTCATTCAAAGTGACTATGAGCAGGTACATTCTCATCACCTGATAGCTGTGAGTTATTTCAGGAGTAGCCCCAGGCAGAGGTCATTGCAGAAATCCATTTATTCTTCTTGTTTTCATGTCCAGGAATAAAACAGAATTTGGTCCTACAGTTATCTAGCCGATTTGCAAATGCAGGTTCCCTGTCTGACACCTTCTTCTATCCTGTGGAAATGAGTTCCAGTGCTTTTATATACACTGCATTCAGAATGTCTTTTGAATTGCAATATTGCTGGTAGTCCAGGTAATAGGATATTTTCTGAGAAAGGAATAAAGATAATCTCTATGCTTTCTTTCCCACAAAATGATTCTAGGAGGGCAAAGTGACTTTTCATGAAAGATGTAAAGTTCAAGCTTTGTATAGCTTGGTTCCATGATGATGGACTCATTGGAGAGTGAATGTAAGTAGTTATGGCAGGCTGGTTGGTGGACTCACTGGCAGCCCAGACCATCAACTGGAGTCTGGAGGGCTTGGGTTCCACTGGTGGAGACAGTTTTTCCTTCCCTACCAATCAAGGGAAGGCAGAGGAAAGGCAGTCCCACCTTGACCCAGAGGCAAGGTAAGAAAGAGGATCTGAAAGGGAACTAGCCCCTCAAGCTTGATGATTGGTCCATTCTCAATCTGGGGGCAGAGTCTTCAGAAGGAATAAAAAGGCAGTCTACCCAGCATGAGGGATGTTGAAGAAAGGCTGTGAAGAGCTGGTTGAGCTAACCAACGGAGTGGAGCAGTTGCCCCAGTAGTGCCCAAAAGACAATTTTACTGGAAGAGAAGCAGCAAGCTTCCCTTATTTATATTATATATAAATTATTTATTTATTTATTTATTTGTATGTGTATGTGTATATATTTTGATGATTGTAAGTTGTAAATTCTTTATTAATATCAAACTTGTACATAATTACGATTCACTGAGTGTGCTAGCTCTCTGCTCTGTAGGAAGAGAAGGGGAGCTGCATACAGCTAGGCAGCTATGCCTCCCACACTATACCTGCACCTGCTGACCATCCCTTCATTCGGAGAGGGGGTACCTTTCTGCGTACCACCCGAGTTACATAGTGAAAAGGAGGAAGGTATGTTTAGGATTTTATGGGGGCATGATCAGTTTGTTAAATACATGCAAAAGTAAAAAGGTTATTTAGCGACTGGGAAATGTTTTATAGCAGGTTATGTAAAAGGACTGTGAATTAGACTTTAAACCTGGAGTTGCCAAAGTCTCCTAACTTGAGTTTCATAAAGTTGCCTTATATATGATCTCCAAGAAATAGAAAGTAGGGAACAATTCTATTAAAGATTTTTTTTCAGAGGAACAAGCTAGGACCTTACAGTTTTTTTAAATATCAAAATTATTTCATGCCACAACTTCTCTGTAGGGTGACCATCTGTCCCATTTTAGCTAGGACAGTCCTGGATTTCAGAGGCTGGTCCCAGCTGGCTAATGGGAAGTATAATGACTATCCCAGAAACAGGGGCACGGGGCGCAGTTTGATATGGAGTCAGAAAGGCATGGAGCACCTTTCAGGTGGACAGGCATGCACCACTGCCTTCCTCCCTGGCATGCTGCCCCACCCTCACTGACTTATGAGAGTGTATGCCAATGTCCCAGATTTTCCAGATGATGTTCCAGTTTTCTGGATTTTCCCTTTGGTAAGCCTACTTCTCTAGCCTTTCCAATTTAAGTTTGTCAGCTGTAACTCTTTACAGATGTGGACTAACAAATCTGGCACATTCTCTGTGGGGTCATAAGCTTCATGCTGTGTGCACTCCTTCAAGAATGTGATTATCAGAAAGAATCACTCCAAGAATGAATACAGAGATTCCAACAGTGACTCATTCAACACAGATTCTGAAAACTTTTCAGTAACAAAAGACAACAAAAGTGTAGAAATCAGAGTGTACTGATTTGTTAATAAATAGTCATTTCACCAAGAAATCAATCTTCCCAGTGCTAGTTGTTAGCTATAGCAGGATAAATGTAGAGAGGATGTTGCAACTGCCAATAAATAATCATTATTTTACTGAAAATTCTTTAGCACAAACTCTTTCTTGTGCTAACTATCTGTTAGCTTCAGCTAGAAGGCTTTCTTCTCACAGATCCAGTTATACTTCTGGTCACAGTTATTTGAATAAACAGACACGGATGAAAAAAGATATGTACAGGACAGGTAGCTGTGAAGATTGAACCTAGAGAAAAAAGCATTCTTTCATTACATCATGCCACACTGCTGTTACACATAGGCTGGAAATAGATGTCACCCTTTTCACAACAGAAGAGTTTTTATGGTGCCACAAAACCCAAGGAAGCAGATGGTCCTCCTCCTTGATGTGTCCCAAATGCCCCAAAATGGTAACATGATGATTCCTAGTAAGAGTTTGTACTACTTTACCAGGGAGGACTTCTGCTTATTTATGGTGCAGTTTCCAGGCAGTCCTGTGCTACCTATACTCTCTAGTTACCCATGGAAGATACTCTTAGAGTTTCATGGGATTGATCTCCTAGAGACAATGGCCCTGAATGCCTAGCCTGTACCTGGAAGCACCCAGAGGAATTGACTTGTGGGGGAACCATACGATTCTTGCCCCAAGCTTGCAGACACATGCCCCAAGGATCTTGTACAGGGGTATTTCCAGAGCGTGCATTTCATGTTGCAGAGTGACGAAATCCCTTAGGTTTCCCTGCTCCACTCCTGCAAAAGTGTGCTCCAACTTTGGGCTTCCAGAAGCCCTGCAAGCAGCAGGCGCCCAACCCTTCCACAGAATGGCCCTAGGCAAAAAGTTGTCTCTACCAGTCATTCAGATCAGCTGTGCTGGTAGGACACATCTCTGCCCAGCCGATTCCGCCACAAAAAGAATATGTGTTTGTAATGGTACAGATCTCATCACAGAGGGCCATCATCATAACATCTGTTTAAATCACAGTAAATAAGGCTTCACTAAATTGTTGAAGAACTTGAGAGTGCCTGGTTCTGCAGACCTCTACTGCAAGTGCCCTAGCTAGAATATGATTATAGCACTTGTCAGCTGCAAGAGGTGGAACCCAGGGATGAAATAAGTCAGGCTAATTCCCTTGGCCATGGAGAACACCAACTTCCAGCTGCCTGGATCCAGCCACCAGGGTTTTGAGAAAGTACCAAATGTAAAAGCAGTGAGAGACTGGGGCCATAGGAACAGCCTTAGGAGGAGCTGGATGACATGCACAACATTAATGCTGCAAGCAACAAGGGCCTCAAAGGAGCTGGGCTTTTTCTCAACTTAAGCAGAGAAGAGACAGCTAGGAGTATTTGGCAGGTGAGAGGAGGGCTGGATTGTTCTGGAGGTTGCTTCTTACTGGTGGTGGTGGGGATTGTGGAATGGCTTAGTAAAGAAGAACATCTGCAGTAGTAGCTGCTCATGCCCCAGTAGGACCTCAGCCCAACTGTGGGAGTTCCCAGGTGAAAAAAGGTTTTTCATTAAAACTTATATTTTCATCTGTGATTTAGTAAGAACTGTGTTGTCCTCCCAAATCCAGTCATTCCTGTCTTTGTTATATGATAATCCAATCCACTAAGTATTCTGTGGAAATTGCTGGTGTAGAAAATTCTACGAGAAAACAAAAGCATCAAGGAAACACAAGTACCTTTATCTCATAAATGTGTCGGACCAAAAATATTGTTGGAAATCACTGAAAGAGGAGACAGTCCATGGCTTGGAGGATATGGGCAGATGTTGTCTTGGAGTAGTTTCAGAAAAGGAGGTTACACCTGGGGCAATTTAGCTCACCTGCTACACTTCAATATCATGCATATGTGAAAACGAGTAACAGTTACTATATGGTCCCAAGCAGCAGCTTTCCTTTCCCTTTTGAAGCCACCGCAAGTATACATTCATCCCCACCCATGGTACCCATCATGCATCATTTGATATGCTATTTGCTATGCTTACAAGGGGATTTTAATGCTTTATATAAATTTAGGAGACATCCTTTACCAATATCACTGTTTGAGCTATGCTGTGCTTTTGTGCATATGTATGTTATGTAGCTGGGCAAAAGTGACAGGAAATACCAACTTGAAGTGGACTGACTAGGTTGTACATTATAACATCATCCTCCAGTCAGTTCCAGGATTTTGTGTACTTTACACATACGGTTAAAGTTTTAAGAATAATCTTGCAGGAGGGGTGGGGGGTGGCGACGGAAACAACAAACAAGTCCAATAGATACTTGCTTACACGCTGTGAGACAGATCCAACGCCTTCTGGTTGAGGCTCTGGATTAGTCCATCTGTCCCCTTTTCTGTCTTTTTTGCATTTTTCAATGGGCTGGATCTGACCGTGTGTTCTCTTTTAGGTTGGCTGATCTCCTCCGGCAGGCTTTAAAATAGGCTCATCAGGGGAAGGGGAGGATGAGTACAGAGGGAGCCATGGAACACTGAAACAAGAGACACCCACAAAATTAGCCCAGGTATGTAGATAAGATCCTATTAGACAGCAGTTTATAGGGGGACCAGGGGAATTAGGTTTATATACACAAATGCCAGAAGCATGGGAAGCAAGCAGGAGGATCTAGAGGTCTTGCTAGTGAGCAACAACTTTCACCTAGTGGGACTAACTGAAACCTGGTGGGACTCTTCTCATGACTGGGTGGTGGGCATTGAGGACTATAGGTTGTATAGGAGAAATAGAGTAGGGGGAAAAGGTGGGGGAGTTGCTCTCTACATCAAAGAACAGTACACATCTTCCCTAATCAAATTAAGGTCAGAGGGTGATCAAGCAGAGACTCTGTGGGTTAGGATTCAAGGGGCTCGGACTGAAAGGGATCTGGTGGTGGGGGTCTACTACAGGCTGCCACACTAGGATGACAAGCTAGACCAGGAATTTTCCAAGCAGCTCAAAGAGGCTGTGAGGTCTAGAGATATGGCAGGGCAACTTAGGGGACAGCAATCACCAAATGATACAATTCACTATCCAGTGGAGAGTAGGCATTATACCCAGCAGGGCACAGGTACTAAACTTTAAAAAAGCTGACTTTAATAGACTCAGGGGATTGGTTAGCAGGGTGCTAGGAGCTAAGAACTTAGATGCGTTGAGGGTCCAGGATGGGTGGACATTCCTCCACAAAACCATTTTTTGGGCTCAGAGTGAGTCAATCCCATGGCAGAGGAAAGGGGGCAAAGGGGCCAGGAAGCCCCTTTGGCTAACCAGGGGCATCCAAGATACCTTAAGGGAAAAAAAAGAGGTGTACAGGAAATGGAAGCAGGGGGTAGCTAGCAAAGAGTATACTTCTTTGGCCCGCACCTGCAGGGAGTCAGTCAGGAAGGCCAAGGCAACTCTAGAACTCAGGCTAGTGTCAGGGATTAAGGACAATAAAAAGTCCTTCTTTAGGTATGCTGGGAGAAAAGAGGGTGCAGGGTAGCATAGGAACCATACAGGATGGACAGGGGGAGCTTAGTGATGGATAGCAGGAACAAGGCAGAGCTCTTCAATGAGCTTTTTGCCTCTGTCATCTTAAATGGGAATCTAGACAAACCCTCAACATACATCACAGACACCAAAGGGAACATCAGCCAACCAACAGTCAGTGCTGACACAGTAAAAAGACACTTGGAGAAACTGGACATACTCAAATCACTGGGACTGGAGGGACTCCATCCATGGGTAATGAAAGAATTAGCGGGGGTCATAGCTGATCCACTGGAAAGGATACATGAGCGCTCATGGTGCTCGGATCGGGTTCTGGAGGATTGGAATAGGGCTAACGTCATCCCAATCTTTAAGAAGGGGAGGAAGGAAGACCCGGAGAACTATAGACCAGTCAACCTTCCCTCTATCCCTGGGAAAATCCTAGAAAAAATTATCAAGGAGCACATCTGTGGGAGCCCATTGGCTAATGTAATGCGGAGGGATAACCAACATGGATTTTTAACAAGCAGGTCCTGCATGACTAACCTAGTTTCCTTTTACAACAAGGCCACCAGTTGTTTAGGTGCAGGAGTCGAGGTAGGTGTTATCTATCTGGACTTCAAGAAGGCCTTTGACAAGGTATCCCAAACCGTCCTTATAAATAAACTGAGGGGATCTGCCTTGGTTGATTACATGGTAGACTGGGTAGCAAATTGGCTCAAGGGCTGCATTCAGAGGGTGGTAGTGGATGGGTCGGTGTCAACCTGGAAAGATGTGGACAGTGGAGTCCCCCAGGGCTCAGTTCTGGGGCCCGTGCTGTTCAACATCTTCATCAGTGATCTGGATGAAGGGGTGGGAAGCACCCTGTCCAAATTCGTGGATGACAAAATTATGGGGTGCAGCTAACACCCTGGGGGAGGAGGAAGCAGATCCAGGCTGACCTAGACAGGTTGAGGAAGTGGACAGAGAGCAACAGGATGCAATTCAATAAGGACAAGTGCAAGGTGCTGCATCTAGGGAGGAAGAACTGCCATCATACGTACAGGCTAGGGGGTGATCTTCTCAGCTCCACTGAGGCAGAAAAATATCTTGGAGTCACTGTTGACTCCAGGATGAAAATGAGTCGCCAATGTGATGATGCAGTTGGCAGAGCCAATCACACCTTATTGTGCTTCACAAACAGGTCCAGGGAAGTGGTTCTCCCCCTCTATGTGGCACTGGTCAGACCCCAGCTGGAGTACTGTGTCCAGTTCCAGACACCACAGTTCAAGCAGGATGCAGACAACCCAGAGAGGATCCAAAGCAGAGCCACTCACCTAATTAGAGGCCTGTGGAGAAGCCCCAGTGAGGAAAAGCTAAGGGACCTTAACCTCTTCAGCCTCTCCAAGAGAAGGCTGAAGGGGACCTTGTGGCCGTATACAAATTCATAAGGGGAGAGCAACATGAAATAGGCGATGATCTGTTCACCAGAACACCCCCTGGAATGACAAGGAACAATGGCCATAAGCTACTACAAAGAAGGTTTAAGCTAGACATTAGGAAAAAGTTCTTCATGGTCAGGGTTGTCAGAATCTGGAATGGGCTCCCAAGGGACATGGTGCTCGCCCCATCCTTGGGGGTCTTCAAGAAGAGACTGGACAGGCACCTGGCTGGGATCACATGACCCCAGGTTTGGTGACTCTTTTCTTGCCTGCCAGGGGCAGGGGGTCAGACTAGATGCCCCACTAAGGTCCCTTCCTGTACAATTAGCATATGCCACCCCTGGAAAGTTCTGTTGGACCTGTAATGGATCTCGTGTTGTAGTAGGAGTCAGTAAGTACAAGGTAGAATTTAAGATAAATGGTTCCTTTTTTTAGTTTTCCCCTTCAGTTATTTATTATTCGATTGACTTGATACATAGGTTTTTACTCTCAAATATTATTGAAGAAAGACAATGTTGTAGAATGTAGTGCTATTTTCTGCCTAAGAGTATGTATCTGGTTTAGGAAACCTGCCACCTATTTATCATTCAATTGTAGCCACAATGATCATATTCAAATGCCATTTTTGCTCAATAAACCCTTTGGTGCGGAATGGATGTGAATCTAGTTCTTAATGGGAGAGTCTGACACGGGCCCAAACCATAACCAGGACTGGTACAAAGATTCCCAACTGGGGCAGTTTTACGATTAGGAATTTACAGACAATGTAGATACTTTTCAGGAGGATTAGGATGGAGGATTTTCATTCATGCCTTCAGATGTTCAGCTCTGGTTCATGTGTGCAGGGCAGTAGCCTGATGCTTACAAACTGTGTCAGGTAACACGGTAAGTTAGAGTAAGGTCTAGACAAGTGTCCTTCCATAATGGAAAGACACCCAATGCCTGCTGTAGTAGATAGGATGGTATCCCTCTTTACCTTTGTAATGCTATTAATATCCTGCAAATCAAACTATTCTTTCTTCTGCAATTCTACTGTCTGCTAGCTGCTCCTGGTAATGTCACTCCTGTTTGACAGCCCTGTTGACTTTTTTTAAGTAAAGCTAAAATCATTAACTCAGGTGTGGGAATATTTTTCAATGAAACATTGAATGCACTCTCAGGATGCTCAAAAAGGTTTGATTTTGATTTACAAATATGAAAAAGATGTACATTTAATTCTAATGATGTCAGGACTACACCATCTTTTGAGTATTTTTTGCCTAATTTGTTTGTTTTTAAACAAATTTTGTATGGTATAGCTGTTGCTTTGCAGGTCTAGAATAGCCACAGCCTATGGGCACAGATCAAAGTCAAGGTGTACAAACCTGTTGTTATCTCCACCCTAGTGTATGGTGCTGAGTCATGGGTCTTATATCACTGCCATGTATAGCTCCTTAAGCACTTTCATTAGCACTGCCTCTGCACCATTCTCAAGCGCCAGTGGCAGGATTATGTCACCAATGTATAAGTGTTACAAAGAGCCAACACCACCAGTATTGAGGTGATTCTCCTGCAGAATCAGCTGTGGTGGGCAAGCCATGTGGCCTGGATGGATGACAACCATCCACCAAAGGCTGTGCTGTATGGGGAACTGACAACGGGGAAATGTGACAGAGGGGTCCCACACAAGTGTTTCAAGGACACTCTGAAGAGGTGGTTTTTTTTGCCTGTGGTATATACCATAAACTGGGAAATACAGGCTGCAGATCATGATGCCTGGCAGCTTCAAAGCAAAAAGGCACCAGCTGGCTCTTTGAATGTCAGAGCAGAGCTAGCATTGAGGAGAAGAGGAAAAGGAGGAAAGATACACCCACCCTCATCTAGCAGCAGTCACCTATACATGTGTAACCATTGCAGCAGGATTTGCCTCTATGCAACTGGACGATTAGTCACCAGCAGGCTTACAACTGGTGTGGGCAGTTACCTTCCTAACATCTTTGTCTGCGAAGAACCACTGAGAAAGAAGAGAAACATGTACTGAAATCTACCTTCCGTCCATTTTTCTTCTGCACCCCAAGTGGGAAGACTACCTGGGTTTGAGACAGGTAAAATTTCAACCACTTTCAACTAATGCAATTTGGTAAAAGAGCATGTAAAGCAAGATTTTGCATATCCTGGGATCTGTTAATAGTCATGTTTAGAATAAGTAGAAGCATACACATTTATATAGCCTTCTCAGAATGAGAGAAAGTGAGTGCACAGATAGACAGAGATGAAAACACAAGTGTGATAGGAAAAGGAAGAGATACATTCCCTAGCCTGGGAACATTTACTTTTTTTCTCAACCATGGGAGCTACTGCCAGAAGATACACTAATTGTCATAGACTATCCCTCCTTTGTGTATGCCCTATTCTGCTTAACTAAGGATGATACACACTTTCACATGTATTTGACTAACCCAGGCCTGTAGTTGACCTGTCTGAGGCATGTTTGCAGCCTTCAGTCAGAATCCAAATTTGCTTCTGCAAATGAGCTGATACTGGGAACCAAGCTTAAACTGATACTGTTTAGCTTTTTTTACTGCAGGTGGAATGGAAAGGAGATGCAATGCAACTAGTCAGAATGTGAATGGAAGGAAATATGTGAGGAAGAATGGGAGAAATAAGGAGAAAGAAGAAGAAAATCAGAAAGAAGGAGAAATGAACAACAGAAAGACCTGTAACCTTAAAGGGAAACATATTTCTTCAACAAGTGAACCCAAATGTCTCAATAAGCTAAGTAATAAGCAATGAATATTAAGGACTGGATATTTAGTTCCCAGGTAAAAGCCAAATTCTAAACTTCCTCCTTGTGCATACTTAGGAATGACAGCTCTGGGAGATCCATTGTGGTCTGGGGACAAATCATAGTCCTGAATTAGTGAGGAGGCCCATGAACCATATGTGGCAGGCTTGCCACTTTTGCCTGGCACTCTGGGCTTGGAAGAAGGTGCTTCTGATTGGTGGAACATTTCCACCAAAGTAATAAAAAGGCTCACCACCCTTCAATGCAAATGTGACAAGTAGGCAGGACCGTAAGGCCCGCCCCTTTAGCCCCATCCCTCTCCCGTTGTATGGTGCATGGTGTCACCAGCCCTGCCCCTGCCCCCAGTCATGTGGTGCATGACGTCAGCAACTCCACCCCACACCCAATCATGTGGTGTGTGACAACTCCACTCCCACCCCCTAGTCACTTGGTGTGTGACATCAGCAACTCTGCCCCCACCCCAGTCATATGGTGTGTGACATCAACACCACATGGTCCATGACATCAGAAAGACAGCCCATGCAGACCCCTAAAGCCCAACCCCTCCTACTGCAAGAACTGCCCTAGATCACATGGTGCAGTTATGGCCTATCAGGTCCCAGACTGCTCTAGCCCCTGCCAGAGCACAGGCATGCCCTATGGGGTGGCAGGGTGGTGGTGTGACCCCTCTAACAACCTGCCCCACCACTCCTAACCAATTGGCGGGGGTTTCAGAGGCCTCAGACCTCCCAAGAATGACGCTGAACCAATTGGAATAAGTAGAGGGGGTGGGATTTAGGTGACAAACCACACCAGGTCTATCTGCTTTCCCAAATGACCCCTCTGTTTATCTGAGACTGTGCTAAGCAAGCAGGGGTGGATATGGATTCTTTCACAACGCCTGTAGGCCCACTCACTACAACCTGAAGATGGTCTTATAGAAAGTGTTAGCACAGAAATAGTTTTGAGGAGGAGACCCGGCTCCTCGCCCAAAGGCTCTTTGAGACACCTGACCCTGTTCGGGAAGACCCAATGATGAGGCAAATGGAGGAGGCCCAGGCTCTCGAAGCAGACGTTGAGAATCTGGAAGATGGTATCTTTGTGCCAGAGCCTGCATGCAAAGTAGAGGTCATCACAGAGAAGAGACCAGTAAGAGACTTGGAGCATGTTTGTGGGGGCACTTGGGTTTGAGGTACTGGTATGAGTTCACTTCATGGCACGTGTGTGTTTGGAAGTAGCTAAGGACTGATTAAACAGCAGCTAACTAACTAAATCCTTTATTTGAACTCCTTTGCAGTTAGATAAAGCCTTATTAATGACTCCAGAAAACCTACTCACCAGTACACAAGAAGGAAGTGTATGCTTCTGCAGAGAACAAAGACTGGACGAGGCTGAAGAGTTCAGAAGACAGCTAGGTGTTGAATCAACAGATCCAGTTACAGCTTGTGAACATAAAGTCTTCATGAAGTCTCTTGTTCACGTTTCCTTTTATGGCATAATGAAATACTGCTTGAGGAAGAGACTTTTTGACCTATGCTGGGGGTGCACATTTGACCTAGAGGTCAAGAAGCCCACAAATGCATTACTTGGTTAGATGAAGACATAAATCAAATAATTCAGGAACTTTGCCAGGAAATACGTCTTGATAGCATTTTCAATGCTGTTATAGCCATTGGGTTTGCCAGGAACATTCTCAGAATTACTGAGAAACATTTAATTCAGGTTAGAGAGCTTCTAAATGCTGTGTATTCTGCAGAAGATCCTAATGCTGCCCTTCATGATTTGATCACTGAGGAAGAGATTTGGGGGTCATCATTGACCACAAGATGAACATGAGCCTGCAATGCGATGCTGCGGCTAGTAAAGCGAGTAAAATGCTGGCTTGCATCCATAGATGCTTCACAAGCAAATCCCAGGACGTCATTCTCCCCTTGTACTCGGCCTTGGTGAGGCCACAGCTGGAGTACTGCATCCAGTTTTGGGCTCCACAATTCAAAATGGATGTGGAGAAGCTTGAGAAAGTCAGGAAAACAGACCTTACGACAACAGGCTGAGAGCCACGGGGCTCTTTAGCCTGGAAAAGCGTAGGCTCAAGGGTGATCTGATGGCCACCTACAAGATGATCAGGGGTGACCACCACTATCTGGGGGAATGTTTATTCACCAGAGTGACCCAAGGGATGACGAGGTCGAATGGTTATAAACTACTCCAAGACCATTTCAGGCTGGACATAAGGAAGAATTTCTTTACTGTCCGAGCCCCCAAGGTCTGGAACAGCCTGCCATTGGAGGTGGTTCAAGCACCTACATTGAACACCTTCAAGAGCAAATTGGATGCTTATCTTGCTGGGATCCTATGACCCCAGCTGACTTCCTGCCCTTTGGACGGGCGGCTGGATCGATGATCTTCCAAGGTCCCTTCCAGCCCTGATGTCTGTGAAACCTATGAAGATAAAATACTCATACCCCATATGGAACACTTAATTGGTACGAGAGATTATAAAACCCTGCTTAAGAGAAGGGCTTAGCAAAAACAGCTTAAAATGGGGGGGCTTATATCTTTTGCTGATCTTGGTGGGAGGCTGGGGGGTGTGAGGTTGCAAAGCACCTCAACAGTTTTCTACATCTAATGTAGATTAGCATTTGCTTTAGTGTCTTGGATGTCTAATCACATGCATATAGGGCTTTTTGTAAAGATAAAACCAATAAGATTTAATAGCCACTAGAAATGATAAAAAACCCTTCTTAGGAGAAGGGGTAACAAAATAAACTAATAAATATTGTAAACATTTTTTATGGAAATAAAGACTGAATTAAAAATATATATTCTCACAGCTTTTGTATGGTATGGGTGTGTGTGTAAAGATATAAAGATATCTGGTCTGGTTTATAAAGATAAACCAGACCACACGCACACACACAAAAAAGATGACCATTGTGTTCAGAGCTCTTCCTGTTTTAAGACTAAAGGAGTTCTCTTTTACCAAAAGGCCTGCTGTAAAAATAAGGCCGACAAGGTATAATGGTCACAGGAAAAGATAAAAAAAACACTTCTTAGGTTTAACAAATAAATCAGTAAATATTATAAAAGTTTTTGATGGAAATAAAGACTGAATTTAAAAATATATATTCTCACAGATTGTGTATGGTATAGGGGTGGCAGGTGTGTATCACAAAGATAAACCAGATTAAAAAAAGAAAGTGACCACTGTGTCCAGATCTCCACATATTTTAAAACTAAAGGGGTGGAGTTGTCTTTCAGTGGTGACTATTTTAATACAGTTATATTTTACTTTATACAGACACTATTTTCCTTAATCTATTATTTAATTTTTTTAATACAGAGGACTTACTTATTGTATCATTTCATTTATATTACACAGAGCTTATCAGGCGAGGGAGCCCCAAGCAATTTTACCACAGCAAGGTAAAAATTATTTTAAAATGGTGGGTTATTTGTGGCTGTGTTACTATAATCACATTAAGTTATAACAACTGTTTGTAACTGTTTGTTTTCAAACAGAACCTCTTCTTCTAAAACAGAAAAGCAGAACAAGCACATAGTCATGTTTTTATCCAATAGTAAAAGGTAATTTTTCTGAAATCAGCTTCTGAAACTTTATGTGTTTCTTGTGGGAGGAGAAGCTGTGTGTAAGGGGTAAGCAAATTTTAAATGTGTAGTGTGTGAGGAAAGTGAATTCTCAATGCTGAGATGTAAATTTTATATTTCCTAAGTGATCACACGCACCACTCCCGAACAAGAGCGGGGGTCTGGGCAGAGACCTCTAAAAGCACAAGCAAAAAACCCCAGAAATGCTCAGCCTGCAGATCGTAACACCCAAGGGTCAGAAGACCACCGGGACAGAACAGACGGTATGATTCGTCAGAGGAAAACAAGCCACTTGAGAAAATCATATGTAAAAAGACAAGGATTCACACCCCCAAAACAGGTGATCTGGACCCCGTGAGTAAGAAACGGGGGACTGATTGCTCACACAATTTACAGAGAGGGGAAAGACTTTCTCCTTTTTTAAAATACTATGATTATTGTGAAAAAAAGAGGGTGGGTTTTCAGGATGGGTGTAATCAACTTGTCTTGAAAAATCATGATTATTGTGGAAAAAGAGTCCAACTTCATCCCTAGCATTAAGTGCCTTGTAGGCCAGGGTACCTGGTGACCTCCTGGAGCCCCTTAATCCTACCAGAAGCAGAACAGGCAGTCTACCACCTTGGGTTGGTTTCCTTTCTGAGAGCTCCTTCCCCTTCAGCTGCTGACAGGGAACGGACCCTCTAGTCCATTGTCACGTGCTGTCTTCCCCTCCCCCAAACAGCCTGATCCCTCTCTTACCACAAGGCCCCAACTTTGCATTACTTTCTCCTGCTTCTTCTCTCCCCTCCTCACCCTTTTTGTTTGTTTGTTTTTGTTTTTAAAGGCCTTTCCCTGCAGTAACTTCTTCCTTCCTCCTGCCCCAGGTTTATTTTGTTGTGTTCCCCTCCCCCCACCAACCGCTGCTTATCCTCCCAGGCATCTTGCTCACCTTTTCCCCCTCCTGGTGTGTGTGTGTTGCACAAGGGGCCGTTCGAGCTCCTGGAGGCTAAGTTCCAATTTGGTCCCCAGAAGTGAGTCACACCACAAGCCACAGAGACAAAGCCTTTATTGCTTGCAAGCAGGTCGGCCTGGAGTCATGAGACTCAGATCGAAGCTGACCCCTAGTGCTGGTTCTTCATTACTTATATATCCTGTTACAGAGTACTGGAATCTTTCTTTAGCACGTGCGTACTTTAGGCCAACATAGTTACGAGACTTGGGACTTTCTAACTATGAGTTAGCAGGGCAGGAGAGAAACAAGTAGCGGATGCCTCTTAAGATATGGTGAGGTAAGAGAAACAAGTTAGCGGATGCCTCTTAAGATATGGCAGAGTAAGAGAAACAAGTTGCCGATGCTTCTCCAGATATGCTCTTGTGGAATTGATGCTTAAAAGTGGTTCGTTTCTCTGGAGGCCACTAAAATCACAGACACACACTCATTAGATGGCACAAAAGGTGTATTTGCAAATAGGGTCAGAGCAGAGTCAAAAACTCAGATTACTCTGAACCCCCCCAAGGAATTTTGCAGGCTGTATTTATCTTTTTCCTCCTGGGCACATGTGCAGAAACAGCAACTCTTACAGCTCACTTCCGTTTCATACAAGCATACATGTGGTTACATCACTACATATATTGCATGTATATTATAATTAACTACTTAAGTATGCAGGGCGGAGAGGTAAATATGCATCAGCTAATTAAGCATGCTCAGAGGGTACTATAGGTCACCAAGAGTTTAAACCCCCCCCCTTTCAAGGACACAGTCAGTTGAATTCCAGCTTCTGTAATCTGTATGAGAAAGGCTAGGGAGAAGCTGGGGGAGAGTCTGCGATTTAGTATAAGAAGAGCTGTGGCAAGGCTGGGCAAGGAAAAAAGTCCTTGGCAGTGTTTCTTTCTTATCAGGTGCAAGATGCAAGCTGTGCATTTCTAACAATACTCCATTTCTAACAGAATGACTAAGCATAAAAGCAAACAGTTTTCGCCCCGCTTTTTCTGCATGTGGGGCGGGGAGGGTTGTTTGTTTTTAATTTTTTTTCTAGCCTTTTTGTTCCCTGTGGTGGGCTGCCCATCCTCCAGCCCCCTGGTTGTTTGCAGCGTTAACTTTTTCTCTCAGGTGGTGGGGATGCAGGGCTCAGGCCCAAAAGGGGAGGCAGTGTGCCTGCCCTAGCCCGTGAACTCAGGGGAAGATTTGGACCCCACTGGTCACAGGTCACCACGAGGGGAGGAGAGTCCCCTGTGGCCAATCTTGCTGACTGGGGGTGCAAGTAGAGTCAAGGTTGGATGAGCTATGGCTTTAAGTTGTAATCCTGTGGGGTCATGGCAGGAGCTGGAGGCAGGAGCTGGGGCCCCTTCCAGTAAGGCTGTGGTGGGAATGGGGGCAAGCTTTAGGACATTTCTTGGGAATTGCAAATAGTATCTGCATAAAATATGTTTTATTTCTCTGATGCCACCTTAGTGGGGCGGGGGGGACATGTTGACTCTTATTTTAAAAAAGTCACAAGTTCCTTTTGGTACTTTGGGATAAGCTAGGAGCAATTTTAGCAACCCATGACATCTGGCCTTGAGATGGAGGCAAGGCTCTTACAGAACAGCATGCAGGGCAGCTAGCAAGCTGGATCTCCTTGCCCCTGGACACAGGTTTATCCTCTACCTGATTGGCTGCTGGGCATGACCAAATGCCCAATCCCTGTCACTGTGGACTTCCTCCTCACATCTTAATGTAGACTAAATAGTAGGGTCAAGGTTGGAGAGCATCCTGGCAATCAAGTACCCCTCTCTGCTGCCCTGCAATGCTCTGAACTGTGTCTTGTTGCCACTCCATGTGTATTGATAACCAGTGATAATGGAATTTAGGTTAAAATCACATCACCTGATAGTTCTAATGTCAATGTTAAATAGTATAGGCCCTATAAGGTGTAGACTGCTGTATCCTCAAAGTCCAAGGGCTTTCTCACCATGATCTTCCCTGTTTTTGCCTCCAGGCTGAATTTCTTGCCTCTGGTTTCCAGTGTGTTGCTGAATCCATAGGTGATGTGTGCATTGATGCCCTTGCCAATGTCCAGGGTGTTCACCTGGAGCACCTAGGAGCCCATGGGGGATCCTTCCTGCATGCACACCTTGAAGGCACCCTGGGTGAAGAGCAGCAGGTACCGTGCCCAGCGAACTAGTGATTTGGGCAGAGTGCTGGCCCAGAGGCTTGGTCCAAGAATGGGAGAATTCTCGGCCACACCTCCCTCAGCTCAACTCTGCAAGGGAAAGGAGGGCTCCTGCCTCACAGTGTGTGCTGGCTTTTTGTTCCCTGTGGAGGGCTCCCCATCCTCCAGCCCTCTGGCTCTTTACAGGGTTAACCCTTTTTTTCCCCCAACTTCTCACTCCTCCCTCCTCCTATTCGAGCACTCCTCTTTTTTGTTTTTTAAGCTAGCTTTAGCTTTTGGGATTAACTCTGTCTTAGCAGGGATGGCCCCTCCTACCCTTGGTGCCTGGTATGGAGATGCCTCTCAGGACCTCCCCCCAACCATGACTTGAGAGTCCATACCCTGCCCCATATTGGGGTTTGAGGTCTGCCCAGGTGCCCTGTCTGATCTCCTGGGATGGCGTAGCATATGTTACACAGCTCATGTTAACATGGTCCCAGCGATCTATCTGGGTGCTCCTGCCCTGGTTAACAGGGTGTGTGCAGAGGGCCTGGACATCGCAGGCGTACACTACCTCGTCACATCCCTAGGCACCCAGGCAGTAAGGGCGGTGATTTTTCAATGCCCCCCACACCTGTCCAACTGGGAACTGGTCAAGGGGCTCAAACCCTATGGGGTTCCTAAGAGTCCCTTTTGCCAGTTGATGATTGGAAGCAAAGATCCAAAACTACAGCATGTCCTGTCCTTTCAGAGGCAAGTATTCATGCTACTCTGGGTGGGCCCCTGGCCCCTGCTTCCCTCCTTGAGCTTCAGACTTGAGAGGCGGAGGTATGTGATTTATCTTTCCCTGGAAGAGACCACGTGCTTCCAGCATGGCAGCCCCTCCCATTTAGCTCCCCAGTGCCTGCTGGGGAGAGAGGCCAAAACACTGGCAACTGCAGCTGCACCAAAGGATGCAGACCCTGCATCCACAGACCCTGCCCAATGGCTGGGCCAGAACCTCCTCCGAGCCTCCTTTCACCCCCGTTGTGTCTAAGGGAGCTGGGGCCTCCTGCACAAGAGCACCATCTGGAAGTGAGATGAGGGCTCCCACCCAGCCCTCTCCCCTGGCTATTCCAACTACAGTGCCAACCCCACCAGAGCAGCTGCCCCACCAAGTGGAGGGACTGAGGTCTCTGCCTGGCCCCTGCCCACCCCAATTACTCCGGCCAGGGTGGTCGGTCTCTGGTGTCAGAGCCCTGTTGGATGATGGCGCTCAGGCCTCCTCCCAGCCACCCTCCATTGCCACCCTGTCTGAGGTGGCGGGCCCTGAGGTGGTGATGTGGAAGCCATCCGAACCATTCCCTATGAAGGGGGAGCTGCCCACCACTTCTGAGGGGCCCCCTTAAATTTCCTCTCTTTGTTCTTCTGAGAACACCCCATCCTTGCCGTGGCCTGCCTTGGTAGGTGCTAGGGGATCACCGCTGGGGAGACTGACCCCACTCCAGCTGTCCTGCTGGTGACCCCAAGTGGTGCCGTGGAGGCAGCGCATGGGGGTGGACATGCACCTCCTGAGAGTGCTGTTCACCCTCTGACCAGCCGCACTCCCCGTTTATGTGATGGCCAGAGGGGGTCAGCAGGAGCGCCAGTGGCCCCCTCTTCCCCCATGAGCACTGGCTGGGGAGCAGAAGTGCCACGGCCACTCCCAGAAGCCAGTGAGTGAGATCAGCTGCAGGGGGACCCTCTCCCCAGTCAGAGAGATCAGCCACAGGGGGACCCCTCTGGGCACTGACCAGTCACTGGGGGGGGGCACGTGCCTTCCCTGAGTAAGGTGGCACCAGTCACCTATGGTGACCCCACTGCATGTGGCTGCAGCTGGGGATGACTCGGTGGCGTGGGAGATGATGGCTGGGTGCACCAACACCTTGCCCACCTCCTGCCTCCTGCAGCCAGGTGGCGGCACGGATGATTTAGAATGCCTCTCTTCTGGGGGCCTTACCCAGGAGGTGGTGGAGGGATTTGTTGACCCCTCAGTCACCACCCCCCCAGCCCACCAGATTAGATAAGGAGGATGGTGAGATGGAGATTCAGTTTTCCGAGTGTCACAAGCAATCTCAAGAGCAGAATGACCCCTGTCCTCGCCAAGAAGGTGGGGATTGCTCTCTTGAAGCTGGTTCTCACCCCAGATGATGAGAGGAGGCTAGTGTGCCTTGATATTGAGGGTGTAGATGCCACACTCTCGAGCGAGCTCCCATCTGGAGTGTGGCCCCACTGCTCTTCTGTCGAGAACATCCAGCCCATGTTGGTGGCCCAACTCAGGGTCACCCCCAACTATGGGGGTCTTTCCTGAAGCAGACCAGAGGGCAGAAGAATGTAGTGGGGCACATCACCCAGTGGTGTGAAAACCCTGAGCTTTTTGTCAAAACTGTCAGGGCTGCGGCCAAACTTATGCAGCAAGATTTAGGTACCCGGCAGATGGCTTACAGTCTAGAGACGCTGGCACAGCAGGTGAGAGATGTGTGCGGCCTGGGAGGGTCCTTGGAGTACAGTAGGACATGATAGGCCTTCCCCAACCTGCCTTTACTGTTTTGCTCTACCCTTGGGTGTTTTCTGTCTTACCCACACCTTGCCTCGCTCTTCCTTTTCTATACCCACACACATGGCAGTCATGACTTTTGGCACTTTCAACACCAACAGGTGTTGAGATCCAGTGAAGCCAGCTGCCATCCTACAGCCTCTACTCCAGAAGCAACTGGCTGTTGCCTTCCTTGAGGAGATGCACTCCAACAGGCCCAACCATTGCCTGGCAAGGTCACCTGTTTCTGAGCCATGGCACCAACCTCAGCATCAGGGTCACAATTCTCCTATTGCCACAGCTGCAGCCAGATACAGCGGTGGTGCAGGAGGTCATCCCTGGTTATATTAGCAGGAGTGTTACTTGCAAATCAAGGAAAGTGCTTCTTCTTCTCTATTAAGAACTAGTGAGGCCTCCCCTGGAGTACTGTGTCCATTATTAGGCCCACACTTCAAGAATGATGTGGGCAGTTTGGAAGGTCTAGTGCAGGGCAACAAAATCATTAGGGGCATCAGAGGTAAAACTTCTGAGGAAAAACTAAAAGGACTAGGTTTTTTTAGCCTAGAGAAGAGAAACCTGAGAAGGTATGGCAGGACCCAGCCTCCATGGCTGGCTGTGGCTCCCCCTACAAGCACTACTGTCCTGCTTGCTCCCCTCTGGCCTCTCAGAGTGCCATCCTATTATCCTGCCTATCATACCTAAATGGTGAAAACGGAAAGACTGCCATAAGAGGCCAGTGTGAGTCATTTGGACAGTATTTCTCTGTTAGGGGTTCTGCCCTCCTCTGGAACTTCCTTGCCCTGGGCCTTATCAGCCCTAATCATGATGCCCTAGGTCTTACCAGCTTTAATTATGGCCTCCTACTGCCACATAGCCAGATCCATGCTCTACAGATTTTTCTTTATGCCCTTCACTGGGCCCTATGACCCTCTCCTAATCGCAGCACCCTGAGCCCTTCACTCTTTCTGTGCTGCTGCCCCCAATTGCTAAAGTCCTTGGCCTTGATCTTTGCTCTGCACAAGCTCTTCCCTCTCTGAAGATCAGGGCCTGACTGCCCCTCTAGCTCTGGAGCTAGACTGAGTATCCTAGCTCTACCCCTTTCTGGTCATTTAAATTCTGGCTGACTCAGGGGGTTCTGCTCAGCCCATTACTTACCACGCTGTGCTCTACTGCAGTCTGCCCAGCTGTCTTCCATCTGCTCCTTACTTAGCTGTCTGCTTGTAGGCCAGCCTTTGAGGGTTGCCTGTTGGCTGGCATCTTGCCTCAGATAGCTGCCTACAGCTCTTCTTAATATTTGTCCCGGTGTTGCTTACTTCACTGCAGCTGGCCCCTGCTCAGCTGCCTGCACCACAATGCAGCCCTGTAATGCCATCCGCCAAGTCTCTAAGTAGCAGGTGTTAGGGGACCCTGCTAGAGCAGGGATTTCATATCAGTCTTCCGATAACTAAAGGCCTTGGTGGCATGTTTTGGGGAGGCATGTGGGGGCATGTGCCTCCCCAGATTTCTGCAATGACAGTGGTGTGCATGGCATGAGGCTGAAGCCAGGCAGGAGCCAGGGCCTGGCAGGAGCCAGAGCCTGGCAGCAGTGGGGGAGGCAGCAGCAGCACGATTACTGTGCCAATGGTGGGGGTGTGGGGCTGCAACCCGGCTAGACCCAACACTCAGGAGCAGAGGCAGCGGCACACATTTGTGCCCCCCTCAATGGCAACACATATGCATCTTCTATGCCTGAAGGATGATTATAGAAAGGATGGAGGTGTATTTTTTTTCTCTGTGGCTGTAAAGGACAGGACTAGAAACAATGGCTTCAAGCTTCAGCTGGGGGAATTAAGGCTGGAGGTTAGTAGTAACTTTCTGACAAAGAGAGTGGCCCAGCATTGGAACAGGCGACCTAGAGAAGCTGTGGAATTTCCATGCTTGGAAACTTTCAAAAGCAGGTTAGACAGACACTCAGAGGGGATGACCTTCCTTGAGAAGGGATGGACTAGATGACCTTGTGAGGTCCCTTCCAGCCCTACTTTCCTGTGCCCCTACGATCACCCATCCCTGGTTTCATTTCACAGTGAAACTCAAGGACTTCCTATTCCCCAGACAGTAGCTTCCATAGAAATAGTAAATAATATTTTTATTTATAAAAGCCTGCAGCACTAAAATTATACAGCATATAAAACACAAGAAATATAGATAAAATAGCATATATCTACTTACAGGAGTATAAAAAGAATTCAATGCAAAATTATACACAAATATGCTGAGAAACTAAACTCTACATTTAATGCCTACCCCATTTCTTCATCAGTCATTTGGCAAGGCAGTAAAAAGCACCCTGTTCAAATTTGCTGATGACACTAAGATGTGTGGGGACATGGGCACACTGGAAGGGTTCAACAGGCTACAATCAGACTGGGACAGGTTACAAGGGTGGGTGGATGAGATAGGATGGGATTCAGCACAGACAGGTGCAAAGTGATACACCTGGGGAGGAATAACCGGCACCATACCTACAGGTTGGGGAACTCCCCTCTTGTTAGCACGGAGGCGGAAAAGGATCTTGGGGTCATCATTGACTCCAAGATGAACATGGGCCGGCAGTGTGGGGAGGCAGTTAGGAAGGCCAATGGCACCTTGTTATGCATCCACAGATGCATCTCCAGCAGGTCCAAAGAGGTGATCCTCCCCCTCTATGTGGCACTGGTCAGCCTGCAGCTGGAGTACTGCGTCCAGTTCTGGGCGCCGCACTTCAAGAGGGATGTGGACAGCATGGAGAGGGTCCAGAGGAGGGCCACTCGTATGATCAGGGGACAACAGGGCAGGCCCTATGAGGACAGGCTACAGGACCTGAACCTGTTCAGCCTCCAGAAGAGAAGACTGAGGGGGGATCTTGTGGCCTGTTATAAACTAGTCAGGGGGGATCAGCAGGCATTGGGGGAGTTACTGTTACTGCCAGGAGTGACCAGGAATAACAGTCACAAGCTGGCAGAGGGTAGGTTTAGGTTAGATATCAGGAGGCGCTACTTCACAGTCAGGGTGGCTAGGATCTGGAACCAGCTTCCAGGGGAAGTGGTGCAGGCTCCTACCCTGGGGGTGTTTAAGAGGAGGTTAGATGAACACCTTGCTGGGGTCGTTTGACCCCAGTACTCTTTCCTGCCATGGCAGGGGGTCGGACTAGATGATCTGCTCAGGTCCCTTCCGACCCTAGAAACTATGAAACTAACTATTTCTGTCCATTCTGCCCCAGTGTCTACACAGCCATTTTCTTTTGTAGATAAGTCCCCAGGTAGATCATTGAGGTGGAAAGTTCCAGATATGAGGCGCCTTCACTGTGAATGTTCAGCCCCCCCATGAACAGATAAGAACTTGTCAGCTCAGGTGTGCTAATCTATCCCTAACACTGGGGTCAAACAGGAGGAATCTATATAACCCAAACCACCTAATCCTTGTTCAACTAGCTCCAACATCCTAGGCCAGTGGTCACCAACCAGTGGATTTTGATCTACCGGTAGATCTCGGAGCCTGCTGGAGTTGATTAGAGGCTGGGGTGGGGGGGCTGATTGCCTGCATACATGCACGTGTGCACCCCACCCCCAGCCCAGCCCAGCCCAGGGCGGGGGCCAGATTGAGCCCCCCACAGTGAGGGAGGAAGTGGGGCTGGGGGCTGGGGCCTCAATCTGCCCTGCCCCTTCTCCCACAGACTTGCCTGCTGGGGAGGTGCACCCCAAAATATTTGTTTTTCCTCTGCCTCAATCTGCCCCCCCACTTCCCTCCCCAAAGATTTACCTGCTGGCGGGTGGGGGAAGTGGGGAGGGGATGGGGTGGTGGCAGTGCACAGCAGATCTTTGGTTGCTTTTATATGCCAAAGGTGATTTCCTATTTTAAAAGGTTGGAGATCACTGCCCTAGGCTGAGTCTGGAAATATGGAAGACCTGTGGAGTACGGAGGGAATAACCCTGGTCCATTCCAAAAACAAGTGTGAATGATTGGATATGTTCTTCATCAATAGCTGTAAGTGATTTCAAGAGTAGCCCCAGGCACAGACCATTGCAGAAATCCTCTTATTCTTCTTGTTTTAATTTGCATAAATAAAACAGAATTTGGTCCTACAGTTACCTAATCCATTTAAAAACGCAGGTTCCCTGTCTGAGTTCTAGAGGTTTTCTATAGAACACATTCAGAATGTCTTTTGAATTGCCCTTACACTATACCTGGTAGTGGATATCTAATGAGAAATTAATATAGATAATTTCCATGCTTTCCTTCCAACAAAATGAATAAAGAAGACAAGTAACTTTCCAGGAAAGATTTAAACATCAAGCTTTGCATAGTTTGGCTCCATGATGATGGATTCATAAGTGGTATGGGTGAATGTAAGTAGTGAAGAGGTGGAGGGTTTGCTTAGGATTGTATGAGGATGTGAGCAGTATGTTAAATACCTGTGCAGAAGTAAAAAGGTTAGTTCAGTGACTGGGAAATGTTTTGTAGCAGAACGTTTACCAGGATTATGGAGCAGACTTCAGAATTGGAGTGGCCAAAGTCTCCTCACCTGAGTTTCATAAAGCTGCCTTGTATATGATCTCCAGGAAATAGTCCATAGGGAACAATTGTAGTGAGGTGAAGTTTTTTTGTGATGAGCAAGCTAGGACTTTATAGTTCTTTAAATATCCAAATTATATCAGTCCATGACTTCTCCATAGGGTCACCATATGTTCTGTTTTAGCTGGGACAGTCTCAGATTTCCAAAGCTGGTCCTGGCTGGCAGTTGGAAATTATAATGGGTGTCCTGAAAACACAGGGACATGGGGCACAGTCTGGTCTTGAGTCAGAGCAGTGTGGCGTGCCTTGTACTGCTGCCTGCGTGGCATGCATCCCTGCCCCTGCTTATTTTGAGAGCACTAGAGGGGTTAGGGGCAGAGGGAAGTGTCCCATTTTACCCAGATGATGTTCTGGACTCCTGGGATTTCCATATGGTCAGCCTACTTCTGTGGCACTTCTGATTTCAGTTTGACAGCTGTTGATCATTACAGATGTGGACTAACAAGTCTATCACATTCTCTATGGGGTTATACATATTCCATGCTGTGTGGGCTCCTTCAGGAATGTGATTATCAGATAGAATCCAACAATGACAACAGAGATACCAAGAGTGACTCATTCAACACAGATTTTGAAAGCTTTTCAGTTACAAAAGTAAACCAGCGTAAGACAGAGTGCGCGGCTTTGCTAATAAATAATAATTTCAGCAAGAAATCCATCTTCTAAGTGCTAGTTGTCTGTTTGCTATAGCATGTCCAATGTAGAGAGGATGTTGCAATCACCAATAAATAATCATTAGTACACTGAAAATTAAACTTCGTTATGATGGCTTTGTGTTAGATTCAGCTGGAAGGCTGCCTTCTCACAGATCCAGTTTAATTTGGTTGCACAGCTTGTGGTATAGATGTTGTACCATGAATCTAAATATGCACATAAATTGTAGCTGTAAAGAATAAACCCAGAAAACAAAGTCTTATTTCATTACATCATGACACACTGCTCTTACACATAGGCTGCAAACAGATGTCACCCTTGCCACACCAGAAAAGTTTATATAGCAGTATAAAACCCAAGGAAAACAGATGGCTCTGCCCCTCATTGTTCCCTAAATGCCCCCAAATTGTGGCATGCAGATTGCTAGTAAGAGTTTAAGCCAGGGGTAGACAACATTTTTGGCCAGAGTGTTGAAAATACCGCAATGTCTACCTTGTAAAGTACAAGAGTTTCAGCATGCCAGAAAAACAAAACTGGGGCAGGGGTATGTGGCAAGATGCACTGCATATTAATATAGTTAATAAATCATAAATGTGGTGTGGGGCTTATGGTAAACACCAGGTTTTCCAAAAATTCTAAACCTGGTGACAATAAAGAAAACTTCAGACACTGCTTTTGTTCTTGTGTATTCTTTTTTGTTAAGCATGCTGCGATGAGAGAGGAGGAAAGAGGAAAGAGGGAAGAGACAGGTAAGAGGGAAGAGAGGGAGAAAGAAGAGGGAGGGAGGGAGGGAGAGAAGCTCAGGGAGAAGCAGGAATGGGGGGAGGTGTGGACAGGCCGGCCCTGCCTGGCTGGGCCCTTGGGAAGGCAGCAGCTGAAGAAAAGTGGGGGCTGCCCCAGGGCCCTTCAGACTTGGGCTGCAGCAGGGTTACCTGCACAGCTCTGCAGTAATGGGGTGCAGTCACCTGCCTGTAAGAGGATGCTGCCTGGCTGGGACAGGATGCTGGGATTGGGGAGCTCCAGGCTTGGCCTCTGTGCATGCTGGGCACAGCATGAGTGGGGTGCAGCCCCCCAGGCTGTGGCAGGAGCCTCCTGGGCTCTGGGAACAGCCACCAGAGGTTGTGCTCAGAGACGAGCCATCCAGGAGCCTGCAGCATAGCGGCCCTGTGCAGTGCCTGCATTGGCCCCAGCCCCTGGAAGGGAGATGCGGTAGAGCAAGGCTGGGGCCTGGGCAGGCTGGGGCAGCCACAGCTGCTGTTCCCAGGAACTCTTGCATTTGGGCTCTTGCATCAAGGATGGCTCCACCCTGCTCATGCTGTGCCCAGTACGCAGGGAGGCCGAGCCTAGAGCTGGAAACCCTCTGAGCCTGGTTTTCTGCCCAGCCTGGCAGTGTCCCTTCATGGGCAAGGCAGCTGTGGCCCATCCCCACAGAGATGCGCAGGCTGAACCAGGCCCCATCTTGGGTGCCACTGAGCACTGACACCCACCCACCACAGTCCAAGACTGCAGGCCCTGGGGAAACCCCTGCTTCTTGCCCAGCCCCCACCTCCATACAGGCCCAGCCAGGCCAGCCCACCTGCAATGCTTCCCCATGCGCTGCCCGGCCCCAGCACTCAGCATCCCAGTGCTTCCCCTGCCCAGGTGGGATAGGGCATCTGTCTGCCCAGGCCCATGGCTCACCCACCTCCTGCACCCAGGCAGACAAATTAATTGAGTCTGCTGGAGCGTGGAAATTTCCACGCTCCAGCAGACTAATTAGACAAGCTTTAATTAAAGCACCCCCACCACCATTTTTCAGTGTGGGGACATTGATACACGTGATGCATTGGGCACTTTAATTAGAACAGTTCTCAGAGCTGCTCTAAGTAAAGCGCCTCTCCCTCAGCACTCCTGGAGCATGTCTATAAATGCCCTTAGTGCCTGGCTCTGTGGACTTCTATTTCAAGTGACCTAACTAAAATATGATTATGGCACCTGTCAGCTGCAAGAGGTGGAAGTCAAGGACGAAATAAGTCAGGCTCATCCCCTTGGAAACAGAGAGCACCAGTTTCCAACTGCTTGGATCCAGCCCCAGTTTTCTGAGCAAGTACCAGATGTAAAAGCAGAGAGAGACTGGGGTTAAAAGAACAGCTTCACGGGAAGCTGGATGATATGAACAACATTAATGCTGCAAGCAAGAAGGGCCTTAAAGGAGCCTTGCTGTTTCCCAGCTTAATCAGAGAAGGGTCTGTAGGAGTGTTTGGCAGGTGAAAGGCTGGCTAGATTGCGCTGGAGGTTGTTTCTAACTAGTGGTGGTTGGGATTGTGGAATGGTTTAGTAAACCAGCTCATCTGCAGTGATATCTGCTGATGCTCATGTCTCAGCACAACTGTAGGAGATCCCAGGTGAAAAAGGTCGCTCATTAAACTTACTTGGTTAACCGCGGTTGAATAAGAGGTGTGTTGTCCTCCCAAAACCAGCCATTCCTGCCTTCCTTAAATGATAATCCAATCCAATAATTGAGTTTTGGCAATGTTTCTTTTAGAAATTCCTATGAGGAAACAAGAGCATTAGGAAAAGATAAGTTCCTTTATCTGATAAATGTGTAGGCTCAAAAACACTGTTGGAAATCACTGGAAGAGGAAAAGATCCATAACACAGAGGGTGTGAACAGATTTTCACTTGGAGTAATTTAAAAAAGAGAGGTTATATCTGGGGTAGTTTAGCTTTCCTGCGTCACTACAGTGTACACACGTAACAGAGCTTAACAGTTACTGCACACTCCCAAGGAGTGGCTTCCCCTCCCATTTTGAAGCTACTCCAAGTATATGCTTGTCCACACCCAGGGTGGTGCTTACTAGGGCTGTGCAAAAAAGCACGGTTTCATTTTGAATTCCATTTTGCCATTTCAAAGGGACAGTGTTTTGGTACATCGTTTTGTTTCGAAGCACTGTTCCATTTTCTTTCGTCAAAACTGTTTTGCTGTTGTGACGCGTTTTGATGTTTTGCCCATAGGCTGTAATGGGGAATCCTGAAAATGCCTAAGACTTTGTCATTTCTTGCCTGATTCTGATGAAAAGTGCAGGGATGATAGCTCCTTCTGAGGGCATGAAAATGCCAAGTTTCAAGGAGATAGATGAAGAGGTTTCTGGAAAACTGCACCTCAAACAATAAAGCACAACTCGTAACACTTCTTGGCAGCGGGAGCCTCCTGTCATCTTGCGCGCAAATCCGGGGCCCCCAGGAGGGATGCAGGGCTGTGCTGGACTCCTCCCAGGGGTGTGGGCCCCCGGATCTGTGCGCAGGACAACAGCAGGCTGCCACTGCTGGCTGAGACTGGCACTGAAGCCAAGTACACCCAGCTTCAAAACTCGGAACATTTTGAAACTTTCAAAACGTTTCAAGCACTCTCATTTCGTTTTGAAGCTGTTTTCAAAGGCTTTTGTTTCATTTTGATTTCGCTGCTCAAAAAGCATCGAAACAGCTCTGGTGGGAACAAAAACAAAACAAAACCTAGTGCACAGAGACTGTCTTATACCCTGAGAGACAGATCCCAAGCCCAAATCATCTACTGTATGATTTGTTTTTATCTATAATTTATTAAACCGATAATTTCTGAAAGATTTTGTGTGTGCAGCCCTGGGCATGTCACTAAAACTCATTAAGTGGTCCTCCGGCCAACATAATTGACCACCTCTGAGTTAAACAGATATTTTTAATAGGTATTTACATCCCTAATACCCATCTAGATCTCTCTAGCAGGTATGAGAAAAAGACAGATGCTTCCCTTAAAGCACTCCTTAGCACTCTTAACACATCAAAGAGAGAATCAGTAAGCACACACCACAATTCAGAAGAATTACAAATCCCATGGTCCTTACTTACATGCCATGGCTGATGGGATACTGTTTAGTTAAGGCTATAAACTGAAGTCAACAAATGAAGCAAAATCAACTGTGCCTTGACAGAGTTGTTCCACTTCACCGAGTGAAGCAGACTTTGCCTGGGAGTGGCAGGCACCCGATCCAGTGGGACAACGCTCAGGGCACCCCTCTGCAAGCAAAGAAATCCAGGTTTCTGTGCTCACAGATGCATACCCCAAGTCAGAAACCCTGAGTGTGCCTGTGCAATCAGGAAAACCTGGGCAAGTGCTCCCAGGGTTACTGCAAGGGTATTTCCAGGGCAATGGGGCTGACCCTCTGAACAGCTGGGAGCACCTCCTGAGGTGGCTGGAGAGTGTGCTCTCCACCTTAAGAGAAATCAATGTTTGCCTCAAAATAACCACATGAATTAATACCTTTGATTGCTGCCACAAATTTGGGTGCTTGTAGCAGACCAGAGGGCATGGGTGTTTGTTTTCTCTTTGTGCCGCCAAAGTTGAGTGTTAGCCACTGAAGCATATAAAAGGTGTTTGCGCACTTATGTGTTGGCTGCAATTCTTTTACTACAGGTTGTGTATTTTTAAAGTGTGTGCACAAAGACCGAGCAAGCTCAGTAGGCAATGCACTCTCAAGGACATGTGTGCTGCTATGTGCATGTGCCCATTGTAGACATATGTCTATGTCCAAGTGACAGAAACCAGGAAAGCCAGAAACCCAGGACAAAGGTGTGAAGGAAAGGAGGGTGCTGCAATGCTTTCGACCCAAGAGCTAAGTGATTAATGCACTTGCCCTAAAAGTAAGAGAACCAGGCTCTAGTCCCTGCCCCAAATGAGGTTAGACCTTGCATCTCTGACACTCTTGCATAGTGTAGCAGCCACCATGACACAAATCAGCATTATCTGGAGCCCTCTCCAGCACTCCTTATGAAAGAGGCTCCCTGGGCAGCCATGAGAATGTGATATGTAGAGTCAGAGGGGATACAGCAAATCAAAGGGTCTGTGGCTTTTCTACACTGCTCTCCATTCAGTTTTATTCAGTGACTATGAAAAAGAAGTAGATTGGCTTCCAAAGGAATGATGCATAACAGCTTAACTAGTGCTTCACCTATGGCATGGGCATCAAAGTAATGACCTGCTGACCATCCAACCACTGGTGCTGCCCATGGGGTTCGGAGTTGAGATCTGGCCACTCCTGGACCGCACTGCACATGGAGCCCACTTCAGTACTTGCCCCAAAACAGCACAGTAACCACTGCATGCAGCATGGCCTCAGAGTGCCTGTGTGCTGTTCCACCACTCTGGGGCCACACTGCCCTCAGCACCTGATCCAGCACATGGCATTCACTCTGGCTACTCTGGGATGTGCTGGATCTGGCATGTAGGGCTGATATATCTGCCCCAAAGACCACCTTCCAGGGCTGCCTAAGTTTGGCACCCTTGACCTATACAGTACTGCGGTTAGAGTAGTAGTATAGGAAATTAGAGAGTTGTTACAAGTTCAAAACCACTTTAGTTAAGAGGGGAATCTAGAGTTTTCTGGGCCCTAAGCACTCAACAACTTTCTGTGAATTGGGAGTAAGATTTGGATGGCTCCTCCTCCTTCTCCAGACTTACCACTCATGTACATGTGCATGTAGCAGAGTGTGTATCTAACTCCCCTGCTCTACCCCCTCCCCGGTGCATTTTTAACTGTGTACATGCTTACCTATCCACACTGCAGAGCCAGGACCAGAAATGCCTGGGTATATGGCTAAAAAACTGCCACTTAGGCACACAAAGGCGATTAGAAATTTGCCCCAAATATTCCCTACAACAGGAGGTGTCAACCAGGGGTACACATACCCCTGGGAGTACACGGGAAGGCTCTAGAGGGTACAGCTGGGTGGGAAGGGGGGAGCGTGGGCTGATGTGGCCAACTGGATGCAGGAGGCTAGCTATCAGGAGGCGCTACTTCATGGTCAGGGCGGCTAGGATCTGGAACCAACTTCCAAGAGAAGTGGTGCAGGCTCCTACCCTGGGGGTTTTTAAGAGGAGGTTAGATGAACATCTTGCTGGGGTCATTTAACCCCAGTACTAATTTCTGCCATGGCAGGGGGTCAGACTAGATGATCTGCTCAGGTCCCTTCCGACCCTAGAAACTATGAAACTATAGGAGGAGGGGGGAAAGCTCACATACAGCAGCCTCCACTGCCACTCAGCATCCCATGCTGCTGCCACTGCATCTGGCTGCTCGCCACCCCCCGGCCTGGGGGTACACTTATTAAAAAGGGGACTGCTTAGGGTACACTTATTAAAAAAGGTTGAAAACCCCTGCCCTACAGTAAGGGGATCTATGCAGGTCTACAAGGACCTGCCCCTGGTATCTGACTCTGGGAATATGAGATCAGTGGAGAGACAGGAACCAAAATGCATTTGCTGTCCTGTGGGCAATTCTGATAGTTACACTAAATTTTCTTTTTTTTAAATCAAGGTAGCTGTATGTCATACCTCCTTTGCCTTATCTTTCACCAGGACAAGGGTGGAATTCCACATGGAGCATGACTTCTGACTCTCACCCCATGTGGCCTTGCCTGTAGAAACATAGTAACAGAACTTTCCTCCTTTCCACTGCCAGTTTGCAGGGCACAGTGTGCAGCTGACTCCTGGAGAAGAGAAAGAAAACAGCTTTTGGTCTGTAAATCCAGAAGTGTGCATTACAGAGCACAGTGAACTACAGGCCAGTTCCCAATCTCTTTTTTTGCGGTGACTTCACTTCTGGACTCACCTCCCTCATTCCATTTAGAGGACAGCTTAAGTATTGTGATCCCATTTAGGTCCAGACTCAGATATGGGGAGAAGCTGGGCTACAGTCTTTAGCTTGAGGTTGATTAGTAGATGCAGTTGGCATTCATTCTGTCTGAAGGCATTGTAGAGATGAACCCCACAGACTAACTGAATCAGAGAGGCATAAGCTTTCATGAGCAAATTCTCATTTCATAAGATGCTGTCTGTTTTCCAGGTTGGTTTTTTTGGTTCTTGTTTGGTTTTTTGTTTGTTTTATTTTTGGGGGAGGGGTTTGGAAGAGAGAATAATCAGGGTTGTTTTACTTGTGAGCGGGGAGCTAACCAAGGATTTAAGGCTCTGCTGTGTTTGGGTGGACCAATAAAGGTCATTCTTGGCCCTTTTTTCAGCTTTGGTGCGAGTGATTTTGGGTGCAGTCCAGCTCTCTGAAGAGGTAAGTCCCTCTCTAGAAGTTAGGATAGAAATCAGTTCTCTGCAGTGTGCAAACATAAAACCAAAGGGGATGGGGGCCAAAAATGTGGATCTTGGGCTGCATCCAGATGAGTGTGGATATTTGGTTCCCTGGGGACAAGTAGCAGTGACACACCTTGTGCCTTGTCCCTGGGGAACACCTATACTATGTGTAATTTGGAACATGGCAGTTTACTCCGGGTGGGGTAGGGGAGGCTGGGGCCAGCAACTTTCCTGGCCCCAACAGCCTTACCTGGGTTACTACTGGGAGCCTGGCCAGCAGCTGGAGCATGGCTCCAGTCAACCAGGCTCTGGTTCTGGGCAGTGCATGCTGCCACCACGTGCACTGCCCCATTTTTTTCTGTGCAAGTATTTCTGACCCCAGGATATCCTGGGGTCAAAATCCCCCTGCACTGCAAGGTAGTAATGCAGCAAATGCCTGAGTGTGTGGTGTGTAGCACCACAGACTGTGGCTCCACATATAGCATGGTTGCGCTTCTGGATGTGGCCCTGGAGTGCAAGAAGCCAATGTCTCAACCACGCTGGGGTTGGCTTCAGGGGTACTCCAAGACACTGTGAAAGGCTGGGGATCCCCTGGGAAATATGTGACAAGTGCAGAACTGCTCCATTTACCATTATTTTTATCCTCCTTTTCCCCTTCCAAACACAAACTCTCTTTTATTTCTTGCAGCTTCTTTGATAAATTTGTTTGCAGAACTTCCTCCCTTTGCTTGAGTTCTGCAGCTTCTCTCTGGTTATCCTTGGTAGCCTGGAAAACTGCAATTCACAAATCATGTTCCAATGTAATCTTTTCCAAACCCAAGGGAAGGGGACAAAGAAGAGAGCATTTCAGTATGTGGTTGGATACTAGGACAAATTTGACTTGTAACACTGAATTCTGCTCCTGCCTTGAAATTTATTTTTTTTTTCTTGCCTGCTTACTTGCACTAAGGGTATTATTCAGCTATAGAATTATTAGCCTGACAAAAACATTTGCATAGGTTACTTTTTATTACTTGAATATAAATCAATTATAAACTTGTTCCTTTCATTTACCCTTTCCTTCTGTTATGGAGCATTTGGTTTCCTTGGTACATATCTATGGTTCTCAGATATGGTAGTAAAGACCTCAAGGTGTTATTCTTTACTTAAATAAACAAGGGGGACACAACGTGGAGATGCCACCTTCGCAGCACTGATTTTTATCCAGCACAGTCATATCTAAGTCATTTTTCTTTAACAGTTGTATGCAGTGAAACAGATGTGAATCCAGGTGTTAATGGGACAGCATGTCACAGCGCAAAAAAGCACTTCCCTGACTTGCATAAAAATTCTCACCTTGGGCAGATTAAGAGGCCAAGCAGTAAAAGGGCTTTGGAGACTAAACCCATTTGTAGCAGTGGCACTCCTGGAACAGGACCACAGAATAACTGTGCAGGAACAGGTGAAAAAGTCATGTGGGAAGCTGGCACTACCACGGTCCAAGAACTGCCTCCTCTCTGACTAAACCAAGCATTTCAGCCCAGGGGGGATGCCAGCCTGGACTTTTCCACTGCCTCTGCAATGAACAAATAAATAAGAATGTGTAGGTACTTACACAGGACTGCCAGGGCTGCCAGCCCTACCAGCAATAGTAGGCACAGGGTGATTGAAGTCACAGCAGCCACACGCCATTTGGAGGATAAATTGGGATGTGCTGAAAGGAAGCCAACAATCAGAGACAAACACAGGTGTAGCCTGGAAAGCCCCTACTCTGTGCCCATGCTGTTTCCTACTCTTTTGTTTTCCTTCTCTGTTCCCATGTGCCTGCAAAGCCACAAATCCAGATTCTGACCGTGCAGCATCTGGAATAGGAACCTATTGGGCAGAGGTCTATACACAAGGTGCCCACTGCCTGCCTTCCATGACAAGGAGTTGCAAATGATCAGCCTAGATCTCTGTGTGGCTGACACCCCCCCACAACCTTCCCATTGCACTCTGTCTGCACAGATCTCTAGGACCCAGCATTAAAGATGCCATTATCTGACTCCCCTCCCACAAAGTCAATTCCCAAGTCAGAGAAGTAGGCTTGGTGGTGAAGGGAGATATTACTTGCATTCCCTGTGACTACCATCCCCCCAACCAATTACACTGTGACAAGCCACACTTAATGGCATGTCTTGCACTAGATTCCTCCTCCATGCCCTTTCCCACTATCAGCTACTCCCTCTTCCTTCACCAGCCACCACCCACTCTACCTTAAATAGTGTTTGTTCTTCCTACCTGAAGAAGGGCTTTATATACATCACTGGGCCCTGCAGGCAGGCACCTCTCTCCCCTCAGGCTTTTCCAGAACCCTGTCCTGAAGGTTCCCCCACCCTTGCTTCCAAAATTGAAAAAGGCATTGCACTTCCTAGACAGTGCCCCATCCATCAGGCTATAGGTGTTTTGTGGTGTTTGAGGGAGAGGCAGTCCCCACCACATCCTGTTGAATCTCCCACTGTGCAGAAAAACCCCCCAAGATCCCTTGGTCAGGCAGGAGAGAAGGAAGAAGAGAGCATGACTCTCTTGTTTAGCAGCAAGGACGTTCAACAGACCGAGCCCTGGGGTTCATCCCCTGTTCCAAAGACAGTTTGTGCATTTTACACTAAATGGTCACTGAACACAAAGCCTAAGCACAGCCCTACTAACCACAAGTCCCAGTGTTGTTTGTTATACCTTTATGATTCCAGAGTACTGGGGGGTAGGGAGGATAGAGTGGCCCAGATCAGACAGCACAGCACTACTGTAACTCTTTTGTGAGGCACTGGACAGCGGTACCAAGACCCAGGCTCAAATTCAGGGTTTTTATGCAAACTTCTAGTTTGACTCAAGCTCCCTCCAGAAACCGGGTAAAATAAATTGTAACTTTGTGTTCCAAAGGGAATGCATACCCCCACTCACAAGCACTAGTCAGCTATTATAGGGTTTGTTAGAGGGGAAAATACAAAAATACTTTCCTAAAAAAACCTTTTTCAGATCAGTATTGCCTGAAGCTACAAACGGTTAACACTCTGAGGCCATGTGTAGATGAAACAAGTGGTGTGTGTACACGACACTTTAAAATGGGTTAAATGCTTTTGCACTGCTTTAAAGGTGTCAGTGTTCGCATGCATTGGCAGTGTATTGTCCATTAATTCCAGCCGCTGTAGGAAATTCAGCGGCGTAATGTGCCTTAAATGACTTGGGATGCAGCAAACTGAGACTTCTTTGAGGATTTTTAGTTTGCTGCCCCTACAGCTGAGGAGCGAAGCACCAGCCTCTGTGCACCTCCACAGCGCTGCAGGAAGCCCTTCAGGCAGCCTGGCAGCAGCCCAGGAAACCAGGATCTACCCAAGAAAAGCGGCAAACCTGATCCCCCCCCCCACCCTCCCACACCTGCCTGCCTGCCTGAGCTGTGTGGGGGCCCGATGCTTCCCTCCATGGCTGCGGTGCCCCCCAGGACTGCCCAAGCCGGGTGCCTCAGGGCAGGTGCCACTTGGTGGGGCACAGCTGCTGCCATGGAGGGAAGAACCAGCCCCACACCTGCAGCCCAGGGACTGCTCCACTCACCGGCAGCTTGCCCTTCCCTCCCCATTGGAGAGGCAGGTAAGTCAGCAGGCTATGTGCACGACACGGGGTTTAATTAGCCCTAAATTTAAGCAGCATTTTTTAAAACCCACTGCTTCAATTTAGGGCCCCTGTTTCATCTACACACACTCTGAATCATTACCAGTGTAATCCAGGGGCACTACCACTTAACCCTGGGCATCTATACACATGCCCTATGTCTGCTCTGATACGTTCTAATGCATCAAATGTGCTCGAGCGTGCTAACTAGAATGCTCCAGTAGCCTTGGGTTCACTTGGATTCACATCCCCACCTTTCAAAATAGTGGCGGGGTGCTTTAAACCCTATCAAACAACCTGCTGCCATTTTGAAGTTCAGGATACTGAATACATGAGACACTGCAGGCATTTTAATTAGAGCAGCTCCTGAGAGCCACTTGAATTAAATCACTCCCACCTCCCAAACCCTGGAGCACATGTAACCAGCCAAAGCTGCTGGGAGGGCCCTACCTTTGTAGCTGCCTGGATGTCCATTTGCAGAGACTGCATCTCAGGCCTGAAAATTTAATCCTTCCTCGTCCTGCATCTCCAGCCCTCTGTGCTACCTCCCTGAGCTGTTAGCTGCTGAGGAATGAAGACACTCTAACTGGCCTGCAACACCAGGAAGTGATTAATGCTTCCACATTTCAGCTAAACCCACACAGGCAACTCAAGCCAGATTTGAAATAAGCTTCAGTAGTAAATATAAGATGGTCTGGGTTAGAATTTTATTTTGTCTTTGTTTTTATTGAAATTGATGCAGCTTTGGAAGGTGAAATTAAAAGAACCATCAATTAAAGGTTTCAAAAGGACCATCAATCAGATTTTTCAGTTTTCTGACACTGCAGTTCCAAAAGTCCTTGAGAAGCATAAGAGAGGGCCCCACCTTTAGAGGTGTGAGTTGTGCTTATGCCCTCAGTGGGGCAGTAGCCACCCTGCTGTGCTCTATCAAGTGTATCCCATATCTATAATTAAACCATTAATTTGAGAAAAGACTAGGGGATCTTTTCACATCACTGACCCACACTGCCATGGTCTCACTGTATTTTTGGCCCCATATATCCTCCCCTTCTGGTTGGTTGGTGAGTGTCTTGGGCAATGCTTAATCCATCAGCAGCTACTTAGAGAACTTTGCTGAGAACTCCTAGGGTACTTGTCCATGTTACACCACTCCTGTTACCACGTTACACTTTTCCTATTTCAAGCCCATATACTTAGTATAGTATGCATGGGGGGCTGTGAATTGGCACCCTGGCATGAACAAACAGCACTTTGGGCCAGGCAAGACTCTAGTCAGAGATGTCTGAAAAAATGCCCCAGTAGCAGAGTCATGGTATGGGGGTGAGGGCTAAGAAGGATTTCCATTTCTAATCCCAGCCCAAAATAAATTCCTTATTCAAGCCCATATGCTTATTATAGTGTACATGGGGGGCTGACAATCAGGCCACACTTTCGGCCATGCAAGACTGTGGTCAGAGGTATCCAGGAGAGTCCCTTGGTGGTACACAGGCATGGTGGATGCAGGATATTAATTTACATACTATTTGGTAAATATGCATAGCGAATGAAATTCTCTCTTTAAAATGTGTAATTCATTAATAAGAAGTTTTTATTGGGTATAGATTAGCTTTGAGAAAGGAACCGGAAACCAGGAATAAGGGCCTGGGACTTAAAGGAACATGAACCTCATGAACTGTAGCATGTGGCCTTTGTGTTGGCTGCGCCAAAACAGTGGATGATGAGAAGGCCAGTCACTGCCAGCCAGGGTTCCCTGCCCCACACCACCAGGGGCTGGGGGCTGTGTGGTGCAGATGTTCCTTGACCTTCAGTAGAGGCAAGCAGTTAGAAATTCAGGGAGAAAACCCTAGCAAGTGGCCTAGGGTGTCCCAAAACAGTGGATGGTGAGAGCAGGACACTCACTGTGTGCTGGGGGTCCTCCACAGCCCCAGGCCCGGGAAGAGAGGGGACTGGCAGGGAAGTTTGCAAGTGAAATGTTCCTGGGACTTCAGAAATTTGGGGTGTGGCTGACTGATGAACATAGAAAATAGAATGCATGGCTTGCCAAGTGTAAGTCACAGCTTAGCAGGCTTTTGCCAATCCTGGGAGAGAACCCTAACATGTATTTTTGGGTGCATGTGGTACATGCTGGGTAGCTCTGGGTAATTAATCATGGCTCAAGAAATGGGCAGATGAGAACCTGGTGGCGTTTAACACCAAAAAATGCAAGGTTCTCCACCTTGGGAGGAAAAACCCGCAGCATGCTTATAGGCTCGGCAGTGCTGCACTGGCTAGCACTTTGGACAAAAGGGACTTGGGAGTCATGATTGACCACAAGATGAACATGGGACTTCAATGTGATGCTGCAGCTAGTAAATCAAACCATTGGCTTGCATCCATAGATGCTTCTCAAGCAAATCCCAGGACATCATTCTTCCATCGTACTCGGACTTGGTGAGGCCACAGGTGGAGTACTGCATCCAGTTTTGGGCTCCACAATTCAAAAAGGACATGGAGAAGCTTGAGAGAGTCCAGAGGAGAGCCACGCGCATGATCAGAGGTCAGGAAAACAGACCTTATGATGAGAGGCTCAGAGCTATGGGACTCTTCAGCCTGGAGAAGCTCAGGCTCAGGGGTGATCTGGTGGCCACCTATGAGTTTTTCAGGGGTGCTCATCAGGATTTGGGGGAATGTCTGTTCACCAGAGCGCCCCAAGGGATGACAAGATCGAATGGTCACAAACTCCTCCATGACCATTTCAGCCTGGACATAAGGAAGAACTGTTTTATTGTCCAAGCACCCAAGGTCTGGAATAGACTACCACTGGAGCTGGTTCAAGCACCTACTTTGAACGCCTTCAAGAGACATTTGGATGTCTATCTTGCTGGGATCCTATGACCCCTGCTGACTTCCTGCAGTTCCATCCATGGGCAATAACTGCCACCAAAAAAATGTGATTAAGGAAAGTAGTATGTCAGCTTACATTTGCAGGTTCATGCTTCAGCTCCCCACCGTTGGCTACAGTCCTTACTGTGGTGCAGCTGCCATTTCTTCGGGGCTTCCGTAGTTCCCCTCTTTCCACCTTTGGACCGCTCACCAAGCCTCTCCACGGAGCTCTTCCTGATTGGCTGCTGGCCTCCCACTGCCGCTCTGCCCAGGGTTTTTATAGTCCTGGTCTTCCCCTTCTGGTCAGCTGACTAGCTGGCCAGCCTCAGCAGTTAACTCCTTCCTTTCCATGCCCAGAAAATTCTGGCCTTAAAGGGGGAGGACAAGTCTTCTGGTGACAGGGCTTGGGTTCCCTGTTGCAGTCACTTGGCAGTAAAGTAGTACTGAAAGGTCAGGAGAGTAAAATTCTTCTGACGAGCCCCCAGTACATTTTACTAGCTATAGCATAATAAGCCATTGCATGGTAAATCATGTCCATGTTACTTATTTAGCTGTCTTAAACTAAGAAATAAAAATTAAAGCAGGAACATTTTTAGCAACTAAATGCCAAGTATGCAGACAAGGGCCTCTAGATACAGGCTGAAACCTCCTCTGTGTGGGGAGGGTCTGACGTGTGAGTCCTTCCACTTCTTGGACAAATGCCTTGGCTCCTGAGGCAAAAAGGGGTGGGATTGTCTCGTTGCTATGGCTTTCTACGACTTCATAGATTTCATATACATTAGGGCTGGAAGGGACCTTGAAGATCATCATGTCCAGCCCCCTGCCAAGTCCAGCCCCTGTGGCCAGTATCTTTTGTTGCTTTGCATCTACTGTTCTAAGAAACTGCTGTAGGAGTGGATGGCGGGCTAGATGACTAGAGTCTGCTCTTCCAACAAGACTCAGAAAATACAATGCCATATCCCTTGGATATATGGGATTCTGGTTTTAACTTTTTGTTTTCAGTTTAAAAGTTCCACAATCTGCCTGTCTGTCTATATATACTGTATTTACTTGCAAGATCAACCTGAACATAAGATGAGCCCCCAATAATTAGAATTTACAAATTACAATTCTATAAATTGATTATAATTTTCCATGTATGTATTCTAATTATTGGAAGCTCATTTTAAATCTGTGCCCCCACCACCCGCTACTGTAGGTGGTGAAGGGAGATTTGATGAGGGAAGCAGTGATGGGGCAGACAGTGGGGGACCGACAGTGCGGGGGCACATGAAAGGGCAGGTATTAGTGGAAAGTAGTGTGGAGGTGGTGGAGTAGGCAGTGAAAGAGGCAGGCAGCTTTCCCCCTGCTGCCTGATTCCATCGCCCCCCCCCCCCTTACTCCCCATTGTGCTTGCCCCATCATTCCAGCCTCAGGCTGTCCTGATTCCCTATTCCCTCACTCCCCCATCTGCCCGTGAAGACTCAGGTCCCTGCCCCCACTTCCTCCCATCTCCCCACCTGCCCTTCCACCACTGCTGAGTCTCCTGGCATGGAAGAAAGGTAAGGAGTACAGCAGAGGGGAGAGAGATGGAAACACAGTGTGGGCAGGGTGTAGGAGAGACTAGGAGCTGCAAGGGAGGAGTGGCGGGATGTGCGGAGGCAATGTTGGGAAGGGCAGGCAGCAGCTGTGGCTTCAGATCTAGCCCCAACCCTGGGATGGGGCCAGAGCCACAGCAGATGCCTGCCTCCCTGTTGCCTTGTGTTGATTGGAAGATGAGGGGCTTTTCCCCACTTGTTAAATAGGAGGGGAAACTTCATCTTCTAATCAAGTAAATACGGGTGTGCGTGTGTGTGTATAGAATGTGTATGAATATGAATATCTATATCTCTGTCAATATCTCTTAGGTTCTCTGAAGGCTCTCCATGGAGAGAATGAGAGAGGAGCTGTGGGCAAAACATAATTTATCTTCTGAGGTGACACACAAACGTCTTTTGCAAAGGAGACATATAACCTTAGGCCTCTAGTAGGTAGAATAGAAACAGGTCTTTGTTTTGACATTTTCAAAATGCAGTTTTCTGTCTTTTTACTTCAAAAAGGCATTTTTGTTTAAAAAAAATGACCTATATTTAAAAACAAACAAACAAAAAAAGGAAACAATATCCCAAAGAAATAAACTAATGCAAAAGCAAAACACTTTGGGACAGAAAAACATTTTCAGCTTGGCCCAAAATGATTTTTTTCCCCCATTTCATTGCATTTTTTTAAAAAAAAAACTATTTGATATTATCTGAACTAAGTTTTTTCCCCAGCTGTTCACTTTAGCCACTGAACTGAAATATCCAGTGGTCACCTAGCTTTCCTCCATCTAGCTGGTATAACAACCTGGCTTAGTTAAATAAGGTACAGCTGTGGCTACCATGAACTCTGGGGTCATAGATTGCATAGATTTCATAGATACTAGGGCTGGAAGGGACCCTGGAGGATCACTGAGTCCAGCCCCCGCCCCAGGGGCAGGAAGTCAGCAGGGGTCATAGGATCCCAGCAAGATATACATCCAAATGTCTCTTGAAGGCATTTAGAGTGTGTGCTTGAACCACATCCGGCAGCAGGCTATTCCAGACCTTGAGGGCTCCGACAGTAAAGATGTTCTTTCTTATGTCCAGCCTGAGGAGGAGCTTGTGACTGTTTGACCTTGTCATCCCTTGGTGAACAAGTGTTCCCCCAGATCCTGGTGAGCACCCCTGATAATTTTGTAGGTGGCCATCAGATCACCCCTGAGCCTGAGCTCCTCCAGGCTGAAGAGTCCCATTGCTCTGAGCCTCTCATCATAAGGTCTATTTTCCTGACCTCTCATCATGCATGTGGCTCTCCTCTGCACCCTCTCAAGTTTCTCCACTTCCTTCGGGAATTGTGGAGCCCAAAACTGGATACAGTTCTCTAGCTGCGGCCTTACCGAGGCTGAGTACAATGCGAAAATGACATCCCAGGATTTGCTTGAGAAGTGTCTATGGATGCCAGCCAGTATTTTGCTCACTTTACTAGCTGCAGTATCACATTGCAGGCTCACGTTCATCTTGCTGTCAGTCATGACCCCCTAGTCCCTTTCGTTGTTAGTTCTAACCAGCATAGCACTACCAAGCCTGTAAGGATGCTGCAGGTTTTTCCTCCCAAGGTGAAGAACCTTGCATTTTTTGGTGTTAAACACCATCAAGTTCTCATCTACCCATTTCATGAGCCTGTCAAGATCTGCCTGGATCACCTCCTATCCTCAGGTGTGGATGCTTTACCCCAGTGTTTGGTGTCATCGGCAAACTCGGCCAGTCCACTTCTGACAGCTTGCAGAGGCACTTAAGGCAAGGGATGTAGTTGTCATGGGTGATTTTAATTACCCGGACATCTGCTTGGAGGAACAGTCAGCCAGGACGGACTGTTCCAGGAGGTTCCTGGCTGAGATACAGGACCTCCACTTAAATCAGAAGATGCATGGTCCCACCAGAGGAAATGCCCTGTTGGACGTGGTCCTGGCCACAGGCAATGACCTGGTAAGGAGCCTCCAGGTTCTTGACCACCTGGGCGATAGCGATCATTGCTTGCTGGAATTCACCATCCAGCACAGGTTCCAACCCAGATGTCATAGGCCTAACAGAAACATGGTGGGATTTGTCCCATGACTGGGCAGTCAGCTTTAGGGGCTATAGGCTTTACAGACAGGATAGAGAAGGAAGGAAAGCTGGGGGTGTGGCGCTCTATGTCAAGGAGCACTACACATCCTCTGCCAGCAGAATGGGGTCAGAGGAAGGGCAGGCTGAAGTGCTCTGGGTTAAGATTCAAGGGGACCATGGGGAGAGTGATTTGAGGGTGGGGGTCTACTACAGACCCCCCAACCAAGGGGAGGAGCTGGACCGGGAATTTTTGGGCCAGCTTGCAGAGGCACTTAAGGCAAGGGATGTAGTTGTCATGGGTGATTTTAATTACCCGGAAATCTGCTGGGAGGAACAGTCAGCTACATCGGACTGTTCCAGGAGGTTCCTGGCTGAGATACAGGACCTCCACTTAATTCAGGAGATGCACGGTCCCACCAGAGGAAACGTCCTGTTGGACCTGGTCCTGGCCACAGGCAATGACCTGGTAAGGAGCCTCCAGGTTCTTGACCACCTGGGCGATAGCGATCATTGCTTGCTGGAATTCACCATCCAGCACAGGGTGTCAAGGGCCTGCAGCAAGACAGTAGCCCTAGACTTTAGGAGGGCCAACTTCAACAAGTTGAGGAGACTAGTGGGAAAGGTGCTGGGATCCTGGAGGGCAGGGGAACTCAGTGTCCAGGACGAGTGGTCGTTCCTTAAGGAAACGATACTCAGCGCCCAAGGGGTGTCCATTCCAACAAGAAGCAAGGGGGCAAGAGTGCCCGAAAGCCCCCCTGGCTCACCAAGGGGGTCAGGAATGCCGACTTGTCAAAAAGGTGGCGTACACCCAGTGGAAGGGGGTGCTACCTCCAAAGAGGAGTATACCTCCTCTGCTCAGGCCTGTAGGGGGGCTGTCATGAAAGTTAAGGCGGACATAGAGCTAGGACTAGCTTCCAAGATCAAGGATAATAAAAAGTCCTTTTTCAAATATATAGGGAAGATGAAGAAGGCACCAGGTAATGTGGGGCCTCTGCAAAATACGCTGGGCAATCTGATGGTTGTGCCAGAGGAGAAAACGGACCTCTTTAACCAATCCTTCACCTCCGTTTTCTTGTGCAGGGACTGGGACTTCCCTACTGTGATGCAAGACGGACTCGAGGGGAATGCCTCCAGACCTCAGGTTGGGGAGGACCAGGTTAGAGAGCTTCTGGAGGGGTTGGATGTGTTCAAGTCAGCGGGTCCAGACGCTCTCCACCCCAGGGTGTTGAGGGAGCTAGCTGGGGTTATTGCAGGGCCCTTGGCACGGCTTTACGAGTGCTCATGGTGCTCGGGCCAGGTGCCAGATGATTGGAAGATAGCTAACGTGATCCCCATCTTCAAAAAAGGGAAGAAAGAGGACCTGGGCAACTATAGGCCTGTCAGTCTTATCTCAATCCTAGGGAAACTCTTTGAGAAGATCCTCAAGGAGCACATGTGTGATGGGCCGGCTTCAGGGATGATGCTCAAGGGCAACCAGCATGGTTTTATTAGGGGCAGGTCATGTGAGACCAACCTGATTGCCTTTTATGATCAGGTCACAAAGGCAATGGATGCAGGTGTCACCATGGACGTAGTCTTTCTAGACTTCAGCCAGGCCTTTGACATCATCTCCCACCCCATCCTCATTAAATAACTAGGTGACTGTGGCATTAATGCCTACACAGTCAGATGGATTGCAGATTGGCTCAAGGGTCGTACTCAGAGGGTGGTGGTGGGCGGGTCATATTCAACCCAGGGGGAAGTGGGCAGCGGAGTCCCCCAGGGCTTGGTCCTGGGGCCTGCGCTGTTCAATTTCTTCATCAGCGATTTGGACGACAGGGTGAAATGCAACCTGTTTAAATTCGCTGATGATACCAAAATTTGGGGTGAGGTGAGCACGCTAGTAGGGAGGGAAAGATTGCAGCAAGATCTGGATAGTTTACAGGAGTGGGCTAACATAAACAGGATGCGTTTCAATACTGACAAGTGCAGGGTGCTGCACTTAGGCAGTAGAAACCAGCAGCACACTTATAGAATGGGAAACTCCCTTCTTGAGAGCACAGAGGCGGAAAGGGAACTCAGAGTCATTATTGACTCCAAGATGAACATGGGCCGACAATGCAAGGTCACGGTTGGCAGGGCTAACCGCACCTTGTCGTGCATCCACAGCTGCATCTCAAGCAGAGCCAGGGAGGTGATCCTCCCCCTCTATGCGATGGTGGTCAGGCCACAGCTGGAGTACTGCATCCAGTTCTGTGCGCCACACTTCAGGAGGGATGTGGACAACATTGGGAGGGTTCAGATGAGGGCCACCTGCATGATCCGGCAACAGCAGGGCAGACCCTACAGTGAAAGACTGCGGGACCTAAACCTGTTCAGCCTTCACAAGAGAAGGCTGAGGGGGGACCTGGTGACTGTCTATAAACTCACTAGGGGGGACCAGAAGGGTTTGGGGGAGACACTGTTTCCTCTAGCGCCCCCTGGCATAACAAGGAATAATGGACACAAGTTATTGGCGAGTAGGTTTAAATTAGACATCTGCAAGAACTACTTCACAGTTAGGGTGGCTAGGAGCTGGAACCAACTTCCAAGGGAAGTGGTGTTGGCTCCTACCCTGGGGGACTTTAAGAAGAGGCTTGATGCCTACCTGGCTGGATTCATTTGAGTCCAGTTTTTCTCCCACCCAGGCAGGGGGTCGGACTTGAAGATCTACAAGGTTCCTTCCGACCCTACTTCTATGATTCTATGACACCAATGTCCACATCATTAATGAACATGTTAAACAGTATAGGCCTTAGGACAGAGCCTTGTGGGACCACACTGGTGACTGTGCACCAAGGCGATTGACTTCTGTCAACCACCACCCTCTGGGTCCTACAATGGAGCCTTTTCCCCAGCTAGGGGATCATGGTGAGGTGAAGGCCAGTTAGCCAGTTTTGCCAAGAGGTGAGCATGAGATACCAGATCGAAGACTTTTTTAAAGTTGAGATATATGACATCAATCTCTTCCCCCTTGTCCAGGTGATAGGTCACCTGTTCATAAAAGGAAATGAGATTGGTCAAGCAAGACCTACCCACAACAAACCTGTGCTGGCTATCCCTCAGGATGTTGCCATCAGCCAGTCTGTTAAGGATGGCTTCCTTTATAATCTTTTCCAAGACCTTCCCCAGGATAGAGGTCAGGCTGATGGGACTGGAGTTTGCCAGATTCACTTTCCTCTCTTTCTTGAAAATAGGCATCACATTGGCCTTCTTCCAATCTTCAGACACTTCACTGGAGCACCAGAAGTTCTCAAAGATCTGTGCCAGGGGCTGAGCTATGATGCTTGCCAGCTCCTTGAGTACCCTTGGGTGTAAACCATCAGGGAAAGCTACTTGGTCCTCAGCTATATTGTTATCACAGGGTAAGTAGCAGCTAGACCAGTTTGCAGTAGCTTTATATCTAGTTTATATCAGGAGACTAGCTGAGTGTATAAATGGTTGAGAATCAGGAGTAGCACAAAAATGGCATAAAGCCACACTTGATCATTGCCCTCCTGAACTATATTGCTTTATGAAAGCTGGGGTCAGCACCTGTAGCACACAGATGAATTCTTAAAACCCCTAAAAGCAATAGGGCTCCCAAATAAACTGTGATGTATACAAGCTGAAAGACAAAATAACTGTTCTGTGCCCACACAAGGCAAAACCACAAGCTGGAGCTTGAAAGGGTAGTGTTTCATAGTTCTTGAGACAGTTCTGTGAGAAGAGGAAAGTGGTTTTCAGACTGAAATATCTGGGGTTTCCTAAATACAGACAGGGTCCTTAACAACATACAGAATGGGCTTTGGAGTCAGAACTCATTATGAATCTAGAACAGGCAATAGTCATAGCTGTCATTGTTTTATTTAAAACAATCTCTCACTAATTATTTCAAGGAAAGGCCCTATTAACTGGATCATTCTCTCTCTAGGGCCAGGAACAAACATTACACTTTCATGGTATAAGTAATCAGAAGATGGTCTATACCCATGACAAAAAAGAAGTTCAGCACACACCAACTTGTTTAAAAAAGGCAGAACCAGTCTAAGATTTGCCACTTCCCCCTCCCCACAATCATCACCACCATCAAAGGACAAAGGTGTGTTTTGTTCACTACTGATCTAATCTTTGCTGCTTACAGAAAACCACGTAACATATCAATTACACCACAGACTTTTTGAATGTCTTACCTATCCTAAAAGTTTTTTTCCAGAAGAGGCTTTGACTTTGTCCTGATCTTCACAAGTAGGCATCACAAACCCTCATATGTGGGCATCAGACCACCAAAGTCCGGCTTGTCCAACATACGGCCCGCAGGCTGCCATGCAGTCCGCCAAGCCATTTTATCTGGCCCGAGGCGCCTGCTCCATGCTCCACAACGATGGTGGCGGTGGCAGTGGCGGGGCAGCAGCAGGGCAAGGCGAGGAGGGCAGGGCTGCCCAGCAGACCCCAGCCAGCAGCGAGGGGAGGGGAGCTGCCTACCCCTGCGGGGCCGGGCTCATCAGTGAACCAGGTCCCACTGCCACTGCCCCAAGGGCTGCCCCAGCCGCACCTGACTGGACAAGCTGGGGACAGCGTGTACAACTTCTTCTCTGGCTCCGCCCTTTGCCCCCAGAGCACAGCCGGGGGAGCTGCAGCATGGCCTGCACCCTGCTCGCATGCGTGGTGGATGGAGGCATAAGGTAAGTTCCCATGCAGAGCTGGGGGCACCTTGGGCCTGGGCCAGGGCAGTTGCCAGAGCCAGGCTGGGCAGGAGGCAGGAGGAGCCCAGCCTAGAGGCTGCATTTGTCCCTCAGACTGGGACATCCAGGATGGAGAGATACAAGGAAGAGCACACATGTACACACACATGCACATACACACACATACACACATGCACGCATGCTAAAATGTGTGGCAGTAAGCAGAGCCAAAACAGCTGTCAGGAGCACAGTGCCTTTCTCACCACAGCCAGGGCTGCAGACTGGGACGCTGGCCAGGCTGAGGGCTCTGCATGGGTTCTGTCTGACTCACACCTCTGGCCCTGGCCCTGGCCCCATCCTGACACCTGCAGCTGCATCCTGGCCATGAGTCCCTGGCTGGGCAGGGGCAGCTAGTCCCAGCCTCACACTTCACTTAAGGCAGGACGTGGCCAGGCCAGACTGGGCTCTCCACATGGGACTGCTATGCGGCTGACTTAGCCCAGCAGCACACAGCCAGGATGCAGCAGGTGCCAGAATGGGGCCAGAGCCATGAGTCAGAGCAGGGCAGACAGAGCAAATGCAGCATCCCCAGCCTGGCCAGCACCCCAGTCCCCACCACAGCTCATAGCCCCTGCTCCAGTGACAAAAGTACCATGCTTCCCAGCACATCCCAATAGCTGCTTTGGCTCTGTCTGCTGCAACACATGTGCTTGGAAGCACACACATGCACATGCATGCAAGCGCGCACACACACACATAGCCCCAACTCCCCCAGCTCCCAGATTCCCACCAATCTGGTACTTTTGCTTACATTTTCTCTAGTGGCTGAGGCACTGAGACAGTTTATAAAATCTGGGACTGTCTCAGCCAATCCAGGATATATGGTCATCCTACGTATAAATAGCCTAGATTATTCTTAAAAATGCCCATATTTTGTTGCTTTGATTAGTTTCCACTCTGGCTGATATCTTTTCCACATTTGATCTGTCGACTTGCATTACGCTTCTTTTCTTCATTGAGAAGTGAGTAGAAGCGAAAGAGTTTATTTTAGTCAAGTGTCTGGTATTATTTCATTCTTGCTTTTATATTGTTTTTATTTTGGATTTTAAACCACATTTCCAGACCCATTTCATTGTTACTGCCTGCAACTTCATTGGTGTCAAAGGTCACATGACATCATTTCCTGATGTGACACCACTTCCTGTGAGTTCTTTGAATATGGCTTGCTGGCCCAACTGGGTGATAAAAAGTTCGTGATCTGGCCCCACATTCAAAAAGGTTGGGCACCCCTGACCAAAGTGGTGTATCATTCTTCACCAAATGTCATGGCCTCATAAGATGAAAATCCAGCTTGAAAGAGAACCGAGATGCTCTTTTTCCCAGAAAGTATAGTTCAGTGGTGTGAATGCTAATCTAGGGCAGCACCAGGTTACCAATCATTAAGCAGCTATTGCTGTGGTTTCACTTTGAACTCTCCATTAATCGTTGGCTGAATATCTCCTCCAGAGTGTAAAACTCTGCTTTAGAATCTGATCCTGTAAGCGCTGGTTATCTGGTATGCTGGTTCCTTCCCTAAAGATCCCTATCCAAATCAGCAGTCCGGTGTCAAGAAACAATCACTCAGAAAAATTAATCTGAATTAACTAATGGTGTGAATTTAAAAGTGGATGAACTGAACTACTCTACAGCTATTTGCATGCATAATTAAAGAGGCCTTCATTCAATTTAAAGCTTTGGAAGTTAAAAGCAGGTTAAAATGATACTGGAAATTTGAATTCTTATCTACACAGGAGGCTAATGCTATTTATTTAAACCATTTTAACCACCATTTTAACTACCCTATCCCCACATAGACAAGCCCTACCCACAACAGAAGAATTTTCAGGATTAAACTGTTATATTATAAAGTCCTTGTGGTAAAGCTACTAACGTCTTCCTTTCTTCAAACAGAATACTTAATGACAATAACACAACAGAACAAGATTCAAACCTGATATAACTCTAGCATAAGTGACAAAGATACACTAAGTCCCACCCTGCCTAAGCTTAAATTGAGAGCATTCCCCATCCCATCTAATTTAAGCAGGATAAATAAATAGCAACGGAAAACAATCCATAGACACTGTACCTTCTTTCTCCGTATATTCAGGCTCTGTTATATTTTCCAGAGGGTAAGGCTCCTGAAATTTCAGATTTGCATATGTTATTTCCTCTGTCATGTCTGGTGTCGAGGGAAGCTTATGTTTCAGTACAGAATGTCGAATGTAGAGTTTCTGAAGCTAATTAGGAAGAAACTTCTGAGTAAAGGTTCCTTTTAATGCATTGGTATTTATCAAGTACAAATAAACTTAGATGCCAAAACAGATTAGCCAAAGGCTTCTGCTCACACAGGGTTACAAAGAAGAAAAATCTTCTCCTTTATCATTGCACTCTCACCACTTTCTTTCCCCTCTGCTGTCTTTTGACCATTGAATCCTTTCTTTTGTTCTCTCTGCCACTGCTGAGGAAAATACAGACTAGCTTCTGTAACTTCCGTGGTTAGTTTGCTAAAGAGGAAGCTATCAATCCTGAGTTGCAGATTCAGGGTTCATGCGCAGAGTGGCATGCAAGCTTTAGGTAGCGTCATGGTCACGCTTCACTGTTGCCAGCTGTGGGTCAGGATTCAGGTGATGCTCTGCTCCTTTGCTTTTATCAATAGCTACAGCCTGGTGTGGCAGCTTTGGGGCAAAGTTGCAAGCAGAGAGCAAGTGAGACAGCCCTACAGATTCCCCGGGGATGTGGCCAAGGTCCAATGGCAGGAGAGATTCCAGCTCAGGCTGCACTGGAAAAGGGGCCAGTGGTCATACTGGGCAGACCAAGGGTCATTTAAGTTCCTATTGTTATGATCCTGTGACACCCTCCTAGAACCACAGACCATAACTCAGAGTGGTGAAACCATGCTGTGCTTGACGAAGGCAGGATGTGTGCAGTTTCTTGTGCAACTGAGGTATTATGAAATGAAAGAAAGGCCACACTGTGGGCAAGGTTATATATAATTATTGCTGCCTAAACAGTTAATGGTAATGAGTGCAATCAAGTCCCCTTTCTACCATAACAGACATGCTAAGAGTAATGAGTGTTAAAGCAAATGTGAATGAAATGTTTGCCCCCTCCAGGAGTACAAATTGACCTGAGTGCCATTTAGAACCAGGCACTTTTTTAATTCATTAACAAGTAATATAAATATTGCGATTTATATTGGTGCATCCTGGCAACAGTCATCATAAACCATGGGCATAAGACAGTTCTTATAATAGCTTGAATTTTAATACTTTTAGATGTTAGCAACACAGGGAAGGAAATTTTAATTTACACGTAGCCAAATGGCAACTGGCCCTTCCAGGGAACCCAACCCTGTTAACGTTCAACACGAGCTTTTCTTTACTGACTTTATTCAGTCAGTCAGTCAATTTATATACTGCCCTTCTTAACAAAAGCTCAGGGCAGTTTACAATAAGAGGACAGAATAATGTATAAAACAGGAGAATGAACAAGAGGACAGAATAACTTAAAAAGGGAACTAGAGCATCAACATAAATGAGAACTCCCTAACATCCCTAAACAATATCCCAGGCTAGCTCTGTTTGTTAAATGTCTGCCCAGATGGCAAGTTCTTACAGTGTTTCCACAGCGAATGTGAGTTATGAATGTGTTGAAGTATTCAGTTACCTAGGATCAACATGATCACTAAAATGTTTTGATTAGAAAAGAAAATACCATCACTACAGTTGTGACTAAAATTAAAAATGGACCAAACCTTAATTCTTAAAATGTAAACATTTTAATTATTTTTTTCCTAAAGGGAAACAATTTTGTGCCTTTAAAAATATTTATTTTGAGAATATCCTCCGTCAAAATATCAATGTCTAATGCTTTATGGGTGGTAGTAGCATGTGCATGTTTCCAAACTCAATAGGATTTACTCTCCTAAATCATTTAGACACTTTTGAAAATCCTGCCGTAAATCAGTATTTTGGCACCAGTGTGAAAGTAGCATGATTGCCAAAGGTGCTGAATACTCACAACTGTCACTGACTTTAGCAGGAAGTGCAATTACCTAGAGCTTCTAAAATTCAGGTTGATTTTTCCTCTACACTTGTAGGTATCTGCACATTTACTCAAATACAAGATGAGGTCCCCCACCCTAATCAGCATGGGGAAAAAAAAGCCCCTCCTCTTACATTTATAAACAAGAAAACTTCACTAAATACATTGTCTATCATTAAACTACTGCCAAGAGCAGCATGTGCTCAGTACATGGTAAATCTACACAGTAAATTACAAACTACGTGGTAAATTGGTCCTTTTGGGTTTGGACTAATACTATGTATAATTTGTACCTTATATAAGTAGGTACCAAAGTGCTGCTTAAAAATGTGCTTATGGGGTACCTGTACTAAAACTTGCAACAGTTTCAAAAAAAGTATGTTGTATCATTTCTGCCTGAATTAAGACTTTGGGTGCTATATGCAGACTACTACAGGTCTCTTTATTGTGCGGGTAGTGTTTTGAAATTTGATTTTCATTTCTATGCTCTTTGGGAGAGTAGGGTCTGACAGTAAGGGGGAAGCAGGGAAGGGGTTGCAGGGGGAAGGAATTGGAGGGTGTAGAGAGCAAGCAGAGCTGTCAACCCAAGATTTCTGGATCTCCCAGAATTATTTTCCCTGCTGTAGCAGTAGAATGGGCAAAAATTAAAGCAAGCTTCCAATAATTATATTCTATACCTGGAAAATTACAACACATATATTAATTTCTCATCTGTAGGGCACATCTACACATGCACAGTTATTGCACAGTAATTTAGGTTACTGCTCAGTAACCAAAAATAACTGGGCAGCACAGGTGCACATCTACACGTGTGCCAATACTGCACAGTAATTATGACAACTTAGACTGACTTGGGCATAAATTTGCTATCTGAATGATGCAGGTAGCATATTTATGCCTGAGTACACACTGCAAACTAAAACACATGTAGACATCTTACTTCGCAGTAACTCTGTGCGTGTGGACTGACTTGGAACTAACTTTACTCCCAAGTCAGTCCACACACAGCGTTATTGCACTGTGATGCCTGCACATGTAGACACCAGTGTCAAAACCATTTTCTGCACAGTAAGTTACTGTGCAGTAAATGCATAGATAGACATGGCCATAAAGTCTAATTATTAGAAGGTTGTCTTATATTCTAGTAAATATGGTGTAGTAGCAGATTTGGTCAGGCTTCTGGCCTGATTGACTAGGAAAACAGACAAAGACAACAACTCCCCTCTCCTCTGCTGTTGTAAAAACTGTAGGAATTTCAAATCAAATAGTTCCTTATCCAGTTTCCCAACCATTACATGTTTCTTTTGGTCCTGTTTCTGATCAACATGCCTTTCTCCTTAGTCCTTGTTCTCCTGTTAATTTGTTAGGCAGAGATTTGCTTTGTAAACTTGGCTGTACTATCTATTGCTCTCCTAATGGTGTTTATTTAGATGTCCCCTGTGATAATGAGATAGCAGTACTTGCCGCTTTAGCTAGCTCACCTCCTAAGCCTGAGTTCCCTGATCTTTCTGTGTTGCAAAAAGAAATCATAAAAGCTGTCCCTCCGTTTCTCTGGTCCCAGCATGCTAATGAAGTAGGACAAATCCGTACTGCCCAGCCTGTAAAAATTAGATTAAACCCAGATAAGCCTTTACCCAAAGTTGCTCAATACCTTTTACGTCCAGAAGCTGAAGAAGGGATATGTCTTGTTATAACTGCCCTTTTAAAGCAAGGTATCATTGTCCCAACTAAGAGCCCTTGTAATACGCCTATTCATCCTGTAAAAAAACCTGGAAAGAATACTTATTGCTTTGTACAAACTTTGTGTGGTAAATTCTGCAGTTTTACCTACTTTTCCTGTTGTACCAAATCCAGCTACTATCTTGTCCTGTAACGTGCTTGTTATTTTACTGTTGTTGACTTGTGTTCTGCATTTTTCTCTATTCCTATACACCCTGATAGCCAATTTCTCTTTGCAATTACCTGTCAAGGACTTCAGTATACCTAGACTCAATTGCCCCAGGGCTATACTGAATCCCCTTCTCTTTTTTCTCAAATTCTGAAGAAAGATCTAGATGACATAATATTTAAAGAAAATTCTGTGCTTGTGCAATATGTTAATGATTTGCTCTTGGCATCTACCTCCCTTGAAGCCTGTAAAACTGATTCTTTAACTCTCCTCACCTGTCTCACCCTAAAAGGCCATAAGGCATCTAAAGAAAAGCTACAACTTTGTCTTCCTCGTGTCCACTATTTAGGTCATGAGATTTCTGCTAGAGAACGACTGCTTTCCTCTTCCAGAACAGAAGCTATTCTTAAAATCCCCAGACCAACTACTGTGTCCCAAATGCATACCTTCCTAGGCATGGCTGGCTACTGCCATCAGTGGATACTTGGCTATGCCTCTATCGTCAAGCTGTTGCAAAATCTGACTCTTGTTAATACCCCTGAGTGTCTTTACCCTGGACTTCAGAGATCAAAGCCGCTTTTGCCTTTATTAAACAAGCTCTGTCACAAGTTCCTGCCTTAGGCCTTCCCGATTATACTAAACCTTTTATTCTCTTTTGTCATGAAAAGGATGGATTTACACTTGCAGTACTTACTCAGACACGTGGAGACAAGCACTGTCCCATTGTTTATTATAGCTATGCTCTTGACCCTGTTGCAGCTGGATTTCCCCCATGTCTCTGTGCTGTAGCTGCAGCTGCTGTCACTGTTGAACTTTCCTCTACCCTTGTATTAGGTTCTCCCCTTACTGTTGCTGTCCCACATGCTGTAGCAGCCCTTTTACTAAAGACAAAAACCCAACACCTTTCAAATGCTAGATTAACTAAGTATGAAATCTCGCTTCTATCTGCTGGAAATGTCACCCTAACTAGGTGTCCTGTTTTAAACCCTACTTCCCTGTTACCTATCCCTTCAGATGGTGAACCCCATGATTGCATTTTTGTTACTGCTCACCTAACAATGCCCTGCACTGATCTAAAGGAAAACCCCTTGCAAAACTCAGATCTAGTATTCTATGTTGATGGATCATGTCAAAGAAACTCAGAAGGTTCCCTTGTTGCAGGATATGCAGTATGTTCCCAATATGATGTTATAGAAAGCCATCACTTACCTAATGTGCATTCAGCTCAAGTTGCCGAGCTTGTGGCCCTCACCAGGGCTTGCACCCTGGCCTCTGGTGCCTCTGTTAATATTTATACTAATTCTCACTATGCTTTTAGTATTGTACACGATTATGGTCAACTTTGGAAACAAAGGGGCTTCCTCACTTTAGGAGGTGCCAAGATTATAATGGTCCACATGTAAATGCCTTGTTGAATGCTTTGCAATTACCTTCTGCTGTTGCTGTTATTAAATGCCAAGCTCACCAGAAACCTTATGATGATGTTACAGGTGGGAATGCTCTGGCAGATTCCATTGCCAAAGCTGCGGCTATTTCCACTCCTCAGGCTATGCCTGTGTTTTTGTCTATTCCAACTGACCAGTCTCCACTGGCAAGTCTTCACGACGTTGCCCTCCTCCAAGATCAGGCTCCAGAACCAGAGAAACATACATGAAGACTCGCTGGATGTTTGTTACACCCTGACCATTTGTGGCGCTCCCCGGACGGCCGCCTGGTTGCCCCAATGGTCCTTCTTCCTCATAATGCTCGCATACACCATGGCATGGCACATGTGAGCAAAGGGGGAATGATAGAAGCTGTTAAGTTTAATTGATTTGCTCCAGCTTTTCCATCTGTGTCTCAAGAGTACTGCCACACCTGTCCTATTTGCCAAGCCCATAATGTGGGAAAGCCTGTAAAAACAAAGAAGGCAGCACATCCCCCACCTTGTGGACTGTTTGTAAATTTACAATTAGATTTTATTCAAATGCAGAAATGTTGTTCTTATGAATATGTTCTTGTTCTTGTATGTTTTCTGGAAGGGTAGAAGCCTACCCATGTGCAAAATCTGACACCATCACTGTAAGCAAAAAGGTTGCTCAGAGACTTTATTCCAAGGTTTGGTATTCCTTTATCCCTAAACTCTGATAGAGGAACTCATTTTACTGGACAAATAATGAAAGAAGTCTGCAAAGTCCTGCAGATCCAACAAAACTTTCATTGCTCATACCATCCACAGGCCTTGGCCAAGTAGAATGCCAAAATGGCATTCTGAAAAATAAGCTGGCCAAAATTTGTGCTGAGACTCACCTAAAATGGCCAGATGCACTTCCCATAGCCCTTAGGAGTAGGAGATCTACTGCCAACCGAAAGACTGGGCTTAGCCCACATGAAATTCTAATGGCAAGACCCATGAGGCTCCCCACCTCGCCACCTATTGCCTCTGACTTTTGTGATATACATTCACTTAATGATACTATTCTGGACTATTGTAAGGCACTAATGAAGTGTGTTAAAGCTTTTCATTCACAGGTATAGGCAGCTCTCCCCAAAGAACCAAATGAGCTGTGCCATTCCATCCTGCCTGGTGATTGGGTCCATGTAAAAGTCATCAACGAAAGTCATCACTGGAACCTCACTGGAAGGACTCATTCCAGGTACTCCTGACCACCAACACTGCAATAAAGCGTCAAGGACTCCAGACATGGATCCACACTTCACACAGTAAGAAAACATCAGCCCCGTTAGACCCAGAGTCTCCTCCATATCAATCTTGTAATCAGCCTCCACAAACTGGTAGTGAGCCTAGCACCTGCCAGGAGGAGAGCTCAAGATCAGTAGTGAGCCAAGCGCCTACTGGTGAAAAGGATTTGCCACTACAGAGTGAAGAGAATGTGCCCCAACAACACCACTATGCCCTTCAGGACAGGAAAAAGGCCTCTACCTAGTTCCTGGTTCCAGAGGTGGAATTAGTTAATTGTGATTTGGGTGGTTCTCAGTATTTCTTTTTGGGCCATCTTATATGAACTTGACTCATCAGTTATGAGAAATTCTGTAAACCAAACTACACTTCTGCACCAACAAAGAAGATAGTTTAATTAAAATATGTTCTTGTCTTTAGTTAATCAAATTGAGATATATTTAAATGTCTCTTGTTGTTAGATTTGTAGTCATGTCCCTATCTATTCTACCAGAGGAATACCCATGATACCGGTACCCTTGAATGCAACTCAGATATTAGCCCCTTACTATACAGATTTTCATGGAAATGAAACTTGGTGGAATTTAAGTTGCAACCGGTCTGACTATGTACGATTAGCATATGCCACCCCTGGAAAGTTCTGTTGGACCTGTAATGGATCTCGTGTTGCAGTAGGAGTCAGTAAGTGCGAGGTAGAATTTAAAATAAATAGTGCTTGGTTTTGTAATGGTTCCTGGATATCTAACTATTTCCCTGCAGGTAAATTTTCAGGCTATTATTGACAATGGATGATGTCCTCACACTGTAATACAGGTGGATTCACTGCATTAGCTGGTCACTATTTTGTGTGTGGAGATAAGGCCTATAAAAATTTTCCTTCCAGTTGAAGAGGAACGTGCTATATCTCTGCAGCATATCCTGCCTTTACTCTTGAATCTCACTTACGTAAAGGAAGAATTCGCAATGTTCACAAAATTACGGAAAATCAAAGGTTTTGGAGTATAATGTTCCCCAGCTATGGCACAAGCTTAGCAATGTCTGAGATAAAGAAAGTTGCAGCATCTCTGGAAAAGATTGCTAATGCTACCACTGATAATTTTAATAAAATTAATACAAAAATTAAGGAAACAAGGCAAATAACGTTGCAAAACCAACTTGCGTTAAATTATATACTAGCCAGCAAAGGAGGAGTCTGTGCTTTAATAGGCAAAGAATGTTGTACTTATATTCCCGATAATTCAGAAGAAATCCAAGATTTAAGTAAACATATTCGAAAAGAGGCAGCTAAATTGCGTGAGTCAGATAGTTGAAATTTAAGTTCTTAGTTTAGCTCTATTTTCAGTTCCTTAGGCTTTACCGTCATTCATAGTTTGTTGATATTGTTTGTTGTTTTTATTGGAGTATGCCTAGTGTTTATGATAGTACAATGTTGCTTAAATTGTGCTGCCAAGAAAATGCAGAGAAGCCTGTCAACCAGAAACGAAGTATATAATTAGTATGTTGAAATAGCAGAAAGTAAAGACAAAGAAAAACTGCAAGTTAAAAGGCTAATGGCTATAAATATCTAACTTGTAAAAAAAAAAAAAAAAAAACCCGAGGGGAATGTAGTAGTAGATTTGGTCAGGCTTCTGGCCTGCTTGACTAGGAAAACAGACAAAGACCAGCAGTGCTGATTTTGCTTATTTCAGTTACATGTTCTGAGATAAGGAATCCTGCATGCCTTATTACCCTGTGCACAGATGCCCAATTAAGTAAATTTGTTTTGGTTTCTCCAAGGTCGTATTTTTTTCTCTTTATCTGTCTTAAGTATAAATATGCTTGAAAACTTAGAGAGTAGGAGGATTCCTTTGAAACAGACAAATGGGTGATTCCCCTTGCTGTTTGGAATTCTCCCTGTGATCACAGTTTAACCTGAATTTTAAAAAAGCTGGCTCTGTCAGTTCTGATTCAACCACAATGCGAAGTTTGATTTCTTCCACAATGGTAACTCCTGTTTGTTTGTTTTTTCAAAAGAAAAATATGAACATAAAGAAAATGCCATATGTCATTTTCAGAATGAAGGCAACAATAACATTCTCAGTCAGGTCAGCCTACTCAATGTTAGTCTGACAACAGATTTTTCAGATGTGGTGCTATTTCACTTCCTTCCTTTTAGGGAATCCTCACGTCACTTGCACTGTTGCTATCAATTGAGAAAGACCATTTCTCCATTTGGTGTCTTACCCAACCATAGCATATAAAGGGGAAGCTTCAGCATCTATGAGGTCACTATGTTGGGTTGATTACTGTCCATAAATTTCCAGACAGCCTGGGTAAAAAATAGGGCAAAAAATGCTTGTGTGTAAAGGCTGTAAAAAAACCTGAAGTAGCTGGTAAAAACACTAAGCAACCACAGTTTGACTGAAAAACAGAGCACTTGGTGTCTGAATTGGAGCATGATACCCTGTCAGGAGCTTGTCAGGGCTTTATTGCTCAAAAAGATGTAGGCCCCTCCCTAACCGTATGCTGCCACTGCATCCTTTTGGCCATTCCCTGCCTCTAACAACTGCTTGCCTTGAAAGTGTAGGGAAGGAGTAGTACAGCCAGGACTGAGCGCCTAGGTGGGAGGGAGAAAGGCAATGCTGGGTGTTCATGATGGGATGAGGGGAGCAAGGCCAACAGGGGAAAGACTTAGGAGTTGGCTGGATTGGGGGCAGCAGCATGTGAAATATGGTCATGGATGTCAGAGTATGGGGGTTAGTAGGGGACCGCTGGGGGCATGTGGAAGAAGAGTGTAAAACAATTGTTGAAAACAACGAAGGCTGCCAACCCAAGGTTTGGGGGGTTTTTTGCAAACCTTTTATGAATCACCAAACTTTTTTTTCTTATTTGGTGTTGAATCCCTAAACTTGAACCCTGTCCTTTTCACTGCCATTCAGAGCCTGGCAAAAAGTGGGGAATTTATATTGTTTAAACATATATTAATAAAAATATATGTCAGTAAAAAAGTTTGCTTGTCAGTAAAACATTTGCAGTGTTAGTCAAAAGAAAATGATTTGGTTGGCAACCTTGTCACCATGGATCTTCAGATCTTTCATTGGTCTAAACTGGCAAATTCCAACTTCTTTTTGAGCCACTTTTTCATCCCTGTTGCACTGGTAAAGAGGCATATAGAGCCTAGTGGAGGAAAGCAGTAAGGGCTTCAGGCCCTAGCTTCTAATTTGGTGGACTTTTGTTGCCATACTGTATCTCAAGAATAGTAATGATCAGAGTGTGTTTTGAAGTTCTTTCTTACAACTAACCTCCTTTGCCAATTTTCAGTTCTTCTAATTAAAACTAGGAAGACATTCAGGGGTGAGTACAGAAAATCAGAATCCTTCCTTGGCTTGTTCTAGACATATGAGGCCTGACAGGCTTAGAACTCCCTCTCCTGAAAAAAGCATTGAGGTCTGGCATCATAAAAATGGGATGAGATTCAGTAGCAGAAAATGCCAAATTACAGTCTTAAGGACCAAACACAAGGATAACTGCAAAGTAGGAACTTACCAGTTTGAAATGACTGAAGAGAAGGACCAGGATATACAAGACCATCACAGAATGACCATGAGTCAGCACAGTGATACAACCATGAAAAAGGCAAGTACCATATTTCAATGTGTCAGCTGAAATTTTTCCAGTAGAAGCCAGGAAGTATGAAAATCACTGTGAAATGGTGTGGTGACACTTCATGTGGGAAGCTCCTTATAGCTCTAACAGTATGCGTAGAAAAAGATAAATTCAAACAGGAACAGGTGCAAAGTAGGGACACTGGGGCCATCAAAGAATGGGGAAAGTCATTCAAGAAAGGGCTAATAGAGCTTGGTGTACTTATTTTAGGAAACCTGACTATACAGGTAAGAATGGTAAACACCAGGGAGGAGAAAGATCTATTCTAGATACAAGACTGTCACAGGAGCAAATGAGTGTAACATTAATAGTGGTATGGAAATAAGAAGGCTTCTAACTGTCAGAGTTACATGACAGTGCCTGGAGACTGGTCTTGATGACACAGGAAGTATCTTCTAGGCCTCTTTCATAGAATCAAAGAAAATTAGAATTTCAAGGGACCTCAAGCTGTCATGTAGTCCAACCCCTTGCCCAAAGCAGGACCATCCCCAACTAGATCATCCCAGCCAAAGCTTTATCTAGCTGGGTCTTAAAAAACCTCCAAGGATTCATAGATTTCATAGATTTCTAGGGTTGGAAGGGACCTACTAGATCATCAAGTCCAACCCTCTGCTCTGGGCAGGAAAGAGCTCTGGGGTCAAGTAACCCCAGACAGGTACTTGTCTAATCTCCTTTTAAACACCTCCAAGGTAAGGGAAAGCACCACCTTCCTTGGAATCCCATTCCATATTTTGTCAACCCTCACTGTAAATAATTTCTTCCTGATGTCCAATCTAAATCTGCTCTCCTTCAGTTTATGGCTGTTGTTTCTAGTAACTCTGAGGGGCACCCTGGGTGGAGAGTCTACAGTCTGTCTGGGTAACCTGTTCCAGTTCTTTACTACCCTTTCACTGAGAAAATTCTTCCTACTATCTAACCTAAATTTCCCTTGCTGCAACTTGAGACCATTGCTCCTTGTTCTGTTATCTGCCACCACTGAGAACAGTCTAGCTCCATTATCTTTCAAACCAACCTTCAGGCAGTTGCAGGCTGCTATTAAATCTCCTGTCTTCTCTTCTCTAGACTAAATAATCCCAGTTCCCTCAGCCTCTCATCATAAGTCATGTTCTCCAGCCCCCTTACCATTTTCATTGCCTTCCACTGGACTCTCTCCAATTTGTTCATATACTTTCTGTAGTGGTGGGGGCACCCAAAACTGAACACAGTACTCGAGATGTGGCCTTACCGTTGCTGAATAGAGGAGAATAATCACTTCCCTTGACCTACTGGCAACACACCTACCAAGGCAACCCAGCCTTCTTTGTAACAAGGGCACACTGTTGGCTCATATTGTCCACTGTAACCCCCAGTTAATTTTCGGTAGAGCTGCTGACCAGCCAGTCAGTCCCCAGGCTATAGCGGTGCATGGGATCCTTCCATCCTAAGTGCAGGACTTTGTACTTGTCCTTGTCAACCCTCATGAGATTTCTTTTGGCCCAATCCTCCAATTTGTCAAGCTCACTCTGAATCCTAGCCTTACCCTCCAGTGTATCTACAGACTTGCTGTGGGTGCACTCTATGTCATCTTCCAGGTTGTTGATGAACAAGTTGAACAAAACCAATCCCAGGGCTGATCCCAGGAGCACTCCACATGATACTGGCTGCAAACTAGACATTGAGCTACTGATTGAGCCCAATGCACCAGCCAGTTTTGTAACCACCTTACAGGCCATTCATCCAGCCTGTACTTTCTTAGCTTCCCTGTAAGAATGTTGAGGGACACCATATCAAAAGCCTTGCTAAAATCAAGGTATATCATATCCACTGCTCCCCCTACATCCACAGAGTTCATATCTCATCAAAGAAGGCAGTCAGGATGGTCAGGTATAACTTGCCCTTGGTGAATCCATGCTGACTGTACCTAACCACCTTCTTCTTCTCCAAGTGCTTAGAAATGGATTCTTTGAGGATCTTCTCCATGATTTTTCCAAGGTCTGAGGTGAGGCTGACTGGTCAGAAGTTCCCTGGATCCTCCTTATTCCCTTTCTTAAATATGGGCACTATGTTTGCCCTTTTCCAATTGTCCCGGACCTCTTCTGATCACCATGAGTTTTCAGAGATGATGGCCAGTGGCTCTGCAATCACATCAGCCATCTCCCTCAGAACCCTGGGGAGAGTCCATCCAGCCCCATGGACTTGTATACATCCAGCTTTTTTAAGTAGTCCCTAACCTGTTCTTTTGCCACTGTTGGCTGCTCACCTCCTCCCCAAACAGTGCTGCCAAGTACAGTAGTCTGGGAGTTGACCTTGCCTGTGATGACTAAGGTGAAAAAGGCATTGACTACTTCAGTGCCTAACCTCCTGACTAGTAACAACTAAAAGGGAGGTGCACACCCAATGAAAGGGAGGAGCCATCACCAGGGAGGATTATACTGCGATTGCTAAGGGATGCAGGGGGGGCAGTCAGGAAGGCCAAGGTGGAGATGGAAATGGGACTAGCTAACCAGTTCAAAGACAACAAGAAGTCCTTTTTTAAACACATAGGGGGTAAAAAGAAGGTTCTGGGTAATGTGGGACCCTGCAGGACAAGCTAGGAAATTTGATTGTCACACCAGATGACAAAGCTAACATATTTAACGATTTCTTTGCCTTCGCTTTCCTGAGCAGGGACTGGAACAGCCACCCCCCCTCTGGCCCCGCCTTATACCGCAGGGGAGGTGCACCTAGGCCAAGGGTTAGTGAGGAATTAGTTAGGAAACTTCTGGAGGGACTGGATATATTAAAATCAGCTGGTCCGGATGATCTCCACCCTCGAGTCCTGAGGGAATTGGCTGATGTCATTGCAAGCCCCCTGGCATGGCTTTACAAGCACTCATGGTGCTCTGCTGTGGTGCCAGAATACTGGAAGAGGGCCAATGTGGTTCCCGTCTTCAAAAAGCGGAGGAAGCAGGACCGGGGAAACTATAGGCCAGTTAGTCTTACCTCAAGCCTGGGCAAGCTTTTTGAGAGAATTATTCTGGCACATGCACGAGGGGCAAGCAGGGGAAATTATGCTTAGGGGAAACCAACACGGGTTCATTAGCGGCAGGTCCTGTCAGACCAACCTGGTGGCCTTCTACGACCAGGTCACCAAATCCTTAGATGCAGGGGTAGCAGTGGACATAGTCTTCCTGGACTTTTGGAAGGCCTTCAACATTGTCTCTCACCCCGTTCTCATCAAGAAACTGGAGGACTGTGGTGTTGAGACCCACACAGTCAAATGGGTTTCCAACTGGCTGGAGGGCCGCACCCAGAGAATGGTGGTGGATGGGTCATTTTCAGCCTGGAGGGATGTGAGCAGTGGGGTCCCCCAGGGCCTGCACTATTCAACATCTTCATCAGTGACTTGGACGAAGGGATAAATAGCACCCTGTTCAAATTTGCTGATGACACTAAGATGTGGGGGGATGAGGGCATGCTAGGGCTGCAGTCAGACCTAGACAGGTTACAGGGGTGGGCAGATGAGAATGGGATGGGATTCAACACCAACAAGTGCAAGGTGATGCACCTGGGGAGGAAGAACCAGCACCATACCTACAGGCTGGGGAACTCCCTTCTCGTCAGTACAGAGGCAGAACAGGAACTTGGAGTCATCATTAATACCAAGATGAACATGGGCCGGCAGTATGGGGATGCAGTCAGGAAGGCCAACCGCACCTTGTCATGCATCCACAGATGCATCTCAAGCAGTTCCAAGGAGGTGATCCTCCCCCTCTATGTGGCACTGGTTAGGCTGCAGCTGGAGTACTGCATCCAGTTCTGGGCACCACACTTCAGGAGGAATGTGGACAACGTGGAGAGGGTCCAGAGGAGGGCCACTCACATTATCGGGGGGGCAGCAGGGCAGGCCCTACGAGGAGAGGCTACGGGACCTGAACCTGTTCAGTCTCCAAAAGAGAAGGCTGAGGGGGGATCTAGTGGCCTGTTACAAACTAGTTTGAGGGGACCAGCAGGCATTGGGGGAGTTGCTGTTCCCCCGAGCACTTCCAGGAGTGACCAGGAATAACGGTCACAAGCTGGCAGAGGGTAGATTTAGGCTAGATATCAGGAGATGTTACGTCACGGTCAAGACAGCTAGGATCTGGAACCAACTTCCAAGAGAAGTGGTGCAGGCTTCTTCCCTGGGGGTCTTTAAGAGGAGGCTAGATGAACACCTTGCTGGGGTTGTTTGACCCTAGTACTCTTTCCTGCTATGGCAGGGGGTTGGACTTGATGACAGGAGTATCAAGGATGCAGAGGATGAAATTGATGCCTCTTTCTGTTCTCTGCAGGCCTGGTCACCCACTGTACAGCCCCCACAGGAGACGCATCCAACGCAGGAGTGGAAGACGGTGCCCAAATCCAGAGCTGCTAGGCCTAGAGTGGTGGAAGCTCCCCAGGTTCATCTGGGGAACAGGTTTGACGCCCTGGCAGCTGTGACGGAGGAGGACAGTGGAATGGCCTCTGTCAGGGACGATGCCACTCACCACACAACAGGGAATGGGCAGAGAGCGAACACCAGGAGGAAGAAATGCTGGGTCCTGGTCATCGGAGACTCCATCCTATGAGGACTGGAAGGTCCCATCTGCTGGCCTGACCCCTGGACATGACAGGTCTGCTTCATGCCTGGGGCTCAGGTCAGGGGCATCACGGGAAGGATCCTGGCCTACATCCGACCTGCAGACCAGTACCCCATGGTTGTCGTCCATGTGGGTATGAATGAGTGGCCAGGGGCAACCCTGACCGCATTATGAAGGATTTCAAGGCTCTGGGAGACAAACTGAAGGAGACGGGGGCACAGGTGGTATTTTTGTCTCTTCTTCCAGTGAGTAGGTGGGGACGGTGACACAAGGCCTGCATTGGCATGGTCAACCAGCACTTACGCAGCTGGTGCTGCCAAGCAGGCTTTGGGTTCCTTGATAATGACCCATGCTTTCAGGCGGGGGACTTGCTGGGGTGGGATGGGCTTCATCTGTCTCCTAAAGGCAAGCGTGTCTTCTCTTCCAGGTTGGCTGATCTCGTACCGCGAGCTTTAAACTAGCCTCGCCGGGGGAGGGGGCTGCAGGAAAACAAGGAGACGCTATCTGAGCAAGACAGGTGACAAAGGCAAGGAGTGCTGAGGTAAGAAATGGGGGTCCAAACAGTCTCCCTAAATGGGGGGTGGCACACACAGTCTTGCAAGGCCTTAAATGCCTATATACCAATGCTTGCAGTATGGGGAATAAACAGGAGGAACTCGCCCTCAGAATAGCTAGTTCCAACCCAGATGTCATAGGCCTAACAGAAACATGGTGGGATTTGTCCCATGACTGGGCAGTCAGCTTTAGGGGCTATAGGCTTTACAGACAGGATAGAGAAGGAAGGAAAGCTGGGGGTGTGGCGCTCTATGTCAAGGAGCACTACACATCCTCTGCCAGCAGAATGGGGTCAGAGGAAGGGCAGGCTGAAGTGCTCTGGGTTAAGATTCAAGGGGACTATGGGGAGAGTGATTTGAGGGTGGGGGTCTACTACAGACCCCCCAACCAAGGGGAGGAGCTGGACCGGGAATTTTTGGGCCAGCTTGCAGAGGCACTTAAGGCAAGGGATGTAGTTGTCATGGGTGATTTTAATTACCCGGAAATCTGCTGGGAGGAACAGTCAGCTACATCGGACTGTTCCAGGAGGTTCCTGGCTGAGATACAGGACCTCCACTTAATTCAGGAGATGCACGGTCCCACCAGAGGAAACGTCCTGTTGGACCTGGTCCTGGCCACAGGCAATGACCTGGTAAGGAGCCTCCAGGTTCTTGACCACCTGGGCGATAGCGATCATTGCTTGCTGGAATTCACCATCCAGCGCAGGGTGTCAAGGGCCTGCAGCAAGATGGTAGCCCTAGACTTGAGGAGGGCTAACTTCAACAAGTTGAGGAGACTAGTGGGTGAGGCGCTGGGGTCCTTGAGGGCAGGGGAACTCAGTGTCCAGGACGAGTGGTCGTTCCTTCAGGAAACGATACTCAGGGCCCAAGGGGTGTCCATCCCAACAAGAAGCAAGGGGGGCAAGAGTGCCCGAAAGCCCCCCTGGCTCACCAAGGGCATCTGGGAATGCCTGCTTACCAAAAAGGCGGCGTACACCTGGTGGAAGGGGGGTGCTATCTCCAAAGAGGAGTATACCTCCTCTGCTCGGGCCTGGCGGTCAGGAAAGCTAAGGCGGACATAGAGCTAGGACTAGCGTCCAAAATCAAGGATAATAAAAAGTCCTTTTTCAAATACATAGGGAGGATGAAGAAGGCACAGGGTAATGTGGGGCCCCTGCGAAGTACGCTCGGCAATCTGGTGGTTGTGCCAGAGGAGAAAGCGGAACTCTTTAACCAATTCTTCACGCCTTTTTCTCATGCAGGGACTGGGACTTCCCCGCTGTGATGCCAGATGGACTCGAGGGGAATGCCTCCAGACCTCAGGTTGGGGAGGACCGGGTTAGAGAGCTTCTGGAGGGGCTGGATGTCTTCAGGTCAGCGGGTCCAGATGCTTTCCTTCCCAGGGTGTTGAGGGAGCTAGCTGGGGTTATTGCAGGGCCCTTGGCACAGCTTTACGAGTGCTCATGGTGCTCGGGCCAGATGCCAGATGATTGGAAGATAGCTAACGTGATCCCCATCTTCAAAAAAGGGAAGAGAGAGGACCCGGGCAACTATAGGCCTGTCAGTCTTATCTCAATCCTAGGGAAACCCTTTGAGAAGATCCTCAAGGAGCACATGTGTGATGGGCCGGCTTCAGGGATGATGCTCAAGGGCAACCAGCACGGTTTCATTAGGGGCAGGTCACGTCAGACCAACCTGATTGCCTTTTATGATCAGGTCACAAAGGCAATGGATGCAGGTGTCACCATGGACGTAGTCTTTCTAGACTTCAGGAAGGCCTTTGACACCGTCTCCCACCCCATCCTCATTAAAAAAACTAGGCGACTGTGGCATTGATGCCTACACAGTCAGATGGATTGCAGATTGGCTGAAGGGTCACACTCAGAGGGTAGTGGTGGATGGGTGAACCTGGGGGGAAGTGGGTAGCGGAGTCCCCCAGGGCTTGGTCCTGGGGCCTGCGCTGTTCAATTTCTTCAGCAGCGATTTGGATGACGGGGTGAAATGCAACCTGTTTAAATTTGCTGATGATACCAAAATCTGGGGTGAGGTGAGCACGCTAGTAGGGAGGGAAAGATTGCAGCAAGATCTGGATAGGTTACAGCAGTGGGCTGACATAAACAGGATGCGTTTCAATACTGACAAGTGCAGGGTGCTGCACTTGGGCAGTAGAAACCAGCAGCACACTTATAGAATGGGAAACTCCCTTCTTGAGAGCATGGAGGCAGAAGGGGATCTTGGAGTCATTATTGACTCCAAGATGAACATGGGCCGACAATGCAAGGTCACGGTTGGCAGGGCTAACCGGACCTTGTCGTGCATCCACAGCTGCATCTCAAGTAGAGTCAGGGAGGTGATCCTCCCCCTCTATGCGACGCTGGTCAGGCCACAGCTGGAGTACTGCATCCAGTTCTGTGCGCCCCATTTCAGGAGGGATGTGGACAACATGGAGAGGGTCCAGAGGAGGGCCACCCGCATGATCCGGGGACAACAGGGCAAACCCTACATTGAAAGACTGCAGGACCTAAACCTGTTCAACTTTCACAAGAGAAGGCTGAGGGGGGACCTGGTGACTGTCTATAAACTCACTAGGGGGGACCAGAGGGGTATGGGGAGACACTGTTTCCCCTAGCGCCCCCTGGCATGACAAGGAATAATGGACACAAATTATTAGAGAGTAGATTTTAGATTAGACATCTGCAAGAACTACTTCACAGTTAGGGCAGCTAGGAGTTGGAACCAACTTCGTAGGGAATTGGTGCTGGCTCCTACCCTGGGGATCTTGAAGGAGAGGCTTGATGACTACCTGGCTGGACTCATTTGAGCCCAGTCTTTTCTCCCACCCAGGCTGGGGGTCGGACTTGAAGATCTACAAGGTCCCTTCCATGATTCTATGATCTGCTCAGGTCCCTTCCGACCCTAGAAACTATAAAACTATGAAACAGATGTTCAGAATAACTTTTCAGAGTTTCAAGATGTATTTGGGAAGTAAATTTGATCATAATGCCAGTAAGGACTTATGTGTTCTGTCTTTACTGGGGTGATATTGTACAACCTTCTTTAAGGCTGAAAACCTATAGAATCCCATGGGCATTTATACACCTGATGACTTTAGTCATTTAAAATGGACTAAAGCCATTTAGCCATTTAATATATGTGGGTGACTTTAGAGTGTTTTTGAAATGGCAGAAATTGCCTTAATTAAACATGGTTGTATGCATTTTAAATTTAAGGAAAAATGCAGTAGTGTATGTAAGACTACCTAGTTTGCCTTTATTGAACATATATTCAACTGGGGCTTTCTAAAGTGGTAATTACTAAGTGCTACTACCAGGTGTAGCCCAGTATCAGCATGCTTCAAAGCATTTTCCTTCCTTTGTGTAACTAAAAAAGTTAAAAGCAAAAATAAAAATGATCATCTTTTTCTGCGTCCTTTTTGTTATTTATTCAACACATACCTGGGCTGAAGGGGGTGCAAAAGGGGGAACCAGGCCACTGATCTCCCCATCCCCACCCATGGGCACAGACGAGCAAGACCCTTTCTTCGCCCCGTCAGCTCCCCCAGATCACCACGCAAAAAGTAGCCAGCCACCCAAGATCCACTGCATGCCCGAAAACCCAGCAGACCCTCCCCCGGCTCACCTGAATGCTGGGGGAGAGTGTCTCGTTTCGATCTGTATACCCGTTTGTAACCAGCTGAACCGCAACTCAAGACGTGTGCCTGCCCTCTCCTCTAGCCATCTCATCAAGGGGAGTGAGTAAATAAACTTCCTTTTACTTGAAACCATTACGTCTCGTGCCTTCCTCATCTCAGAAATCCAGATCTGCCGCAAACCGGAGGGTGCTGCATAGCCCCTCTCAGTGCGCGGGACACTGCCCTACAAGAACCAACCCCCTTCCGCATCACTGGGCAGCCACCATGCTTCTCCCTTCACCCCCCTGCTGCCCCCCAGCAGGGCTCACAATTAATTATGGTCATGGGGATGATCCTGCACGTTGATCAGCTGCCACTGCAAACTCCCTGATTTCTTGTTGGGTTTTTTTCACAGACCCCAGCAATTGGGTTTAGTAGAAGAAGTGGAGCAGATGTGGCACAGATATTTTGTCAACTGAAAATGTTTCAAAATGTATTGGTATAATGAATGTTTTTATGTAATGAGGGAAGAGGTTTCAGTGGTGATCAATGCAGTTCAAGTCCCCATGTCCCCAACAATGAAAAATATTCAATCCTAGGTGGGTGCTAAGCTAGGATTCCTCCCCCTGCCTCCATTATACTGCTTGTGTTGGTGAAGGGTGCCATCCTTCCCCCACCCTTGCCCCCACCCCTTTCTGTACTGCTGTGGGACTAGGACAGGGGTGGGGGCGGTAGCTCTGGAGCAATGACTGCCAGACAGCACTCTTGGCTGTTGTAGGACTGGGAATGATAGAACGGAGCCCTAAGCTTTCCTGAACTGCTCCCAGTGCTGCAGTGGACTTAGTGACCAGCTCCAAGCATCAGCTGACTACATCTGATGCCCTGTTGTAGGCAGCCACCAGTGTTTCCATGTTAGCCTCCTGCCTTTTCCACATTTCTAAACTGTTTTCCCATACTTTCTCATGCCAGGCATCTTCTGCCCATGTCCTGGATTCATCTGTGGCTACTAGAAACTGTATCATATCCTCTTTAGATTACCTTAGCCTTCTATGATGATTTTGCTTTTGCTAGGCTTCTGACTAGGCAACTGGCCATGGTCCAGCACCAGACCCATGCTGAGCTGTCCTCCCATGCACAGATGCATTGCCTGCTGTTGTGTCCCAATGACACTATAATAGGTCGTATACCAGGCAAGGAGACTAAGACACAGCTGTCCTAAACTTAAAGCAAGTTTATTGAACCCTAACAGATACATTTCTAATTACAATTGAAGTACCAGTAGCAGTTTAAAAATGTTAGGTGTGTAGCTAGTCAAAGCCGATTCTCAGCACCCTGAAATGCTGTGAACACAACTTCACTGGTTGAGCTGGCTGTGAAGTCTTGTCTGGGGCTCCTGGCTCTTATATCTGCTGTCAAGACAGGATCTTGGATCAATGACAGGATCTCTTTAGGCTTTCTTCAGGAGTATTCAAAAGAGTACACACTCTCACCTTTCTTTTTATACCATATAGTTTGCATTTCTTAACACATAAAATGAACTTAAGCCTTCCTCCTAATGTATATTAATAATCTTGCTCCTGTTTGCCAAACATGTTTTTTTCATTCTTAGTTGGGGGTAGGTTTTGCTCTGACTGTTCCTCTTTTGCCCAGGTTATATTTATTCTATTTAGTTAGCCAACTTCCTGATTCCTCTAAGTCCGGGATGGTATTTTTCCATCTGTTCTTTTCACTGGGTGCAGGTCTAGACCACAGATCAAGCTAAGCATGCACCAGCAGCGGTGTCTGTGGGTGGTCGTTGATTGCCACTGGCCCCTGCTGATGCTACCGGAGGCATCTGCAGGTGGTTGCTTACTGCCAGTCGGTGCTCACCATTCCCCCTCCTCCACTGCTGACACCACCAACACCATTGTGGCGGCCTGCAGGAGTTCCCAGCTTGCTGCTACCACACCCCCACCTTTGCCACCTGTGGGCAGTCACCATGCCCCCCACCAGACTCTGGGGGCATGCATTGTTCATGCGTATACATGTGTGTGCACATGCAGATGCACATGGTGCTCCCCGCTTCCAATTGCTTTCCCCTTATTCCCACCAGCGGAGCAAAGCAAAATCACAGACAATGGTTCAGGTTTCAAAAAAACAGCTGGAAGGAGATCAGAGGATTCAAAAAGAGGACATGTCCAGGAAAACCCAGATGTATGGTAACTCTAATTCTGATCCTTATGGTGATCCCATGCCTCCAATGCCTCCTGCTCCCCCACAGTGCCAAACATTTTGTTTGCCTGGTCACTGGAGATGTGCTCCTGCTGACCTTGGTGGTGCACCTCCTGCAAAAAGCACCACCAATGCTGCCGGCACCACCTGCGGATGGTCACTGCTCAACGCCACCCCCACCCCCTGCCGACACCTCCAGCGGCATCTGCAGGTGGTCCCCAATTGCCGCTGGCCACTGCCAATGCTGTCCGCAGCACTTGCCACCTCCCCCCACCCCCCCAACACTGCCATATCAGCATGCAGAAGCTCCCCACTCACTGCTGCTGCGCCCCCCCAATGACACCGCTGCAGCTGCTGCCTGCAGGCAGTCATCATGCTCCCCCAGCCTCTGGGGGCATGTGGCATTCATGTGCCTGGTACACCTCCTCCAACAGTATTTGTGATAGCTCTTCATAAAATGCACACATTTAGTTTTTCATTCCAGACCTGTTATTAGTGTCTTTGGCCTGATAAAAGTCACTCTTCAGTACCTTGATCCTTCAGTGGCACTGCTTAAAGTCTCTTATGTGGAGGGAGATATTGCTTTCTGGCACCTAATGCAGCATGGGTCTGACCCTGAGCAGATGGGTGAAGCTGTCATCTTGGGGGATGGGCGGTGGCCAGGTGCATATGCAGGGGGGTGCAACTCTAGCACAAACAGCACCCCCCCACACACACACACCATGGATGTGTAAGGGGCTTCACCAGGCTCATGCTGCTGTGCATGGCAAAGGAAGGGTGAGGGTGCTGGTTCTATTCCCTGCTGTCCCCCTACCTGCATGGGAACTACATGGGCTGCCAGGTTTTGTGGTGGCTGCATGGGGTCCTGGAGGATGGCAGAGCAGTGATCAGCTTAGGCACCCCTGCTGCCAGCACTTTACAGTGGCAGTACTGGGCAGAGCCAGGACCTGTGTCCCCATTCTGCCTCCCCTCCCCCCAGCCTGGTCACTGCCTCTACCCCAGTATCTGCCCAAAATCATTATAAAGTACTATAGTACAAAAAGGAGATATAATTTAAATCTTTTAAATGTAATTTTTAGGTGATATAATTTTTAAACATAAGCAGTGCTCCATTCAGACTGCATTCAGAAGGTTCCTGCTCTGAATGAAGCAAGAACACTAAAGCAATGATCCCTTTACACTCCCTTAATGAGGTGTTAATGAGTTGAAGCAAGCCAGTCTATTAGGACATCCACATACAATCCTCACTTTTACAGAATAAGGCTGAAGTTCTGTTTTAAGAGTAGTGCATTGGGGCATGCAAACTAGGAGGGAAGGAGGGAAGAAAGGTACATACACCTTTGTCAGCAACTCACATTGCCTCTTTCCAGAACAAAAGGTGTGCATCTTTCTGAGAACTGTGTGTGTTCGAATCCTCAGCTCTAGTAGGACTCTGAAAGAATCAACGGCAACATTCAATTCTGGACTTGAACCTCCCCAAAGTCTGGGTTATTGAGGTTCGGTGCTTGAGCTTTGGCCCATCTCTAATTCATTCTGTTGTATATGTTCTCTTTTATAATATATCTTCTCTTCTAAATAATGCTAGCTAACTGCCCAGCCTTAGTCAGCCCTGCTCTTCTTCCCAGGTGTCAAGTCCTCCTCCTCTTCTCCTTTACATATGTCTATCTTTTGGTCTTCAAAAGATGCTATATATATATATCAGGTAAACATGAGAGTGTCATATGGACTAAAATAGAGCTGTTGGTGTCACTGGGCATAACCCTAGGTAACTCAGAGGGATGGAAGACCACAAGTGTCGATGAAGCCCCTCTGCTCTGGGCTCAGGCGAGCCAGGACCCCTCCTTCGCCCAACCTTTGTAACCCTTTCTCTGGCACCTGTAATCTCCTGTCCTTCTGGAAAACAGGCGAGCTAAAACTGTTATCTGTGGAATGCAAGGGCACCGCTCAGAGAGAGAAGGGAGGAGGGAAAGGGGAGGAAGAGCGGGGCCAACTAGTGGAAAATCACTGCAGAGAATTGACCAGGGTATAAAAATACACTGTTGCAGGGCTAGGTGCACAGGATTTGAGACCATACAGTCTCCCTGCGCCTTTTACTTGAGCTCAAATAAACTTTGTCTACTTCTCCCCCCAGTATTTTTATCTGGCGCGATGCGCACCGGGCAATGAACCCAATTGTTGCCTCCCTCGGGCACCTTGTGCCGGCAACAGTTTTTGGTGCCCAACATGGGGCTCGAGGCTAACATTTCGCCTTGCCCAGATCCCTCCTGGGGTCAACGACTTGCGGCAACAACCGACGCCCAGCGCGCACCGGTGGTTTCATCGGGGGCCTCGGTGGAGACGTGGTTTGATCAACCCCGGAGGGCACAACAGTGCAACACGCTCTAATAGTGGAGAAGCGATCGTGGGCGACGGTGTGAAACCGGTCCCTCGGACAAGGTAGGATAAGCTCAGCAGTCTGAGCATTGCCTGTAAGACCTGAGGACGCCCAGTGTCTCCCTGTAGGACCTGGGGACGCCCAGTATCTCCCTGGAGTATGGGCAGGGACAGAGTATGGTTGGCAGGGCACGGTGTACACCCTTAAAATGCATTCTGACAAATTGGAAACTGTTTAAGTCAGATTTAATGACTAAAAATAATCTTAAAAGGTTCTGTACAGTGGAATGGCCTCAATATCAACTGGAGGATCAGGAAAGGTGGCCTCCGGAAGGGTCAATTAACTATAATACAATCCTCCAATTACTCCTGTTTTGTCAGCAGACGGGTAAGTAGAATGAACATTTGTATGCGCAATTGTTTATGGCTTTACAAAATAAGACAGATATTTTGCAGAAGTGTAACTTGACTCCGACAGGATCGGTAGTTGTCAGTGTTGAGTCTCAGCATTCCCCCGCAACCACTGTAATGCTAGAGTCGGTGTCCCCTTCGGCTTTAACACCTCCACCATATAAAGGTCAGATGCCCCCGGTTCCAGAGATCCCTCCCTCAGTGGGATTTTACCCTTTACTTACTGAAACTGTAATAGCCCGGCCCGGGGCAGATGGGCGTGCAGCCCAGACCATGCAAGTATACACTCATGTACCTTTTAATCCAGTGGTCCTAGCGGCTTTTAAGGCACAGGCTGGAGAATTTTCAACTAGCCCAAGTAAGTTTATCTCTGTCTTTGAGGGAAGTTCAGCTAGTCACAAGCCTGATTGGGATGATTGTAATATCCTTATGCGAACCTTATTATCTGAAGTAGAGCGGAATCAAGTTATTTCCAAAGCAAGGGAGGAAGCACAGCAGAGGCATGAAAGGGATCCCGTCAGTGTTCCTGGTCCAGCAGATGTGGTTCCCCTAGCAGACCCTAGAAGGGACCCTAACAACCCTGTGGATCATACCCGTCTTACCTCTTACAAAAAAAGGAAGGCTTAATGGGTATGTCTGTAGCACAAATCCTGGAGACTGCAAATAGGGCGTATACCCTCAGATAGGAAGAAGAGGAAAAGAGACAAGTTAGAATGCTAATAGCAGCAGGACAGGCCGGAGTCAGAGAAAGGCCACAAGAAGGTGGGAGAGGCAGAGGTATAAGGGGTCGTGGGCGCCGGTGCCCTGGCCCACAAGAAAGACGCCTGGGACGGAACCACTGTGCCTTATGCCGGCAAGAGGGACACTGGAAGAATGAATGCCCAGAGAAAGGGAGAGACTGCACTCCTGTAATGGCAGCAGAAGGACAGGAGTAGGGGTGTCGGGGAAATGGACCACCCCAGCCCCGGAACCCCGAGTAAAAATGCGGGTGGGGAATTCAGAAATTGACTTTTTGGTAGACTCTGGGGCAGCACGGACCGCTGTAAATCAACCTCTTCAACTTCCCGTAGCGGACTCTCTCACTGTGGTGAGTGCCACGGGAAAAAAAAGACTCAGTGCCCTGTGTATGCTCCTGCAGAATGTGCTCTGGGAAACCGGGCTCTCTCTCACAAATTGGTCTACCTTCCAGATTGCCCAACACCCCTGCTAGGACGAGACCTGCTTTGTCGATTAGGTGCATCACTGCATTTTACCCAGGATGAAATAACCCTCGCATTGCCCCCTGAAAATGTATGGATAATGACCCTCGCGATTGAACCCTCAGCTATGAACGCCCCCCCGGAGTGGAACCAGTGGGAAGACCGGGTATACCCTTTGGTGTGGGCAAGGGGGGTCCCCGGAAAGGCTACACATCAAACCCCCATTAATATCCAACTACTGCCAGGAAAAGGTCCAGTACAAATCAAGCAGTACCCAATCAAAAATGAAGCCAGAGAGGGACTGCAGGAGACTATAGACCGTTTCCTAAAGTATGGCATACTGCGAGAGTGTCAGTCAGCCTGGAACACTCCTATCTTGCCTGTACTAAAGCCTGATGGCACATATCGACTGGTGCAGGACCTAAGGGCGGTTAACAAACGGGTTAAAACTATTCATCCCCTCGTCCCAAACCCGTATACCTTGCTGGCCTCCGTAGGGGGGCAGTATACTCATTTCTCAGTTCTTGATTTGAAAGACGCTTTCTTTACGATTCCAGTTGACACCCCCTCTCAGGAGATATTCTCTTTTGAATGGGAGGACAGAAAAAGGGTTAAGAAACAACTTTGTTGGACAGTATTAGCCCAGGGATTTAAGAACTCTCCTACCCTTTTCAGCCAGTCCTTAGCTAAAGACTTGGAGGAGTGGAATAATGAGCATGAAGTTCTCTTGTTACAATATGTGGATGATTTATTAATTGCTGCCGTAGATTTAATCTCTTGCCTTAACGCCGCTGTAAGCCTCCTGAACTTTATTGGACTTTGAGGATATCAGGTGGCTCGAAATAAAGCTCAAATTGCTCTCCCCGAAGTACGATACCTGGGATTTCACATAAGACAGGGGGAGCGCCAGCTTTCAAGTGGACGAAAGGAGGCTATATGCCAGGTTCCCACCCCAAGCAACTGTAAGCAGCTCAGGGCGTTTCTCGGCATGGCAGGTTTTTGCAGAATATGGATCCCTGAATTTGGACTATGGGCAAAATCACTATATGACTGTGTAAAAGGGGCAGACCATGACCCCTTTTATTGGACTTCAGAAGCCGACAAAGCATTTAAAATACTAAAAAGGAAACTAATGGAAGCCCCCGTCCTGGGTTTACCGGACCTTTCTAAACCTTTCCAATTGTATGTGCATGAACGAAAAGGGATGGCTCTGGGAGTGCTTACTCAATTGTTGGGGGCGTGGAAACGTCCTTTTGCTTATTTCTCCAAACAGCTTGATCCAGTTGCCAAGGGATGGCCAGCGTGTTTATGAGCAGTTGCGGCAACTGCCCTAGTACTTGAGGAAGCTGAAAAGTTAACGCTGGGAGGAGTCGTGCAGGTGTATACCCCTCATATGGTCCAGGCTCTGCTAGACGCGAAGCAGGGTCTCTGGCTCACCCAGGCTCGGGTGGCTCGGTACCAAGCTAAGCTGTTGGAGAACCCTGAAGTGACTCTGCAAACCTGCCCCTCCCTCAACCCGGCTATTCTCTTACCTGAAACGGAAGAACAAGAGCATGATTGTTTAGACATCATAGATGCACAGTACTCCAGCCGTGCAGACCTACAGGATCAGCCACTTCTGAATGCTGATTGGGAGTGGTACACTGATGGCAGTAGCATTGTTGTAGAAGGGCAAAGGAGGGCAGGTTATGCTGTTGTGACCCTCTATGACGTTGTTGAAGCCAAGGGTTTGCCCGCCGGAACATCTGCTCAACTTGCTGAACTGGTAGCCCTGACCCGGGTGCTAGAACTGTCAAAAGGGAAACGGGTCAACATCTATACCGACTCTAGGTATGCTTTTGGAGTACTGCATGCCCATGCTGGCCTATGGAAACAAAGGGGACTGCTGACAGCCCAAGGCTCCCCAGTGAAGTATGGACCCCAAATTCTCCAACTCCTGGAAGCTGTTCAACTTCCCTTGGCAGTGGCAGTAATGCACTGTAAGGCGCATCAGAAAGAGGATCAAGACGTAGCCAGGGGTAATGCCTGGGCGGACAGAGAAGCTAAAAATGCTGCCACCCTGAAGACGCCAAGACCTGCTGACACCCATATGCATGCCTTCATTCCATCAGTGGGGGAGCTCCTGGATCCTCAGTACTCGTACAAATCAAACCCTCAAGCGTCATCTATCAAAGATCTGCCAGGAGGCCTCTCTGCAATGGCTCGATGCTCTGCCCCTTGCTCTGCTTTGCATCCGTGCCCTCCCCAAGGGAAGATTAGGGCTTAGACCCTTTGAGATTATGTTTGGAAGGGCATGGCCTATGAACGGGACGCTGGTTCTAGCAGGGGAGTGGGAAATAGGATGTAATATTTTGTCACAGTATATGTGCTCTCTGTCTGCTGTTCTTTCTTCTCTCCATAGGTACACTAAAGACTTGCAGCCTCTTCCGCTGGATGCTCCAGTCCACTCATTACAGCCGGGGGATTCTGTGCTCGTTCGTACCTGGAAGGATGAGCCCCTCCAAGAGAAGTGGAAAGGACCTCACACTGTCCTACTAGTTTCCCACACAGCGGCAAAGGTCGACAGACACAAGAACTGGATTCATCACGAGACAGATTTGGCATGATCTTTCTCCCGTCGTATGGAGTGGGCCGGTTAGCCAAGCTGTATCATCAACTTTCTGTGTTTCTTACAAAATTCGCCAATGACACTTTAGCTATTGAAAAGAGCCTTAACTCCAAGATTTATCAACTTCGTTTATTATCTCTTCAAAACCGTCAGGCTCTAGATTATGTTTTAGCATCTCAGGGCAGGGTATGTGCTCTAACTGGGAACGAATGTTGTACTTATATCCCAGAAAATTCCCAAGATATTAACAAACACATTTTGTTAGCTGAACAGGCTTTTGAGCAGTGGAAAAGTTAGGAACGTAAACCCAGTTTTTGATTCTCTCTGGAGCTGGTTGCCCAACCTTGGAGGCCTAGGAACAGGCATCCTTTACCTCCTGGTCACTGGTGTTGTGTTGTGTTTAATTAGCCTCCTCTTATATGCGTGCTGTAATGCCCTCCTGCGCAAAGTCTGTGTATCCCCCTCCCCGAGTGCTTCACTATACCCCTGCATTGAAAATCCCAGTTCCCAAACACAATCGTTTTTATATCTTCAGAATATGAGAAAACTCAGCCAAAACTTTGTGGAGGATTCTCAAAGGGGGAGCGGGGGTTGTTGGTGTCACTGGACATAACCCTAGGTAACTCAGAGGGATGGAAGACCACGAGTGTCAATGAAGCCCCTCTGCTCTGGGCTCAGGCAAGCCAGGACACCCCCTTCACCCAACCTTTGTAACCCTTTCTCTGGCGCCTGTAATCTCCTGTCCTTCTGGAAAACAGGCGAGCTAAAACTGTTGTCTGTGGAATGCAAGGGCACCGCTCAGAGAGAGAAGGGAGGAGGGAAAGGGGAGGAAGAGCGGGGCCAACTAGTGGAAAATCACTGCAGAGAATTGACCAGGGTATAAAAATACACTGTTGCAGGGCTAGGTGCACAGGATTTGAGACCATACAGTCTCCCTGCGCCTTTTACTTGAGCTCAAATAAACTCTGTCTACTTCTCCCTCCAGCGACGTACACCGGGCAATGAACCCAATTGTTGCCTCCCTCGGGCACCTTGTGCCGGCAACAGAGCTATTAAAATTTTTAGGATGTAGAATAAATATTACCAAAAAAATAAAAGTCTCTAGAGAGAGGGAAAAAACAGCTTTCAAAAATTATTTCTGGAATTTAGAAAACGCTAAAAATGTTCTGTCGTTTGTGATCAGTAATGAGGCCTGCCTGAATGAAGCCTTGGAGATGGAGCCAAACTTCTTTAAAAAGTTAAGTGCATGTCAATTCAGTGCTCTGATTTAGGCTCTTACAGTGTCTGCACAACTAGTAGACATATTGTACAATCTCTGATAATTATCAGACAATAAAAAGGGAAATACATGAACAAATGAAGGCATGGCATTTAAGTTGCTTTTATTAGACCACATTGGTGGATTTGAAAAGAGCCTTCAACTTGCAATCAAGTTAATCTTATTTATTCCAAATCTGAGTCAAGGATTGTCTTCCTGTGTTGCTCTGTCAGCAAAACCTGAGTTAGCTGCCCAAACAGGAAAGGGCAACCTGGCTTGTGTTGTGGGTACTAGCCGTGATAATATTACTCAAGAGACATGAGAGTGCCAGCAATAATTTTTTTATTACTTCTGCAGAAGTGTAGACTCCCGCCTTATGGGCAGAGAGCTACCCTGAGAGGGGTTTGACCTTCCATATTTATATGTTTGCTTTACATATGGTATAATGAGGTTAGTCATCGTTACATATTTTTCTGTTAGTTATAATTATCTCTTGTGATTGTCATCATCATAAAGGCATCTTCCCCTTTTCAGTTGAGGGCACCTTCCTCTTTCCAGTTGGGTCAGGGTCAAGCCTCAGAATAGATGTCTTCTGTATTAGCACTTACATTTTCGTAAGATTATATTTAGTATTAGTATTACACATCTTAGTCATATATGCTCAGATTAAAACTGCCTACTAGTCAATTTGTTAGACAAACATTTAAAATACTGATCTTATGAACTTATAAACTTCTCACGCTTGAACTTACAACTTATTCAATTAAGCAAGTTAGCCTATCTTTTATATCAGCTCTCACTTGATAGTGAGAGCGGCATGGGTGGTTCTTCCCCTACAGCATCTTCAGCCCATCTTCTTGGAAGCCTGTTTTTGGGTGGGTTTCTTCCTTGCGAGACAGTGACATGCTCTTGAGCATGTTCTTGAGCTTCCAATCACTTTGGGTGGTCAGCTGCAAGTGCTGCTGGGAAAGTCAGAATTTCTTGCTGCATTTGGAGCTAAACTGTTCTCAGTGGTGGCAGATGTCAAAACAAGGAGAACAGTTTCAAATTGCAGCACGGGAAGTTTAGGTTGGATATTAGGAAGAATTAACTCACTAGGAGGGTAGTAAAGCACTGAACAGGTTACTTGGAGAGGTGGTGGGATCTTCATCCTTGGAAGTTTTTAAGACCCAGCTAGACAAAGCATTGGCTGAGATGATGTAGTTGGGGATGGTCCTGCTTTGAGCAAGGGGTTGGACTAGATGTGACCTCCTGAGGTCCTTTCCAACCTCATTTTCTATGATTCTGTGATTTGGTAATTTCTGCAGCACTATCCATAATCTCATCGGTCAGATATTGAAGCACAGTGACCATATACACTGGGGCTCCAGCTCCAATGCGCTCTGCAATCTGCCCTTTGTTCAGAAGCATGTCTACACGGCTGACAGGGAATAATAGCCCAGACCAGGAAGAGTGGGAGACTTTGGCTTTCATTTTCTTGGCTCAAGAGCTATTACCAAAATACTGAAAGTCAGTGTCTGTCTCAGCCATGCTGCAAACTTCCACTGTTCCACTGCCTTGTCTGGATTTTCTGTGCTGTAGCTGAGCTTGCCTTAATCTTTCCTTACTTCTCAAGACTTGATTGGCTTTGTAGTTTTTCTTGTTAGGCTCTGGTTACCTGGTCGTTCTTTCTTTCTTTGTCTCTCTTCTTGTGGTCTGATTTGATAACATGTGGCTTCTCTCAGCCAGTTACTAAACTGTGGCCAGAGTTTTGCACTAGCTTTGTCTGAGCATAGGATTTGTTTATATTTGGTAGGTGGAGCAAACTTCTTTTCTGATTGGTCCAATATGGACCAATGAGAAGCTGCATCCTTTGTTATCCAAGCATCATAGTAGACCTCTCCCTTTTATTACATCATTCTCATTAACCATCTCTTTGCGACGTGATTTTTCCTGTCACAGCTGCTTCTTCACCAGTTAAGTTGTAATATACCTTAATGTCCTGTTTTAAGAGTTTTCACGTATTAAACAGAACACAAGAAAGAATCAATATTTCTCTATAACGTAGTGGTTATGGTGCTAGCTTTGAAGAGGGGAGACCTGAGTTTTTCACATTGCCACCAGGTATCCATTTTACATTAGACACTGGTTAAAAAATAGAAACAACCCTGGCAGTATTGACCAGACCCTAGGTTTCTCTTCTCAGTAGTGCCCTAACCAATAGATTAAAGTCAGACTCACTCTAGCTTGTTCTCCTTTTAGCCTACCATGAGTCTTCTTGCCCAATGGTCCAGCTTTAACTGGAGAGGTAGAAAGACCTTTCACTAAGCCTATTCTATAGCTGGTCATTAGGAAACTTGTCCAGGATGTGGTTAAACTCACCCAAGGGCAAGAGGACCGAGAATCCAGGTTTTCCATATCCTGGGTGAATTCTGGGCAAAAAAAGGTGGACACTATCATTGGGTTTGAGCTGAAAGTTTGTTTTAGAATAGCCAAACACTCCAGCTATCCGTGCTCAAAAGCTATGTGCCAAAAAGTTTCAGAGGCTTTATGATACATTATAGCCTGCCTGACACCTGATTCACCAGGTACCTGATCTATTACATTCTTCTCCTCCCCCACCTTTTCTCCCCCTTCCCCACCTATACTTTTCTGCCATTTGTCCTACTGATTTCCAGCTATTTCCTTCTTCACTGAGAGCCCCTTCCTTACCTTGTATGATTACCACTGTAGTGTTTCCCTTTGACCTTTTTTTCCCCTGCCTTCTTCCCCCTCCCTTCCTTACTTTACCTTTTGTTTTTTCTAATTTCTACCTATTTATATTTTCACTGACATTCTGTCACACTTTTAGCTTCTCTCCTTCCTGTTTTCCTGATCTCCAGCTATTTCCTTTTTCACAGTCAGTCTCTTTTTCACCTTGTATTCCATCACTGTAATGTCTCCCTTTGGCCTCCCCACATGTCCCTTTGCTTTCTTCCCCCTTCTTTACCTACTTTATCTTTTGTCTTTCTAATTTTTAACAATTTAGTCTTACTGACATCATGCCACATTTTTAGCTTCTCTCATTCCTTGGAGTCTCAGAACAGCAGAGACTCCCTATGCTTAAAGGGTGACTGCACCCGGAAGCTTGCCAAGAACTTTTTTCCAACTACTTAGTCTAATAAAAGAGATCACATCTACTCAAAGAACCTTGTCTGCCTCTGTCCTTAGACCAACACAGCTACAACCAAAAACCCAGAAGTTTCTGAGACACACAGGCACCTTCTTCAGCTCCAGGCAAAAGAGGGATTAACTCTACTTTTTAAGCTTGTGGGCATCTTAATTACACCACAACTTTTATGCAACTCAATAAAAGTGATCTGGTATCAAAAAATGCTGAGCATTGCAAATACCTTGTGAAGTCAGCAGCAGCTGTCACAGCTTGGCACCACTTCATATCAAGTGACTAAAGTCAAGACACCCAAAATCCAAACTTTATTCACAACAGATTCCATTCTGCACAGGCTCTGCACCTGAAAAATCTTCTTCATGAATGAACCCTGTGCTCTCATCCATAGTCCCATTGGAGATACATTGCTTTTCTGTGAAATAACTCAGAATTTGGCCCTTGTTTATAATCTTAGATTAGTTTATACCTGGGGCTGTGATGAGGACTCTAATATACAAAATATCAGAGTCTTGTGCGTATCACCGTTTCCTAGAAGTATTCACAAAACTTCATAGGGGCGAAGTGACTTGGTATTCAATGCTGCTATACCCACTTTGGTTGGAAATGGTCCTACACAATGAAATCCAGCAATTTTCCTGAGAGTATTACAGTAGAAAGATGTGATGAGATGTCTGGAAGGATGGTGGAGCTGACAGAGCCAGATTCTGATGTCATGTTTGCAAGTTTAAATCTGTATCTATAATAGAGTTATTCTTAATTTACACCAGCATAACTAAAAGCAGAATCTGGACCTGTGTCGCCATTCTATCTGCTATCATTTATTTTCAGAGAGAACAGTTAGGGACTTCTCCAATATACCTGAATTGAGAAGCTTGAGAATGCTTAATTAATGAAGAATGAAAGCTACTCTTGTGGGCAAAAAAGGGAAACCTATTCTAATATAATAAAAGCCTTACCACTTCTGTCTGTGTGTCTGTCTTCCTGTAACGCTCTGGGCAACTATAATTGCGCAACCCAGAGCCTTACAGACTGCGAGACAGAAGGGTAGAGGCAGAGGTGGTGCCTGCCATGGCTGCTCTCCACACCACACCTTGTGGCATGCCTTGCGCCACACCCTGGGGTTGTTTCTTATGCCACGTGGCTGCACTCAGCAGTTACTCCCCCTGCTGTGGCTGCTCCACACGCCAAGCACCATGGCTGCGCACACCCCCCTGAACAGTCACTCACCACCATCCCCCATGCAGTGTTGGGGCCAATCCCCATGCCATGCAGCCACAGCTGGCAGGCACTCCCCATGCCATAGCTGCTCCCCACACCATGCTCCTCCCTGCAGCTGTATGCCACACCCCCAATGCATGCCCTGAACCACACCCCAGGCAGCTCCCTGTGCCACACAGCCATCGAGCACTCCCCAAACTGTGGCCACTCCCCATGCTGCACCACACCTTAGGCTGCATGCTGGGCATTTTTCTAGTTACTATAATAAAAACAGAAAGAAGGGGCTGGATTCCAGGTTGTTTAGAGGGAATTTGAAAGATTAGCAATAAGATTAAAGTCTTTTCTATTTTATCTAGTGATCTGATTAGCTATTCCAAAGATTACAAAATGGGAAACTAAACTAAGTTTTCAACCACAGTTTTTTCTAAGACAAGACCTCAGTTATAAACACCACCAGGTAAAGGGAGAGTCAATGAGTCTATGCAGTAATAAAAGGATGGCCAGACTCCTCGGGGTAGGTAACAAAGGATGTGATTTCCCATTGGTTCACAGCCAACCAATCAGCAAGGGAGCTTCCTGCCTCAGCTGAGTATATAAAAGATCTCTCTCTAAGACAAGAACAGTTCACCCCTGAGTATGCTTTCTAAGAGGTGGCTTAGCCAAACAAGATTAAAGCCAAAGAAATCAAAGAAGACTAAACAAAATTCAAAAGACCCAGGTGAGCAAGCCAACCAAGCCTGGTCAACCTAAGCAAGCTGAGTCACGTGAGGAAAAGATCAGGCAAGCAACACAAGGAAAGAAAGACAAGCCAAGTGGGGTGAGGAGAGACTCTGATGAACTGAAATACAAAGAAAGCCAGGGAAAGTGAAGACATCCAAGCCATTGAGAGTTGTTGGACATATTAAGCATGGCTGAAATCAATACAGAGTCCAACTCTCAGTATTCTGGTGGTGCCTCCAAAGCCAAGGAGGTGAAAGCCAAAGTTTCCCGCTCTTCCCGGGCTGGGCTGGTGTTTCCTGTTGGCCGCATAGACCGGTTGCTGCGCAAAGGGCAGTTTTCTGACCGAGTTGGAGCAGAAGCCCCTGTGTACATGGCTGCTGTGCTCCAGTATTTGACTCATGAGATCATAGATAGTGCTGGAGAAGTTACCAAATGCAACAAGAAATGCTGGATTTCCAAGCAGCACTTGCAGCTGGCCATCCAAAGAAATGGGAATTTCAAGAATCTGCTGGGAAATGCCAGCATATCTCAGGATAGTGTACCACCCCAAAACAAGCCTTCACCTTTGCTATCCATGAAGAAAAGCAGCCGGAGATGTCCCAGGGGAAGAACAACCCATGCCCCTGTCATTGTCAAGTGAGAGCAGAATAGGGAGACAGCCCAGATTTGGGAGAAGAAATATTGACTTGATTGTAAGGTTCTTTTCAAACCCACCAATGTGGTCCAATAAAAGCAACTGAAATGTCATGTCTTGGTTTCATTGTATTTGTTTTCTTTGATGCCTATAAAAGTCAATTCTTTCAGGCCGTGGAATTTCACTGCCTAAATCTCCAATCTTCTTCCTTGTATCTACTGCCCACTAAATGTTTCTGATCCTGTATCCCCTCTGTTTAATTCAATTGTAACTTTATTTAATTTACTGGAGTATTCATTATGCAAAAACATATATAAGACCTAATTTAGTTAATCAATCAGCGTGTTTCCACATTGCCATACAGCACACTATGGTGATGTAGTGATCATGTGTGCCTACGTTGCTGTAGCGGTGTGCTCCCCCGCTATCGCATGCTGCTGAATGTAGGTATAGCTGGTGAATATAAGTGTGTGCTGTTCATACACTGCAGTATGGGTGGTTACTGTGCCATGTTTTAGTACTCTCACATAGCAAGTACTAAAACACAACCCAGTAACAACATCACCATATGGCAACGTGTAGACACACCCACTGTCTAGGATTTTCAAAAGAAAATAAAGATACTTTTTATCAAATAGAGCAGTACTAAGTATAATACTTATTTTTAAGTTTGGAAATTTAGAAAGAAAAAAAGACCTCAAGCACTGTACTAAAATATCTGTACACTAGAAAGGACCTCAGAAGCTTCTGGGAGATGATACCCAGTGCTACCTTTATAGGAACTTTAGGACACTCTTCTGTTGTTATATCTTCATGCATATCTCATAGGAAGTAAATCAGAGCTTCATACCAGTTACAGACAACAGACTAAACTTTTACTGATTTTTACACATGCCCATGTTTTCCTGTTGCTTTATCTTCCCATGCCACTTCCCTGCCATTTGACCCATTTTGTTACTCAGTTATGTATGTCACAGGCTTAGCTTAATAATTCTCTGACCCAGGGGCTTTCTTCTTATCAGAGTGTTTACATAGCACCTCACAAAGTGGGTCTTCAGTCACTGACAGCAGCCTCTAAGTGCTATTGCTTCACTAATAAGAAATAAGGATAAACAGAATGCAGGTCTTGGCAATTAATTGCCACAGAACTATGGGATAGTCCAGTTTCTTCAGGATCATTTCCCCAAGCATCCTACTTTTTAATACAATTATTATTATTATAATTATTATTCTCTCTCAGAGTTTACTTTTCATCCACTGATCTCATTATCTCCATTTGTAACAGACAAATTGAAGCAAAGAGAAGTGACGTGACAAGCCCAAGGTCATCCAGTAAGGTAGTGGGAAAACCAAGAATAGAACCAAGGCATTTTGTCACCTCGAGTGCCACTGTTTTTTTGGCTTTAATTTCACACGTCCCGTATGTATGAAACTGGAAGGTTTGGGAGAGCTCCTCAAATCTTTTTTTTTTTTTCAATCCTGTGAGAAACATGACCCTAAACACCTGAGGGAGGAAGAAGCCTAACTGCAGTGGACAATTTCCATGGGGAAAAGATGCACTTGTGAACTTCAAGCCATGTGTTTAGGTCTCATGAGTGTTTTCCTCTGGAGTCATGGAGAGGGGAATATTGCCAAAATGGTTAAAAAGCCTTTATATGGATCCAAAGAAATTAGTTTGAGCCTTGCTCTCAAATCATAATTAAATCCATCCTTTGTCATCCCAGCTAGAAACAGATGCCTGGTTAGGTAGGCTGGGGGAGGAAAAGTGGTCATGCACGATGCTGGCTATATCACTTCCTTGTGTTCTGTGGGCTATAGACACTGGTGTATCTTCATGACACTTCTGGGATGGGCCACTGAAGTGTGGTCAAATCATTTGGCCTCTGTGTTGCTCCATGGTGCTGAAAGGACTAACCACTCTGGCACAGTTGCATCCAATCTGGAGGATGCATGCCCACCTCTGCAATGTACTAGTAGTTCTCCATCCTGTACCTATAAAGCAGCTTGGCACATCCACCCTCTCTGTGGCTGACATATCTATAAGACAAATTTGTTTGTGACATCCAGTAGCTCCTTGTAGCATCAAAGTTGCTATTTGCAATACACATATTTATCGTTTTTCCATGTCCTGTGCAGAATGCCACAGACAAAAAAAGCAAAGATTTGCAACTATGTGAGCTTAGTAAGAACTTACCTGTTCTTAACAAGAATTCTCTAATAGGTGGGCGGGAGATTCCACTAAAAAGAGGAGATAGCAGGACTGGAGAAGATTTTCCCTCCAGAACTGGCATCTTTTGATGCTGTAGCTATGATTTCTCCACTTGCAACCTTCCCTTGTAGGATAACAGAGTGTTGGCTTCACCATCTGTTTCTTGCTGCTAAAATACAAGAATAGAGAATGAATGCAATTAATTCTTTCCTAGATTTGCTTCCTACTCCATAGTTTCATAAATGCTTAAGATGGAATGGGAACATCTGGGGTCCTCCATGTAGACTGTGCTATCACAAACTAATGAAGAATCTGAATCAAAACACTGCTGTTTGCTACCAGGACAGAAAAACAAAAAGGGCACTGACTGCTACAAATGTCCTTTTAAGCACCCAGGGGCATGTCTACATGTGCATTAATGCACCATAATTATGACGCACTAAGTTTAGTACCTTTAATAACAGTGCATCTAACAGTGCATCTAACAGTGCATAATAACAATGCACAACTTTTAAGTTAATTAGTCAACTGTGCATTTATTTTCTTGTGTAGATGCACCTTAAGAGACTTTCATAAGGCCATTAAAATTAGCTATTCCATAAGAAATGTTATTCCCCCAGTAATTCATAGGTCTCTAAATGTTAGAAGCACTGATATACTGAATAATAGAAAATCTGATAATATCTGAATAAATGACAGTTATGAAATATGTTTCCTATTTTATTTGGGATTTCTTTGACTTTCTTAGGGATGAGGCTAAATGAATCAGTTATACAGTCCTATGTTGAAGAACTGGTTTGCATTTTGCAAACGTTTTTGTTTCTCAGCTAATAACATAATCAATTTTGGCAAATACAGAACAAAACTGATAACTGATCAGAGATGAGGAATTATTTTCTCCAGCATACAAAAAAGCCAAAAATCTTCCCAGTGCACGGAAGAATAAGGATGTTGCTCAAATAAAAGGACAAAATCTCACTGAGCACAGTACAATGACTTCTGCTGCACATGCCCAACTAAGACCACACAACTAAAATCCTTCAGGGATGTCTTTTTTATAATGAAGGGAGATCAGTGGAGACAAGATAATCCATGATGCAGTGTCTCCATTAAACATGACCAGCATGATTTCAAAAAAGTTTGAGACCCATTGTTGTACCAGAAATTCTCAGCAAGGTCTTTATGGGCCAAGACATTGGCTCCTGGAGATGCACAGAGTACATTTGGGATCATTTCAAAAGGGCAGCAGGATGATAAGTTCTAATTTTTTTCCTCTGAATTAGCTGAAAACAATTAAAATATAGGAAAACCACCCCAACTTCAAATCTGGATGAAGTGGTGCTAAAGTTGGAGCAATTCTGCTACATTTAAATCATTTTTAGCTCATTCACACATACTAATTAAAACATAACAACTTCTGCCCTTTTGAAATGTTCCTCATTTGAAAGGGTTTCAGAAGTCCTTGTGTCCACACCCTGAGACAATTCTGGGTTGCCTAGTTGGTTCTTATAACTTCCTGCCATGGCTAACGTTAGGTGAAGCTCTCCTCTCCAGGACTGCAGGCCCTGACAGAAGGATGCTGGCCCCCAGCATGCTCTTCTTAAGTCCAACTCCATTGAACATAATTTGCATAAGCATATATTGGAGCCCCCAAGGAGTTACCAAAAGATAGGAGAGTCTGAAAAGAAAAATAGAAAAGGAAAAGAGCAAAAGGCTAAGGAAACAAAGTAAAAAAATGTGCAGACAAGGAAAACAGAGTTAGAAGGAAAGAGAAAGAATTAGTGCTGTGTTAGCAGGAGATGTGAGCGGATACAATGGCATAAGACAGCACCCTGCCAATACATCACTAAGCCAAGGCTCAAACAAACTATTGGAAAATGTCTGTAAGGGAGTACCCAAGGGCTGTAAAAAAGGAGGTCCTTTCTACAACATGTGTTTTCCACAGTGCAGGGGTTTTTACATGAACACAGAGCTAGTTAAAGGGTCCAGGTTGCAAAGTGATGCTAGAGCAGCCCCAAAAGTATTTAGTGGGGGACCTTAGGCAAGATACAAGTAACTTTCATTCAGTTTAGAGAAATACACTAATTTGCAGAATCAGTCCAAAAATGGCTGTAGGGCTACCGCAGAAGAAAAATATGACGAGGAAACCATAAGTTGAGGGGTAGGAGAAATGGGGCAGGCAACTCTGCCCACTGTGTGCACTGAGCTAGATCCAGCTGCCACTTCTCCTGGTTTAAATGTTACTATCTATGGATTTATTCCTGATATGCCCCACAGTAACAAAGAAAGAAATGTGGACTTGTATCGCACCATTCTTTCATTTACCATCAGAGAGACAGGCTTTTACACACATGACTTGGAGAAGCTTGAGCATGCTTAACTAATGAACTATGAAAGCTACTTCTGTTGTCAATGGAGGAAACAAATTATATATTAAAAGCAGAGAGAAGGGGCTGGATTCTGGCTTGTTTAGAGGGAACATAAAAAAGATGAGAAGTTACAAAAGAATCCTCTTCCTTGTAGCTGGTCATTTAATTTGCTGTACCAAAGATTTTCAAAGTGGAAAATTAAAATGATATTTCACCTGGAGATAATCTAAGCTACGACCTAAGTTATTAAGACCACAGAGTAAGGGGGGAGGCAATGAGTCCATGAGGTAATAAAAGGATGACTAACCTCTCCAAACTGGGTAACAAAGGATGTGACTTGCTATTGGTTCAGATCCAACCAATCAGCAAGAGAACTTGATGCTTCAACAGATAAAACGTTTCTCACTGAGACAAGAGCAGTTCAGCCCGGAGGCTGTTTTCTAAACATTGCCTTATATAAGACAGATTAAAGCAGAAGACATCAAAGAAAGCTAAACAAGATACAAGGGACTAGGTGAGCAACTCATTCAAGCCTGGTCAACCTGTGCAATTTGAGCCACGTAAGGAACAAACCAGGAAAGCAATGCAAGGAAAGAAAGAAAGATAGACAAGTCAAGCGGGGTAAGGAGAGACTCAGACAAAGCAAATCAGAGCATGAGAGAAAGCCAAGATATCCAAGCCAGTGACAACTGCTCAAATTTGGCAGCATGGCTAAGACAGAAAGTGAGTCCAACTCTCAGTATTCAGAATGGAGGCTCAGGCATCATAGCTATGAAGTCAAGGAAGTGAAGGCTAAATCTCCCACTCTTCCCAGGCTGGGCTGGTGTCTCTGTCAGCCACGTAGACAGGTTGCTGCCCAAAGGACAGTTTTGCAGAGCGCATTGGAGCTGGAGCTCTAGTGTACATGGCCACCATGCTTCAATATCTGACCTACAAGATCATAGATATTACTGGTAAAGTTACCAAACATAGCAAGAAACACCAAATTTCCCTGCAGTACTTGCAGCTGGCCATCCAAAGCAAAAAAGATCTCAAAAAGGTGCTTGGAGGTGCCAAGATCTCTCGGGGCTGGGTCCCACCCCAAAGTGATCCTGTGCCTTTGCCTTCCAAGAAGAGTGGCCAGTGTTTCCCCAAAGGAAGGACCATTCGTGCCCCTGTCATTGTCAAGTGAGAGCAGAATGGATAGACAGCCATCAGCCTGGATTGAGAGAAGCAAGACTGATGTAATTGTAAGGCTCTTTTCAAACCCACCAATATGGTCTAATAAAAACAAAGAAAATACTAGGGTTAGTGTTGTGCATTCCTTTCTTTTATTCATATTAAAAGCCCATTTTTTCAGGCAGTGGAGCTTCCATTTTGTTTAAAGTCTGAGATCACTAAATCTGTTGTAGAAATGGGATACAGGCCACATTACTTAACACTTTCTCATTTATTTCATGGCAACTACGCTGAATTCCCTGGAGTTATTCTGAAGCAAGATCATCTATATCAGGTCCTACTACGCTAACGTATCTGGGGTTTTTAAAAGAAAATATACAATTTTGCTCAACATTTTATTGGCAGTTTGAAATAAGTATTTGAGGACAGAACAATCCTAAGGGCATCGGTTGTTTTTAAAGAGTGGAAGTTTAGAAAAATAGAACTCGAGCATTGCATTAAAATATTTGTACACTAGAAATGACCTTAGAAGTTTTGTGGAAGTCATACCCAGCAGAATCTTTTGGGGAAGACATTGATAATACTTAGGAAATTCTTCCAATTCTGACTTTTGATCTCCCAAGGTTCTTTGTATCCATCTTCTTAGGTGTAAATTTATCATCAGAACTTCACACCCATTACAGACAGCAGTAAATTATTATTCCATGTTGTGTGCACCCTTGTTTTACTGTTACTTTATGTTCTTACATCACTGCACTGCCATATTGACCTTTGTTCCCCAGCTGTGCCCCTTCAGAGGTGAAGCTTGAGGATTTTCTGGACCTGAAGCCAGATGATTTTCTCGGGGCTTTCTTCTTATTACAGTGTCAATGCAGCACTTCATTCAGTGGGACCCAGATCCTAGGCAGACGCCTCTAGGTTCTATTTCATCAGTAATAAGAAATAAGGATAATAAGAACCCAGGCCTGAAAAACTAAGACATACCACTTCTTGTGCACTGTATTATTGCTGTGGCTTTACGGAAATGTCTCAGGTTGCTAAAACAGAAGTTTGTAGCAGAGCACTTTTCCCCCTTACTCTGGTTGTAAATATAAACAGCAATGCCTTGATCCAGAATATTCATTTGTCTAAGACAGCGTGGAGTAGACAGGAGCACCATGGATGGCTCCTTCCCATCTTACATGTATGAAACTACAGCAATTGTAAATGTACATCAATAAATTTAGGACAGAATCTTCAGAAATTAAAAGAACTGCAATTCTGAATTTTACCACATCTTATAACCAGCAGTGTCCTAAAGCCATGAAAATAATATATTCCACTGGAAAAAAATGTATTTTTCCATATTTTAAAGGTATCTGGATGTTGGAATCACTGATATACTGAATATTACAACATCTGATAAATGGTAGTATGGAGTATATGTCCCCTTTTTCTTGGGATTTCCTTGCCTTTCTTAGGGATAAAGCTAACTTAATCTGTTATTAAACCTTCATTTGAGAAATGTATTTACATTTAGAAAACTTGTACATTCCTGAGCAGGGCAACATCATAAATTCTGACAAATTCAGAATAAAACTGATATTATCAGAGATCAGGAATGCTGTTCTCCCAAGCATTCATTTCATGAAGCTTTTTTTTTTTAACAGTACCGGGACAGAAAAGCATCTGGCTACAAAAAAGGGAATAAACCTCACTGTGCATAATATAATGGTTTCTGGTACACGTTCCCAACAAGACTGCAAGGCAAAAATTCTACACTGCTGCTTTATAGCACTAAGGGATAGCATTGGGGAACATACATCCATAATGCAATCTCTCCATTAAAGCATGATTGGCATTGCTAAAAAAGATTGAGCTCCTTTGCTTGTACCACAGGCACACAGCCACCACTACGCAGAACCAGGACATCCAAAGTATTTCCCCTAAATACCTTTCATTCCACAATAGGTTCTTGTAATGGCTCCTAGCATGGCTAGTGTTAGAAGCAGCCCTCATATACAGGAATTAAGGCTTAGCCTGCAGGATGCTGGCCACAGTTTCTCTTCTCTATTCCTACTCCCCTGAACACAATTGCAGAATCTGCACACTACCCTCCAAGGAGAAATCAGTAAGCAGTCCAAGGTGTGTATGAAGGGCAGCCTCCTGATAAGTGGAGAGTTGAGGATTGGTCTGGATGTTCTACTAATCAAGCTATGCTTTCTCCTGCAATTCTGGTGTCTGTTGGCTGCTCTTGGTCATGTGGCTCCTATTTCATAGCCCTGCAGGTTCTTTTTAATTCTAGTTAAAACATTAACTCAGGTGAAAATAAACTAAAGTGTGTAAATAACTTTCAGTAAATGCAAGGCACCATCAAGATGCTCAAGAAGGCTAGATTTTTTTTTAAATCTTAAAAAGATGTACACTTAATCCTGATGACTAACGAAATGATGTATTTTGTTCATTTTGCCTAGATTGTTGTGTTTTTATATATAATATATGATACAGCAAATGAATGCACATTCTGATAAAGTTCTATTTGTTTTTGCTTCAGTCTTAAACTGAATAATATGGCCCTGGGCACTTAACTTATTAGTAAAGCTGTTAGTTGCTTTTTAACTAGATAAAAATATGTGTTGTGTTACACGTAATGAAGCACCACACCATCTGTATATCCCTTCTTAAAATCCTAAATCCACCACCCATGCTGGTATCATGCTGGCAGGGGAGGTGAGTGGATGAAGCAGGGTAAGACAGCTCTGCTGATCCATCATCACCAAGGTCAGGCAGTAACAGAATAGTAGGCAATCACTGCCCAAGAGCACCAAAATGTTGAAAGAAAGGAGGCTTCCTCTGTAACCACATACGTTGTGGGTTTCTTACATTAAGCCAGAGCTTAATTGCAGGGTCCAGGTTGCAAAATGAGAACACGATATACCCCAGGAAGTGTTTAGTAGGGGCCTGGAGCAAGATAAAAGTGACCCTCATTCAGCTGAAGAGACATCACAATTTGCCTTCACAATTTGGCTTAGCAATGGCCCTGGGATTACTACAGCAAAAAAGATATGACAAGGTGTCTGTAAGCAGAAGTACAACATTGTCTAGTGGGTGGCCTGTCACTTCTTCTGGTTTAAGTGTCATAGCCAACAGATTTATTCCTTATATTACCTAGGCTAACTAAGAAAGGAATCTGGACCTATATCGCCATTCCTCTTCTACCATTTACCTACCGAGGGAAAGGTTAGAGATTCTTTGGACGTATGAATTTAAGCATGAGAGTGCTTAATTAATGGACAGTGAAAGCTCTATTATCATAGGAGGAAACAAGGAGGGAGTGTGAAAGATGAGCAATTATACTAGAGTGGTCTCCTTTTTCTCTGGTGTTCTGATATCTATTCAAAGATTTAAAAAAGTGAGAAATGAAAATAGTTGTTGCCCTGAGTGAAGAGCACAGTGGGTACATTTGCATGTGCTATTAGCACATAACCATAAACTCCAGTGCAAATTCACACTGGAATCACCTACTCCCATGCTCAGCATATTCATGTGCACACAGGGTCACAGCAATTCAAGCTGGAGAGGTCCCGAGAGACACTACACCCAGGAGCAGCTGACCCAGAGCAGGGAGTCTAGGCGGGTCAGCCCCAGGCTCCAGGTGGTGGTATCAGGCAGTGGAGGAACTGGCTGGGGTGCGAGGGTGCTACAGTGAAGGGCTAGCCAGCAGGCAGCACCCCCACTGTAGCACCCTCATGCCCCAGCCAACCCCCATCACAGTCTACATGTGTGTTTGACTACAAATAAGTACTTCACTGTAGAATAGTACTTGTCCCAGGCACTACTATCCTATGGCAAAGTTAATTAATTTACTGTGCCCTAATATGGGTACACATGTAGACTGTAATGCTTTACTGCAGAGGAAATTAGTCAACTCTGCAGTAAAACGCATATGTAGGCACAACCAAAGTAAGGTGAGAGTTAATGAGAGTGAGGAAATAAAAGTATGACCAGCCTCCCTAGACTAGGTAATAAAGGATGCAACTTCTCATTGGTTCACATCCAGCCAATCAGCAAATGAGCTTGTTGCATTAACTGAGGCTATAAAAGGTCTCTCTTGGTGATTGTAAGGACAGTTCACCACTGATGTTGCTTTCTAAGCACTGGCTTAGCGAAATCAGGTTAAAGAAGAATAAATCAAAGGCAGAGAGGAAGGACCAGCTAAACAAGTAAACAAGGCCTGGTCAACCTGATCAAACTAAGCCACGTGAGGAAAAGACAAGGAAAACAATACAAGGAAAGAAAGAAAGGTAAAAAAAGGCTGAGTGGGTGAGAAAAGACTAACTTTACAAATCTGAGAGCAAGCGAAAGCAAGATATCCAAGCCAGAGACCACTGCTCAAATTTGGCAGCATGGCTGAGACAAACCAGGAGTCCAGCTCTCAGTATTCTGGTGATAGCTCTGAGGCCAAGGAAGTGAAGGCCAAAGTCTCCCGCTCTTCCCGGGCTGGGCTGTTGTTCCCTGTCAGCCGCATAGATGGGCTGCTGCACAAAGGACAGTTTGCAGAGCGCATTGGAGCTGGAGCCCCAGTGTATATGGCTGCTGTGCTTCAGTATCTGACCCATGAGATCATGGATATTACCGGTGAAGTTACCAAACGTAGCAAGAAACGTCGGATTTCTCAGGAACACTTGCAGTTAGCCATCCAAAGTGACAGAGAGCTCAAGAAGGTGTTGGGAGGTGTCACCATTTCTCAGGGCGGGGTCCCACTCCAAAAACAGCCAGCACCTCTGCCCTCCAAGAAGAAGAGTGGCCAGAGATTCCCCAGAGGAAGGGCCACTCATGCCCGTGACATTGTCAAGTGAGAACAGAACAGGGAGACAGCCATAACGTGGATCGAGACGAGCAAGATTGACCTGAGTGCAAGGCTCTTTTCAAACTTATCAATATGGTCTTAATAAAATCAACTAGAGTGCCATGGCTTGGTTTGCACATTCATTTTCCCTGTTATTAACTGATACATTTTAAAGGTTTGGATTGTAAATAGTCATTGTTATGGAGTACCCAAGGGCTGAATCAAATAAGTTCTTGTTCCAACCAAACATGTTTTCCTTACTGCAGGGGTCTTTTTCATGACCCTAGATTTTAGTTTAGAGGGTTCAGGTTTTAAAATAGGTGGTAGATCTGCCGCAAAAAATGCTGAGCAAAGATACAAGACACCCTTTTTTATTTCAGTTGTAGATATGTTTTGCCTTAGTTGAAATAGGATCCCAGCTATGCAGGAGATCCTCTGACTTGATGAGTGGTGTAACCCTGTCAATTTTAGTGAGGCACTACTGATTTTCCCCTGGGATCAGACCCAGGATTTTAGAATGGGCAAACTAGAGTCCGGGGTTGCTTCATATTTCACTCACAGACTTACAGAGCTTCCTTGCTCTCTGTCTATCAGTACAGATTATTTCTGAAAATAGGGACAACCAATTGCATTCAGCAAGGATAACTCTCTATGGATCCCTCGTGTGAACAGGTTAAATTCAGTTGTCATTGACTTAAGTGAAAGTTGTATTTACTTATGCTGGCGTGAATTTGCTCCAGCCTGCCCTACTTTGACTAGAACTGACAAACTTCTCAGCCTGCCCATCTACCTTGTTTTTGTCCTAAATGTTGCAAACATTGTCTCATGTCACCTACTTTTGCAAGGTTATATTTTGGGCTATAATATGTTACAAATGTAGACAGATGAGCAATACATGGTACAGAATCCTTTTCTCCATTTATGCTTTATTATTGTTTCCTTGTTTTTTGGAGTATTCTGCATATAAAAAAATATGAAAATACTTTAATATTCACTGCAAACAACATGTCCTAAATGTTGAGCGTGATGTATGCTTACAGCCTGATAAATCAATGTGATCAGACTCCTAGACTAACTGGTTCTTTAGGCTTACCAACTGTCATGCTAGCTGCATGACTTGGATAGACTGGAGATCCAGCTGATTAAGGAGTCTGGAAATCCTGCAGTTCCAACCTTAGCATGGCCCACACATCATTTCTATCTCTAGGCTCTGAAAGGGAGAACACTGCTGAAATGAAAAACAAACATAGACCACACAGCTGTGCAAAGAAAACCCAACTCCCAACATATCCCAGTGTAAAACACTGCAATAGCCTGCATCTGGCATGAGGTCCCATGGTCATCTTGTATTCAACCATTTTTCGCTATCAAAAGAAAGTTTCAGTTCGGATGAGATGTGTTGGAAACATCAAGTACTTCATTTTTGCTACCAAGTGCCCGTGAACACAGGGCTCTGAATTTGATGGAGAAGGAGGTTCATTGTTCCTGTAAGTGGCTGTGGCAGGACTGCCCCTAGGGGTGCCATGACCTCCCCTAGTGCCGTTGCCTACTGCGCCAAGTCTGGGTCTTTCACATCCTCCGTCTCGCCCGCCACGTCTTTGATCTTGTTTGTTCAGTGAAGGAGGCTGCCTTATTACCCTTCTTGGCACGGGGCTGGTCTTACTGTGCTGGGGTTTCCTCTGAGTCCCGGTGCTGGTGTTATCCCGGGGCCAACCCAATACACGCGCCCCCTCCTGGGGCAGCTCTCTCTGACTGTGCCCCTCCTCGCCCAGCATGGACTTCCCCAGCCAGCTTACTCCCCTCTCGGGGCTTCGTATCTCACAGGCAGCATCCCGCTCGGGCCTGCCTCCCTTATACTCTGTGGCCGCTCGCGTGCTGGCCTGCGTCCTGCACTCCCCGCGGCCTCTATGCCCGCCCTTGGGCCTTCTATGCCCCCACTGGGGCCCTCGCTCGCGCCTCTTGCACTCGCTGCCCGCCCTCGGACCTTCTATGCCCCCACTGGGGCCCTCGCTCGTGCCTCTTGCGCTCGCTGCCCGCCCTCGGGCCTTCCTATGCCCAACTTGGGCCCTTCCCAATTGGAGCTTCCAATTGGGGCCTGTCCTGGTACTGCCCACGCTGGGCTTGGGGTCGGGACCCCGCACTCGTGGCACCCTCCTTGGTGCCAGGAACTCCCCCACCTTACTGGGGAGCTCCTGCTGAGGCCTCCTCCACCCCTACAGCCTCGCCCGGTCCTCCGGTGTAATACTCACAACTCCACACTATGCTGGCTTTCTCTCTACCCCTGCATCATCGCAGCCAGTCAGGCTGCAACCACTGACTCGGGCAGCTCAGCTCAGCTCAGCTCCCGCTCCTACGGCTGCCAGAGGGGAACTGTGTCTGGCCTCAGCCTTCTCTCCCTTCTGAAGGCCAAGCCTTGCCCCCTGGCGGTCAGCTGATCAAATCAGCTTCCAACAGCTAACACCTGCTGCCTCACCAACTGGCAGCTAAGCCATTTCCTATCTTCAGTAGCAGGCACCCTAGTGCCCTGCTACAGTGGCCTATACAACAGAACCTATATAAATCACAGGGCTGAGTTCCTAAGCTCTTGTGAAGATGAGGGTTTGTGAAAACACTTAACTGTATCAAGCAGCTGTGCAGGATGGTTGAGGGACTCCAGTTGAGTAGAAAAGGGTGAACTTAGAGGGAGAAGCCACATTAAACATCTATGATGCTTGGAGTTGGCATCCCACTCTCAATTAATCCTGTTGCAAACCAGCTGGATATGAACAATCCAGGTGCATTTGTTTATGCTGCAGGGGGAAGCACTGTTCTTACGATTGCCTTACTGTGTGAGAAAGGACTGTGAAGAGTTGCTGAAGGTATCCATGAGCAGTTCTGCTCCCTCATTTGGAAAACTGTGGACATAAAATATGGTCTCACATGCCCTCCAGGTCCAATGTGAACACTATAAACACTCCTCACCCTCTCAGCTGGGTTTGGATCACTAGCATATGGGATTTTCTTACTGAATGCTATTGATAGCTCTCCTGATTTCTAAGGCTGAAAACAGATGTAATTTTTGTGCTGCCATAGCACCTTCCTGCTTCATGTGTCAGAGTGTTTTTAAGTCTTTCTCAGAGGCATTGGGTGTTAGTTACAGCCAAGGCCAGGGAATTTGACTTGGGTGTCCCAATGCTACTGGGACCTCTGGCTAGAGGGTCTTACCCCTCTGCTCAGGGTCAGACCGACTGCCATATTTGAGGTCAGGAAGGAATTTTACTGCATGGTCAGATTGGTAAGGACTGTGGAGGGGTTTGCCTTCCTCTGTAGCAGGGAGAGTGGCCCTTTACCCAGGATCTCTTAAGCATATATTGACAACACTTGATACCTCCTTTCAGCTAGACATTGAGGCACTGAGAACTACTCACCAAGTATGATGATCCAGCCAGTTACATATCCACCCCACAGTGTTTTCATCTAGTTTGTATTTCCTTAGATTGTTAACAAGAATTTCATGGGAGACAGCGTCTAAAGGCTTTCTAGAGTCAAAGTATACCATGTCCACTGATCTTTCACAGAGCCTGTCACTTCATCATAGAAGGAAATCAGATTGGTCAAACATGAACTGCTCTTGGTGAATCCATGCTGGCTGCTTCTGATTACCTTCTTCTCCTGCAGGTGCTTCAGGTACAGATGTCAGTCCGACCAGTCTGTATTCTCCTGGATCCTCCTTCTTAATCTTCTTAAAAATGAGCATTATGCTTTCACTTTTTCAGTCATCAAGGACCTCACCCAACCTCTACAAGTTCTCAAAGAGCATAGTCAATGGCTTCAAAATTACCTCAGTCAATTCCATCACTACCCTTAGGCGTGTCCCGTCCAAACTTGCTGACTTGTAAGCATCCAGCTCCCCTAAGTAATGCCTAACTGAGGAGTGGGCAAACTACAGCCTGCAGGCCAGATCTGGCTCACCAAGTGATTCTATCCTGCCTGCAGTGGATCCCTTGGCCCCACCCAGGCCATGTGCAGGGGCAGCCTGGGCCGTATCATGTGCGGCCAATCCCAGTGCCCCCAGGTGTGGAGGTGCCACCTTGTGGGGAGCACAGCCTGTCCTCTCCCTGCATGTAGCTCATAAGCACACTGGAAGCTGTAGTCCACGGGGCTGGGTGACACGCTGGGTAGACTCAGCATTCCCAGCAGTGGTAGTTTGCTCTTACCCTCACTCTCCAGCTGCCATGGCCAGTGTTTCCCTCACCACTCTGAGACCCAGCCCCACTGCCCAGGCACCCCAGCCCATCTACACCACACTGAATATTGGAGACACCAGATGGAGTGAGCAGACAGGCAGGCAGTTCTGCCTGTCATGGAGACATGAATGACTCATAAACAACTCATGCCCCCGGCAGCTGAGGGGGCACGCCGGATGCAGGAGCCCGAGCTCCGACAGATGCCGCTGGCACTGTCAGCAGTAGTGGGGAGAGGGTTGCAAGCACCTACCAAGGGTCGGTGACCATCTGCAGCTACCACAGGCAGTGGCAGCAGCCAGCGGGGGTCATGGAATGCCTGCAGATGCCACCGGAGGTGTTTGTGGTGGGGTGGCAAGCAGCAACTGCCCACAGGCACCTCTGACACTATCGGCAGTGTCTTTTTGTAGGGGGTGCACTGCTAAACTCAGGAGGTGCACTTGAACCCCTGTGCATCCCCTACAGGTCGTCCCTGCATGGAGACCTGCCTGAGACCCCTACAGACAGGGTGCGCATAGCTGGGGAGAAGGGATAGGGTTGCAGGCAAGCAGAGAGTGATGTCTGGGAATGGAATGGGGCAGCCAGGGCTGGGGCCAGGGTTGGGATCATGGGGCAGTGACAGCACAGGGCCAGGGCAGAGCCATGATCCACCCCTGCCCATCATAGGGCTTTGTGAGGAGCAGACTGCACCTTTACCTCAGACCCCAGCCCTGCACTATCACCACCCTGCAATCATGGCCTCAGTCTTGGCCCCAGCCCCAGACCCCACCACCCATCCCACTCCCAGACACTGTTCCCCACCTTCTTGCAGCTCCATCCCATCCACCTGGCTGAACACACCCTGCCCACAGGGGTCTTAGGCCAGTTTCCATGGAGCCCCAACCCACACAACCGCCCGCTCTGTCTGGCACCCCCAACACAGTGTGTGGGGCTGATGGAGCCAGATTAAATGAATTTGCATCTTCCCACTGCCCTCCCCACAACCCCCTGCCACAGTGGGCAGTGTAAATAGCCATGATGAGAAGCCAAGGCTAGGTCAGTATCCTCCTCCCCGCCACCCCGTCTGCCCTCAATTACTCACCAAAAATATCTAGTGGCTCTCCAACCCAAATAATTGCCTACCCCTACTGTAATCTGTCCTGCCATTGCCACTGTCTGTCTCCTTTCTGAAGCTGCTGCCAATTGCATTCATCATCTGGTAACTGTCCCTATTTGTGAAGACTGAAGTAACCAAGGCTTTTAAATATTTTAGCTTTTTCTGCACTGTCTGTGATCAGATTGCCTTCCACATTCTGTAAGGGATCTATGGAGTATTTGGTCTTCCTCTTGCTTCTGACGTAAGTATAGAATCCCTTTTTATTGCCCTTAATGTCCCTTGACAGCTGCATCTCAAATTGTGTCTTGGCCTTCCTAATTGGCAGGCTTTGTGGCCTTAGCAGGGACTACCATGTCTGCTGTTTTTAGCACACTCCCCCCACCATGCATTTACAAGTACAAGAGACATGAGTTTTTCTTTCAAGATTTTGAGCTGCAGTTTCCTAGAAACCCCTGCACCTAGCTCCTGAAAAATTGACTGGCTTTTTGGCCTCATCAGGGGCTACTATCTCTACTGCTTGCATTCAAATCAGGCAAGAAAAGACAAATTTTAGGAAGTTTCATGATTCCCCATTATAGCCTATGGGCAAAAAGTCATTTTGTGAATCCAAAAAAGATGACAAAGCCAGTAGGGAAATACAAATTGCCCAATGACACCAAACTTTGGGGCAAAGTATCCACACCCGAAGACAGGAGGGTGATCTAGGCTGACCTTGACAGGCTCAGCAAATGGGCGGGCAAGAACCTGGTGGTGTTTAACACTGAAAAATGCAAGGTTCTCCACCTTGGAAGGAAAAACCTGCAGCATCCTTATAGGCTCGGCAGTGCTACACTGGCTAGCACTACAGAAGAAAGAGACTTGGGGGTCATCATTGACCACAAAATGAACATGAGCCTGCAGTGCGATGCTGTGGCTAGTAAAAATGTTGGCTTGCATCCATAGATGTTTCTCAAGCAAATCCCAGGACATCATTCTCCCTTTGTACTTGGCCTTGGTGAGGCCGCAGCTGGAGTACTGCATCCAGTTTTGGGCTCCACAATTCAAAAAGGATGTGGAGATGCTTGAGAGAGTCCAGAGAAGAGCCATGTGCATCAGGGGTGACCACCAGTATCTGGGGGAGCGCTTGTTCACCAGAGCACCCCAAGGGATGACAAGGTCAAACAGTTATAAACTACTGCAAGACAGTTTCAGGCTGGACATAAGGAAGAATTTCTTTACTGTCCAATTCCCCAAGGTCTGGAACAGCCTGCCATCAGAGGTGGTTCAAGCACCCACATTGAACACCTTCAAGAGAAAACTGGATGCTTATCTTGCTGGCATCCTATGACCACAGCTGACTTCCTACCCTTCGGGCGGGGGACTGGACTCAATGATCTTCTGAGGTCCCTTCCAGCCCTAATGTCTATGAAATCTATTAAATCAAATTTAGAGCAAGATCTTATAACGGGGATAAGGCAAAATGCTGCGTTTATTGATTACATGAATTAAACACAGAGGTTCGGACACACCACTCACACAGACACACACAAACACAAAGCAACCATTTCATTCTCTCAGGAATTATAGTTACCAGCAGCAGTTGTTCAATAATAAGATCTTAGAAAAGTTTATTAAGGAGGCCATCCTTGAGGGACTGGCCCAGGCTAACATTCTAAGGGATAGCCAGCACGGGTTTGTTGCGGGTAGGTCTTGTTTGACCAATCTCATTTCCTTCTATGACCAGGTGACCTATCACCTGGACAAGGGAGAAGAGATTGATGCCATATATCTTGACTTCAAAAAAGCTTTTGATCTGGTATCCCATGATCACCTCTTGGCCAAACTGGCCAGTTGTGGCTTTGGCTCCACCACGATCTGCTGGCTGGGAAATTGGCTTCGTGGTCAGACCCAGAGGGTTGTGATTGATGGCAGTCACTCATCATGGTGCCCTGTGACTAGTGGGGTCCCTCAAGGCTCTGTCCTGGGACCCATACTGTTCAACATCTTCATTAACGATGTGGACATTGGAGTCAGGAGTGGACTGGCGAAGTTTGCCGATGACACCAAACTTTGGGGCAAACCATCCACGCCAGAAGATAGGCGAGTGATCCAGGCTGACCTGGACAAGCTCAGCAAATGGGCAGACGAGAACCTCATGGTGTTTAACACCGAAAAATGCAAGGTTCTCCACCTTGGGAGGAAAAACCTGCAGCACCCTTATAGGCTCGGCAGTGCTACGTTGGATAGCACTAGCATTACAGAAGAAAGAGACTTGGGGGTCATCATTGACCACATGATGAACATGAGCCTCCAATGCGATGCTGCGGCTAGTAAAGCGACCAAAACGCTGGCGTGCATCCATAGATGCTTCTCGAGCAAATCCCGGGACGTCATTCTCCCCTTGTACTCGGCCTTAGTGAGGCCGCAGCTGGAGTACTGCGTCCAGTTTTGGGCTCCACAATTCAAAAAGGATGTGGAGAAGCTTGAGAGAGTCCAGAGGAGAGCCACGCGCATGATCAGAGGTCAGGAAAACAGATCTTACGATGACAGGCTGAGAGCCATGGGACTCTTTAGCCTGGAAAAGTGTAGGCTCAGGGGTGATCTGATGGCCACCTACAAGTTTATCAGGGGTGACCACCAGGATCTGGGGGAATATCTGTTCACCAGAGCGCCCCATGGGATGATGAGGTTGAACGGTCACAAACTCCTGCAAGACCGTTTCAGGCTGGACATAAGGAAGAATTTCTTTACTGTCCGAGCCCCCAAGGTCTGGAACAGTCTGCCAGCGGAGGTGGTTCAAGCGCCTACATTGAACACCTTCAAGAGTAAATTGGATGCTTATCTTGCTGGGATCCTATGACCCCAGCTGACTTCCTGCCCTTTGGGCAGGGGGCTAGACTCGATGATCTCCCGAGGTCCCTTCCAGCCCTAATGTCTATGAAATCTATGAAATCTATGAAATAATAGCACTGGATGGCCAGCTCAGGCCTACTGAGAGAAAATGCAGATAGCAGGCAGGGTGGTTATTATGAGAGAGATCCTGGAGATAGCAGCTTGGAGTAGGGTGAACAGATGCACCTTTGCTCTGAAAAAAACAATTGAGAGAGAGACTCACCCAACTTGGCATTTTCAAAGTCCTCTTTTATAGGAATTGGCATCTTTTGTTTCAGCGCATTGGGGTTTTTCCATACCCAGCTTTTATTTTTTCACCGTTGTTCCTCATTCATCTTCTGCTTATTGTAACTATCTTATAGTTTTTAGCAAAGACTTTATATTATTTTTCCTTTTCTGTATAACTGCCGCGCAGCACTCTCACATTTATGTAACCTTGAAGTCGACTGTTAACCAAAATGAACGCTTTGTACTTTTCTCCACTGGCATTAAGCTACACATGCGCATTCTGTAAATTTCATTTCTTATCTAAAAGTGTCATTTCTGCAGAAATGAAACTTATGTAGAAAATCTGCCTAGCAATAATTATGTAAAAGAAAATTATCCTATCTGTGTATTATAGTTAGTGTCATAGAGGCAGTCCAATGAACATCTATAAAAGAGGCAAAAAAGCAGGAAGCAGCAGAGACGACAACTGGAAAACTCTGTGGGCCTGATCACCCCACAGACCGGTTCTCAGCCTCCCCGCCTGGGTGTATCCCAGCGAAAACAAAGGCTTCAGAAATCCGACAACTGACAACGATTCACCGTGTTACAGTATTGCTTTGTATTTCCCATTCATGAGCCGTTGACCAGTTCTGGGACTTAAGGAGTCGGCAGCCGCACCTAGCTTTGGACTAGCTCCACTGTTGGAACGCAAGGGCTGGCTCTGGAACCTCGTGAACCAACGGACACCCTATAAACTATCCCATTCATGAGCTGTTGACCAGTTCTGGGACTACGGAGCCGGCAGCTGCTGGCTCTGGAACCCCGTGAACCAACAGACCCCTTTAGTATTCAGCATACTGTAACTGAAGAAACATCGGAGACTCCACTTCTCGACTGCCTCTCATCATAGCTTAGACAGCATACCTACACTCGCTATACTTGTATTTACTGCAACTTCGTTCCAACCGGCCTCCCCTCTTACTCGTAAGAGGGTGAGGCCAGGTGAGTGAATAAATCTTTTTATTTTACTCTATATCTACTCCGTAATAACTTTTATTACTAACATTTCATCTCAATGAGCCGTTGACCAGTTCTGGCACTTAAGGAGTTGGCAGCTGCACCTAGCTTTGGACTAGCTCCACTGTTGGAACGCAAGGGCTGGCTCTGGAACCTCGTGAACCAACGGACACCCTATAGATTAAGAGACACTAACTACTTACTCTAAGTCGTCTACTTGTGCCAACTCGGCGAACCTCGAGGGCGGCTAAAAGCTACCTCAATTCCGCCCCACAAGCCGCACGCTCGCACAACTCCGCAAAGCCCGCGGCTCCCCTAAGCGGTGCCGGAGCCGCTAGCCCGGCATTTCGCCACACTTATCTCAGCCCATGGTCAGTTTGGTTGTAAAAGTTGGTATCTCAGCTTTGAAGTGTCCTTGATGCCCAGCTGGCATGATGTGTGCTTCCCTCCTCATTATCTGCTTTATGCCCTTGGCCTCAAAGGGACACTTCAGCCTTTCATTAATTAGTTTACCGACTGGTAACTTACATCTGGCACCTTGTTGCTTACATAAACAGTTAAATCTTCTCCCATCTCTATGCCATTCTCTCACCATTCACCCTGTCACATACACTCATTCAAAAAAGGGGATACAGAGTTCATTTACTTTTGTCAAGCAAAAGAATAGCAAATGGGGGGTTTAAGTTACTTACAGGACAAAACTAAGATGGTTACATTTTACTACTATTACACTCTATGTTAACATCAGCTACATTAGGTCAGTTCCTGCTACACAGTAAACATCATTATCCTTACTGAAAACTATGCTGAGATAGTTACTTAGTTGTGTGAATGTTCAGTACATCAAAAGCCCTTGTTAAACATCACTTCTGTTCTCAAGAGAATCTCTTCTTTTATCCAAGCCTTCTTTTCACATTCACCAGGGCTCCCTTCACCTGCTTCTTCCTGAGGCTGTATATCAAGGGATTCAATGTTGGGTTCATGAGACTATAGAAAAGGGAGATGATTTTCTCTGAAGGGCTGACTGGCTGGTCCTCGGTCCCATGTATATGAACATAGCTGTTCCATAGAAAAGCCCCATGACAGCGAGGTGGGAGCTGCACATGGAGAGGGTTTTGAGCTGGCCTTCATCAGAGTGGATACACAGGATGGCTGCCAGAATGTGCAGATAGGAAATTAGAATTAGGGAGAAGGGGCATACAGGCCGCAAAGATCACATTTTTGGTGGTGGAGGTGTCAGTGGAGGCCAGTTTTAACACAGCTAGGATTTCACATAAAATGTGGTCCACTTCCCTGGAGCCACAGAAGGGAAGTTGCCAAATAAGAATGGCGAGTACTTCAGCCAGGAGGAAGCCACAAACCTGTAAGGCTACCACCAGAATAATGCACACTCCCAGTTTATGATGTCACTGTAGCACAAGGGGTGACATATTTCCACATAACAAGCATAAGACATCACTGCCAGCAACACGCACTCTGTGTGACCCAGTCCCATGTAAAGAAACATCTGTGCCCCACAGCCAGATGAAGAAAGATATGGTTTTCTTTAGGACTAGGAAGATGTTCAGCATGTGAGGCACATTGCTGGAGGCATAGCAGATATCCGCAATAGAGAGATGGCAGAGGAAAAAATACATGGGATTGTGGAGTTGGGAATCCCAGCAGATTATTAGCAATAGAAGAGTATTTTTCCAGCAGGGAGCTTGTGTAGATAGTAAGAAACAAAGGAAACAGGAATATTTGTACTTTTGGGTAAGTGGAAAATCCTAGAAGGAAGAATTCTGAAAGTTTGATTTTCCATTGGGTCCTGCTTTCTCTTTAAAATATCCAGGCAACAGAGTCACAGTGATGTAATTTCAAAGTTGAGAAATTAGATAGACATTTATTTTAGAACACCTGAAAATAGATCCATAGCACCTCACTTTACCTCCAATAACCTTTCTTATTACATGCCAAATTATAGAAAGCAGTCAGGGACATAGTTCTTTATTTCAAATGTAAATAAATCTATTATTTCATCTATAAGATGAACTGTTGTGAAATGTCAGGTATTGAATTTTCTTATTTATGCTGGTCAGTTATAATTCAGTGCTAGTGGACATAATTTGAAACTTTTCTTTATGTTGGCAGTGTTTGATTATACTTAGGCAGCAAGAAGAAAATACTGTATTTTACAGTGTCGTTACTGCTAACACAATTTCCTTTATTTGATCATTGAAAGAACAGCAACACCAGTTCAATTCTGAAGCTTATCAGGAGTGTTTTCCTGTATGTTAAAACTACGCTGTCTCATATTATTTGGGAAATATTTGGGAAACCCTAGATAAGGGTTTCCAACCTTTTCAGAGTCATGGCACCCCTTCACAACTTTCTAGAGTGAGGTGGCATCCTCAGTTGAGAACTACTGTTGTGCTCATTTTACCTGAGTGGTTCTTACCCAGATGCTACTGCTGCCAGGTCAAACTACCATGCATATCTTGGGCACAGCCAGACTGGCAAGAGCTGTGGCATGTATAATGTCCTCTTGCTTTAGGGCTCTCTGATAAACCTAAAGGAGACAGGAGAGCTGGGTTGTGCTGCCACCCTTCCCAGTCAAACCCTCAACAGTGTTTCCCAGAAACAGAGGTGGACAGGACAGGTGGATCTCTCCTGCAGGCCTTTGTTTCCAGAAGTGTGACCCTGAGAGGTCTTTGGGCACCCCAGAGTACTGCGGCACTGCAATTTAGAAACACTGCTCTAGAGTTACCCCAGCTAGACAGTCGCCTTTTTACTATTCCTGTACAGACCAAGGATCCAACTGCTAAGGAAGTTGTTGACATCACCTTTTCTGTTGGAATCAGAATAGAAAGCTGCCAATGTGCATCACCCAAAAGATTATTTGAAACCTTTACGGAAACAAGTACAATATAATCGCTGGCAATGTCCAGTCTTCATCCCTGATGGTTCACAGCCCCTGGATTTAGGCAATCAAAATAAAATGGCATCTTCCAACTTTAATAATGAACTTGCCTCTGAAATGTGACAGTGAAACGTCTGTTTTCTGAGGAAATAAGAATTAAATACCTGTTTATGTATTAATGGGGCAGCATTGCTCTAGGGAGAAGGTACCTAACATCTGAGCCATTCTGGGCTAGATCTTCAGCCTTGCTCCCAGCCCTTCTTGCTGCTGCAGTAGCAGAAACAGATAGAAAGCAAACTTGGACAGCTACCAAGGTACTTGAGATACATTAGAGCATGGCTGGATACCTTCATGGCCACTGCTAACTGCTGTGACAAAAAGGAGCCTTATAGCTATTTTTATACACAACAGAAATCCATCTGGGTGTTGGCAGGACTTGAGGAACAGAAACGTGACAAACGTTATTTCTGTTCCCTTTCTGCTGTTTCTAAACAGAACTGGGTTTGGCTGGATTTCCTGTAATGTCTTTTAGTTGTCACCTACAACAATGGGCTTCTGCATTTTCTTTTTCTCAAAAAAGGAAGGACTGATTTTTTAACTACTTTATTCAGGGGTTCAGGGATACAGAAAAGTTGGCCTTTTACAAAGCAAACAACAAACAAATTACTATCAAACCAAGAACACCATGTCATTGCATTCATCACATCACTCCATGACAGACATCTTCGCTACATTCCACATCGTGTCCTACATGCTAGTTGTGTGGTCAGAGTGCCAGCCACATGGTCATAACTATATATAAACAATTCATACCCTGCTCTATCCAATCATACATGTGACAAAACCTTCAACTTCCCACACAAAAAGAAAGCAAAAAGGCAGCCTGGTTGAGGGCCCAGGATGCGGCATGAGCTGGAAGTGGTAGTCTGACACTGAGCCAGCCCAGTCGCCAGTCATGACATCAGAGCGCGTATTTGAGACGGCCGTCCTCCACATGGCACAGTGCTCCCTCAAGGGCCCAGCATGTCTCAAAGGCAGGCACCACGTGCCACAGCACAGCGTACTCAAACTCCAGCGAGAGGCATGCCTGCACCAGGAGGAGGAAAAGCCTCAGGGCATCATCTGAGCCGGTCCCAGCAAGCCAGTTTCAGCAGCTCTTGAGGACGGCCATCTTGGCCTGACCCAGTAAAAATTTGGCCAGGCAGATGGGGCCCTTCTCAGCCGCCCAGTATGGGTAGGAGCACACATAGGTGGTCTCTGAGAAGCTTCTGCCCAGCACTCGCAGCATTGGCTTGAGGGTGACAAAGAGTGGCTGCAAGCGGGGACAGTCAAGGAAGGCATGAAAGAGGGTCTCCTCAACACCCCCCCCATGCAGAAGGGACAGGCCATCAAGGCGTCTGGGTCAAAGTGGGACGCAAATGTGCCAGTGGCTAGGATGCCATGCAGCAACCGCCAGTGCAGGTCATCAGTCTTCTTGGTGGTTGATGGCTTATACAATATGCACCATGCCGGATGGGCTGGTGGGGAATCTGGCAGCCCCAAGCACCATTGCCATGGTATATCAGGGCAGCCTGCCAGCACTTGGACATGGCGGGCATGAACCACCCAAACATATATGTTTCTACATGACAGAAAAGCAAAGGGACAACTTGTGTCACTGTCAGGAGGCACAGGGAGCATCATCAGGGTGCCAGGGCCACCAGCCAGCTCACTGGACACAACCTGGGTGACTGGTAATGCAGGAAAAACCTGACTCGGGACATATGCAGTACAGGGGACCTGACCCACCCAGAGACGGTCGTCCAGGGTGGTTGCTGCCTCCAATGGGAGGGCAGCCTGGATGTCACACAGGAAATGGCCCATGCTGCAGACAGAGTGTGTGCCCAGCCAGGTGGTCAAGGCCTCAGGCAAGAGCCAGGCCAACCAAGCAGATTCAAGGAAATGGCTCAGGTGGAGGACACATGCCTGGATGAGAATGGCTGTGAGACTGGCAGAGGCCAGGCTTGGCATGGGGTGCCTCAGAGCTGGGTTGTGCACCAGGGGTTCCCTCAGGAACTGTGGGAACTGGAGGTGATGGGCCTGGGGCTGGAGGCAGAAAGTGGTTTGCCAGACTTGTACCATGCCATGGTAGAAAGCCGGAAGCACCGCCCAATTTAAAAGCGTGAGGTCCAACAGGAAGAGCTACCGGTCAAAGCCGAGGGCCCGCAACCTCTGCAGAATCCGGTATGCCAGTTTTTGCCAAGGTAGGCACACCTCACTGTACAGGAGCTATTGAAGGGCCTGCAGACAGAAGGCAACCTTCATACATTCCCATGGGGTAATTTCCTACCCCAGACACATATTTTGTGCAGTATTTTAAAGTTAATTAATTCTAAAAAAAAATTTCTTTTTAGGACATTGTCATTGGCATCATAGTGTGCAATATCCCCAAAGAATTTCCAGTTTACATAAATGTTTTGCTCTCTGTGGATGAAAAGCTGCCCAAGGTAACATGTTACACCAGGCATGAATGTGTTTTTTCCATATGAAAGCCCAGGTTAATACATTGGGGTAACTTGTTACCCCAATGCAATCTCTATATAAATGACAGGACTAGACCTGTTTGGCCACTTTGGGTGGATGCATCCGAAAGGTCAGCATTCATTTACACCTCATTCATGTCCACTTCAGGTATCCACGGTAACTAATGGATGGCTATCCTCCACTTTACTTTTGCTTTTGATGGGGAACTCACCCTAGTTTCCTATGTTCCAAAGAAGTCCAAAGTTGTGCTGTTGCTGTCAAGCATGCACCATGGCCTGTCAGTGGATGGAGAGCAAAGAAAGATGGACATCAGCCAAAACTACAATAACAACAAGGGTCAGGTCGATAAACTTGACTACTTAGTCTGTATGACCACCAGCAGACAGAAAATCAACAGGTGGCCAATGACACTATTTTTTAATATGCTGGATGTGGCTGCCATTGCCAGTCTCATCATCTGGATAGGCCACAAAGCAAACTGGAAGCCAAGATCACTTTTAAGAAGATGGCACCGTTTTTTTTGCAGTAGCTTGGAGAACAGTTGATCGACGGACAAATAAAATGAAGAATAATGGATACACGTAATCTGTCTAAGTCCATCATGTCTGCTATGACTGCCCTAAATTACAAAATGCCACAATGTACCCCAGTAGAGCCTTCCACAAGCATGAGTGGATGTTGTGCTTTTTGTCCAAGGACAGATGACCATAAAACCTGGAAACAATGTGAAGATGGTAAGCGATTTGCTTGTGTACACCACTGTATATCACTGCTGCTTTGTGAGGAATACAATATTTCGTTAAAATAGTTAGGAAATGTTTTTGGAAGTAATTATTAGGTTGAAAAGAGAGTGAACTTCAGACTTAGCAAATTGTTCATTCCCGTTCTGAAACTCTAAAAAAGAGTTTAAATTTTGTTCATAGTTCTAGTTAAATAATATTTTGGGTTCAAATCATCATAAATACTCTTTCAAACAATCTGTACGTTTAATAAACAGTTTTTGGTACATTTATCACTGGTTCCATTTTGTTCATGTGGGTGGGGTAACAAGTTACCACATGAGACCAACAACAGTTATGGTTTCATGAGAATGGATGAGGGTTAAATGAACAGCATTTGAAGTGATGGTTTTGCTGGGTTGTCTGTATGAAAAGTACAAACAAAACACCATGTTAGAACAAAAGTATGGGGATCTCAATGTCACTGCTCAAAAGTGTTTTCTGTAGCAGAGTTATACAAACTAATTGGTTCTCCAGTACTATCTTTTGATCTCAGTATTACAGCCTTCCTGTTGCCTAATAAACATTCACAACATTTTTCCTTGATGCTTTATAGGTGTCATTTTGCCCAACTTGAATTGTATTGTACTGTTTCCCCCACACTTTTCTCATTTAACTAGATCTCTCAGATATTCCTATAGGACTCTGATTCAAAGACCCTCAAAGGGTTCCCGTGATGATTTCACTTTTTTTTCAGCTCGCAAACTGAGACTGCAAACATATAGTGATTTCTTTTCTGTCAACGCAAATTGAGCATTGCAATGATAAAAGATAGGCATTCCAGGTTAGGACACAATTACAGTATCTGATCCTTAACTTCACTATGAGATCATTCCAAATCTCTCTTAAGATAAGGGTTTTTTTGCTATCAGTCTTGTGTGTGATATAAGAGTTGAAAAAGACCTTGCTTATAATACTTAATATGTGAATTACTCAGTAAAAAAGGTTCAACTTCATTGTCAGAAGTAGCGTGGGATGTCATTACTATGTACACAGATGAAGAGGAGTTAAAGTGACATTACTAAGGTGTCCAGTGCCAATTATGTAAAAAGTACATTTAAAATACCAAGTTAAAAAGAATCTGTGGAAATTTCAAATCAAGCACTCAGAAATGCTTTGCTGTAACAGAACTGTACAAGCTCATACCTAATTTGTGGTACAATGTCTTCATTTGGCCTTGGTAATACAGCTTTCTCATTTTCTCTTGCCTAATAAATGTTCACAATATTTTTCCATTATGATTTATGAATCATTTAGGCCCTGCTGAATCCCTATCTATTATTCCTCCTTACTTTTAATTTATCAGGATCTCTCATAAATTTTTCTTGGACGTTGATTTCAAAGTCCTTCAAAGACTTCCCCTGAATTCATTGTGTTTACAGATCTTAAATTGAGACATAATGTGCATAGTGATTTATGCCCCCCCCATTTACAGATCCCCATGGTTGAAAAACATGCAGTTGTTTGCATATTTTAGACAAAGGAAAAAGTTTTATACTGTTCCTACCTGCCAATAATTAGTCTCTAGATAATCTCAAAATGGACACACAAGGGCAAGCAATTCAGGAAGCAGTAAACTCCTACTGAGACACTAGTGTGTTGGTGAAAAGGGAGTTCTATCTCTGAAGAAGGACCGTGATGCATTGAAACTGCAATGCCAGTATGTAGCTCTCAGGCTCTAATTTCTGTATGGTATAGTGCTTGTATTTTCACACGGGCCAGTTTTTGAAAAGTTTGCTAAATATCAGGAAGTGCCCCAAGATCTTGGTTCCAAGTTACATATGCCATGTTGTCCTGATTTATGCAATTATATCAATATCCCCTGGAATTTCTTATTTCAGTCATGGCAAAATTCTGGTCCATCTAGTGAATGACTAAAGCACAGCTTATAGCCTACTCTGAATTTCCTGACAATTGTATAGGAGCAAATCTATTACCAACCCATCAGCATGTAAGTGGCCATATTATAGGGACATTATTGCCCTCTAGGTATATTTATATGTCTCTGTATTCCTATAACAGGGCCTGTTGATAAAATTATTCCAATACTTAATCTGGCATCTCACAGTGACTTAAAGAGCTGTGCTCTGGTTGCCCACTGGATAAATGAAATTTCGGCCTTCAGTGGCAATCCCTGCAAGCTAATAAGTGAAAATAACTGAGTCTGGAAGCTCTATGCGATCTCCCTAGAAGCCAGCCTATCAGGTGGAAGAATAAGGTCGTTTTCCACACTACATGGGAGAAAGGAAAATAGGCTGATTCAGCATACTTGGTGTCCCTAACTCACTTGTTGTTGTGTCACTGAAGTCATGCACCAGAGTTTAAAGATGGCCTCCAGAGCATCCCTTCAAGGCCAAGCAGCCTCAATTAGAGACCAATCACCCAGGAAGTGCCGTGAGGTAAATAGGTTTAAACTAGTATGAAGAAGTGAATAATGCATCCTATGTCCCTCTATAGTCTCAAATGGCATTTAGGTAACCGTGTAACTGCAGTTTTGGCATTTCCAGTTTGGGATTTGGCATTGCTACCCAGCCCTACTGAGCCTGTGCAGTTGGACTGCACTCTGGCTAGGCAGCTGGAGTGGGGTAAACAGGATTGCCCAGGTACAAGTGTAAGGTCCAGGTCAGTTCCCAACATGTTACTTGGGCAAAAATCATCAGTAAGGGAAAAAGACAGTGATGCACCACCCTTTTAGGCCAGGAATCCAGAGCTTGTTCAAGAAACAGGAGACCCAGGTTCTGTCCCCTCCCTACACCTAAGCATAACCAAGGCCCCTCGCTGATCATCTTTGTAAAGCTGGGCCACTGCACCTTGCATTTGCTATTCATTGACCGAAATAAGTAAACAGTACAGGGAAGTTTCTATCCTGTTGGGAGCAGGGGGTCAGGCTAGCACCAGAACTCCCTCTATTCTAGGGAAGCGTTCATCTTATTGAGTCATGTGCCCTCTGCTTTGCTCTTTTCTTCATGGCCCCATATACCTTCATATCTTTATTGCTCAGTGCATTAGCTGCAAGGGAAAGTCAGGTGTCTTGGTAGGCTATGCAATGCTTAGCCTGCAGCTTGATAGCTTGATAGTTTGAGCACTGTGCTGCAAACGAAGACATGCAGTGAGTGGGGGGCTCCTGAAACCATGGTCTCCTGTTCCCAGAAGTCCCACAGCTCTTGGCCTAAAATGCTGGAAGGACCCTCCTCCTCCATTTTCCTCTAGCAGATGGATGCACAGAGCAGATGTATTTCTTCACCAAAGGAAATAGCATCTTGCATTATAGAAAAGTGCAGAAAATAAAGGGAAACAGAAAGCAGCCCTAATGTGCAGCCCCTAGTCAAGTACCTCAATTCCAGAAAGCAATGAGGGCACAAACACATTTAGTGCTTCACATTTCCTACTGACAGACTTTAGAAGGCTTTCTGCTCTGTATCTGAATTTTTTGACTTCCCCTTCAAAGAAGCCCAGCTCTTCTTTGTGTGTATCTGGGATGCATTAGACTTTCAGTATTTCTTTGAATTACCCTCCAGAGCCAGGCACCAATTTCTTCTACCTATACTTAAGCTTCAATTAGAGATACCTGTAAAGCCAAGCTATATTTGGACCCCTTATGTTAGAAAAGATGTGTTTGCTTTTAAAGAGTTGCCTGATCAGCATGCAGGGTTTCTAAATCACCTGTCCTTTCTTCCCTTCCTCTCTTCTTGATAAAACTTCCTCCTAGTTGATGTAGACAATCTGAGCCCTGCCCTGCCCTGCCCTGCCCCCCCAGCGGCCAATCAGCAACCAGGTGCTATCAGCTATGGGGGAACACCCCCTCCCCCACCGGTGGGCATAATTGACTGCAAGCGGACTGCAGGGATTGCTTCTCCTGGCACCCCCCACTTCCCAGCTGGCACTCACAGGGTGGGCACCAGTGCTCTCACCAGCCCTCTCTGCCCGCCACCTGAGCAAGGAAAGCTGCTGTCAGGGGGTGCACCAGTACTGTCATGGGGTACATGTGCACCCCCGTGCACTCCCTACACATCGCTACTGTCTCCCTGCAGATATATAGGGGGAGGGTAGTTGCAGCTGGCCAGCTGTCTAGAGACTCTAGGCAGTTTCTGGATCAACATGTGAAGATTCTGGGTCATCCTTCAAGCTGCCTGACTTGAACTGTTAAAGGGAGCCTGGATGCCATTCCCATTTGTTGTACTGGGGGGGGTTTCCCCTGTATAAATATTGTGAAATGTAGATAACGGTAAATGAATCCCTTTAGAAACATACTGTTGTAATGTCTGATTGCTGAAAATGTTCAGCCTTCTCGTCTCCTGGATGTACAGAGGGCTGTTCAGGCTAATACTTAGTCATTCAGCCTATCCCAGAGCTGGCTGAGTTAGATTGTATGAGTTTAGCTCTTTCCCAAGGATTGATTTCAATAGGACTGCCCATCTGCTTAAGGTTTTCTAGATTTGTGTGAAGGCCTTTTAGGACTGAGTAACAATCACAGAGTCACAGAGAACACTGCAGCTGATACAACTCTTCTTGGAACTGAGTGCCATAAGGTAAAGCATGTGAGAGCCATATTTAAAATGCACATGTCGCTGGTTGTACGGGCAATGAGCATACAGCAGCTGGCAGCTCCCTGGGAGGATTCCTGCTCTGCAGGTGTGAAGCAGGCAGAGGAAGTTGCACAGCCTCATCCACCTCCTCTGCTCTCTGCCATTGTGCCCAGTAGGGCAGTTCTCCCTACCATCTGAGTAGCAGGGAGCAGCAGAAGTGGGTCAATGAGGGACTATATCAGGATTACACAGAATGGAGAAAGGCATAGGAGAATATCAACATCATTACTGAAGCTCTGCCCACACTCTGTGCAGCATAGACCTATGGAAACATCCGAGTGGGCAGTGACCCATCCCTCCCTCCAGGGATCCAGATATGAGCCTTGATATCACAAAACAATCCATCTCTTTCATCTTTCATTCTGGCATATATCAGGAAACAGGAATCAAATCAAGGGACCAATTCTGTTAACCCAGGGACCAATTCTTTTGAGGTCAGTGCCAGAACACTTATTGATCTTCCACATACGATGAAGCGGCACACACAGTAGTCAATATTTGAATGTTCTGGTCCAAGAATTTCATTTTCTTTCAATACAGAGGACTGTTCCATCAGAAGGATAAGCAATCATACTCTTCAATTACAATTTGATAAAAGAAAATATAACGTACATAGATCAGTATAGTTTATTAAATAGAATGTAATTTTTTTAGCACTAAAGAACATATTTTTTTCTTAATTTACATATCTTACATGGTAAAATGTTCACCACGTTTGGTAATTTTTAAATTGATAAAAATATTTTCCTGAAATTCAAAAACAAAAAGTCACATTGGCGCTAATAGCCACCTGAAGATTTGTCAGTGGCAATTCAGCCTGAGTGGATCACTGTCCACTTGACACATGGCTACTCCCAGAGCTTTATGAAAATAGCAGCTGCAGACCTCAATCTCCGTTTTTTCACTGAGTCAATCCATTGGATTGAGTGGATTGCACCAATGTGAATGAGTATGAAGTGTCGACAGTAGGCCAGACTTAACTTGGACTTCTAAAACACTGTGATTTTTTTCAGTCCATCTCAGGAGAGAAAATTTTGGATCAGATCTTGTCTAGGGTTTTACACTTTACTGCTGCTTGCAGATGTGGAAAAACAAAACCAAACAACGTGTTTTACTGGAAGAAGCAGCACATTACTTTGACCAAGCTCTGCAGCACCTTTATAGATCATGCACTTCAGTGGGGCTTTTATCTAATAGCTGATTCAATCAGCTATTAGATAAATGAGCCAAAAAAGGGCCACTAAAGTGCCCAATCTATACAGATGCTGCAGAGCCGGTTCAAGTAATGCCCTGCCTGTTCTGGGCTCTGGATGGAAGTGCATGGAATTTAATACAAAGTTTGGGGTTTTCTTTTTTTTCACATCTGTAAGCAGCCTACATGTCTAAGCACCTAGAAAAATTGCAAGATAATAGTAAAAGCAGTCACTGGGGATGCATCTACAGAAGACATTTAGTGCACAGTCGACTAATTGGCTGTGCAGTAAACATCTTGGCATCTACTTGTGTGCCACTATATGGCTGTAGGAAACTAGTTTACTTCACCACAGGATGGTACTTGCCAGCCGGAGCTGCTCCAACTCGTGTCGACATGCAGTGCAGCGCTACAATAAACTGCGGAGTTTATTGCTCCAGAGTTAATTGCTCATGGGCACATGTTCAAATGGTGTGCCCAAGAGTGAGACACTGCTGATCAATAAGCTCTGAATTTTATTCATGTGTCATAATTGCATGTGTAGACACTCCCTGGAAGTGTCAAGATGGTATATATTAATATAATTGGACTTATATGAGGAAGCCAGCCCTGATTCCAATGACATCAGATGACAAAATCCCATTGCCTTCTGCAAAACCAGGATTCTAATAGAAAAGTAAATTTTCTATTAATTTACTTTCTAACTGGGTAGATACCACCCCTACAGATATTCACCATCTTGAGAACCACCACTTAGTAATGCGCCTGGCCCTTCTGGCTAAGTCACAATGTGAAACAGTGCTGCCAAAGTGCCCCTTACACAAGAGTTCAGCCTTCCCCACTCAACTGCTTTCTGTGCTTTGAGTAAAGATTTGCATCACTAGTAAATATGTATTATTGAGTAAGAGTCCATAAAGGATGACAGTTCACATAGGAGCTGCTCACATTCTCCTCATTAACATTTTTCTCCCTAGTGCTTTCTTAAGGGCAGCTTGAACATCTTTGTTCCTTAAGCTATAAACTACAGGGTTCAACAAGGGAGTCACAATTGTGTATGTAACAGAAATAAGGGTGTCCTCATCCAGGGTATATCTGGATTTGGGTCTTAGGTAGATAATGGAAGCACATCCAAAGTGCACAACCACAACAATGAGGTGGGAGGCACAAGTGGAGAAAGCTTTGCACTTCCCTTCAGTGGATGGGATTTTCAAGATGGTGTTGAGGATTGATAGGTAAGACAGCATAATCAGTAGGAATGAGCAAAGCACGACTAAAACACAAATAATAAAAATGATGATTTCACCTATGTAGTTTCGGGCACAAGCCAGTTTAAGGAGTGGTGCTAGATCACAAAAAAAATGGTTAATTTTATTCAGATTGCAAAAGGGTAAAGTAAATATAAAGATTGTCTCTGTTGTTGAGAAAAGAAAACCAGTTACAGCTGAGAAGGCCACCAGCTGAGCACAGACCCTTTGGTTCATGATGATCTGGTAATGTAAAGGTTTACATATTGACACATAGCGATCATAGCCCATCACTGCAAGTAACATACAGTTTGTGCACCCAAAACCAAGAAAGAAACACATCTGAGTAGCACATCCAACAAAAGAAATGGATTTTTTTTCTTTTAGCAAGTTTGCCAGCATATTAGGGACAATAACAACAGTATAGCAAGTCTCCGAAAAAGAGAGAATAGAGAGCAAGAAGTACATTGGAATATGGAGACTGTTATCATTCCTTATGATTGCCATGATGATAATATTTCCAGCCAGGGTAAACATATAAATGAGAGAAAACACTATGAAGAGCACAATCTGTAGGTCTGGAAAATTGGAGAATCCAATCAGGATGAATTCTGTCACAGTGGATTGGTTCTCTTGTCTCATTGATACAAGATGCCTGAACTGGAAATTAAATAACGGACAATATGATAGGAGAGAGAACATTGTTGGCATAGACTCAGCTCAAAGGTACATGCAGAAAATATTTCAACTGCTATAGACTGCACATACACACTCACACACACACATAATACAGCTAAGCTGCTATATACTGCACACACCCACACATACTATCTACAGAAATATCACAGTGACAGCAAATATCTCTTAGGTCAATGATGTTTATAAAGAAAACACTGAATGCAACTGCTTAACTACTCTACCATGCCCAGCTCCTACTCTGCCTCATTCACTGCAGCTACAGTCACTTGTTGTGTCCTCTCGTATCTAGATTGTAATTGGTTTAGAGCAGGGATTGTCTTTTTGTTCTCCATTTGTACAATGTCAAACACAATGAGGTTCTTGTCTGTGACTGGGGTTTCTGAGCACTGCAATAATACAAAAATGAATAACAGCAACTGTACTGTAGTAGCTGTTGGGAGAGATGGAGGTGCTGAAAAGTGGGCAAGAGATAGCTGGGTTTTTCTGACACCTGTGTTCATATGACCCTGGTTTACCATTGTGGGCTGCGCATGTCAGTGGAAGACTTTATGAAAATATCTAGCTGTCAAGAAGTTAATGCTGGCATGTAAATTGTCACCTTAAGAATTCAGTGGCAATACTCCAGCAAGACAGATGCAGCATGTTCCTCAGAGCTATTGTTTCAGGCTGTCTGCAGATTGGTTTAAAAAATGCACGGGGTTTACTGTCAGATCACATTCTCAGTGTTCTCTTCTTATTGAAACCTGTCTGTCGACCTGCCTGTCTGGTATCATCTTAGGCATTTTTGCAAAGTGGGGTCTAAGATGTGGGACATCTTGGTGGTTGATGAAGATGGAGAAGGAGCTGGCAGATTCTGTCTGCTCCATACAAGAGAGTCTTTTTCAGGAAAGGGCTGATAAAATTGCACAGATTAATTTCTTATTCTTTTCACAATAGGTCACATAATCACTTTATAGTGTGGTAAAGAGAAGTATCCCCAAAGCAGATATGTCCTTAAGAAACAAAGGGCATTTTCCTTTCTCAGTACACAACCATTATGCCGAGGAGGGAATGCTAGAGAATCCAAACCCTCTCCCTTCCAACAGACACCTCAAAGTCAATTCCAAAAATTGAGCACTAAGTTAAAGGAAATTACAAGCTGCAGTGACTCAGTAGCACATCTCTTTAATTAAAAGTCAAAACTTTAGCCAGTAACTACATACCTGAGATTATTTTGCTTTCCTGTTTTATCCTGTCCAACAAATAGTGGAACTGATTTTCTCTCTCATGACACAGAACAGCAACTATAGACAAAGAGCAGATTCATAGCAATAAATACTGTTTAACATAAAATATTCATAATTATATTTGATCATTTTTTAAGCACTGTGAAGGCACTGGGTCTTAGTCTTTGACATAGACACAGGAAATAGTGATGCCAGGCATTAATTTCTAAATCTCTACCAGGAATCAGACATGCCATTTCAAATCAATATCATAGAAATCACAGAAAAAATGGGCTAGAAATAACCCCAGGATCTCCTCTAGAACACAGCCTCTCTAGGTAATCTGTTTCCATGAAAGCAAATGAGTATCATACCCAGAGATTCCAGGTGACTAATCCACTCCATGCTTAACACCTCTCATAGTGAGAAGGGTCTTCCTAATTTCCAACCTAAATTGCCCATGTTGCAAACTGAAGTAGGGAAGACAAAGACCATCCTGATAGTGGATTTTGTAGGAATTAATAACCCCTGCCAGAGACCGACCTTCAGGTCAAGGCTATGGGAGTTTGCATCCTGTAGATGACACATAGACAGACATGGAGGCACATTTTGGTATGAAAGCATGAACAGTGACTGAGAAATTGATACAGCTGTAGGCAGGTATCTCCCAGCTCAGAAGCAAACCTACCTTGTGTAGATGTTCTACAATGAGTTATTCGTCTCAAGCATTTCTAGCCTTCGCCTCAGGTTCCTAAGCTATGAAAATTAAAATGTTTTTAGGTATTTGAACAAGAAGAAAGAAGTATCTAAAGGGAAAGTTAGATGGGAGAATTCACAGTTGCACATTTCTGACTGTACAGTAAATATTAGCAATTAAAGTAGGGTGCAGAATGATTCTTCTGAATGCTGGAAGTTCATAGCAACCCCCTGTTTAAGCCTTGGTACGGTATTGAGCATATAAACATCCCAATAAATCCTGTGGGGCCTGGTCCTTATGGCATGCCATCCCTCTTGCATTATTCTCAAAGGGAATTCTACAAATATACTGATCTTCCTCAACAATAATCAGTGCAGCAAAAACAGCACACTAAGACCAATTTAGTGTGGGTGCCAGAAAAACCTTGAGTTCTCAATCAAGGAACCAGATAAGTATTAAACTAGATTCTAGCACCATGTCACAGAGGGCACTTGGATAAAAAAAACTCCAAATAAAGGTTCCTATATTTAGCTTCTTATCAGCATAGTTTGGCAGCTATAGTTTGACTTTATATAAATTGAGTACCTGTAACTCCCATTGAAATAATACCTGCAAATATACATTTAGACACTGATCTTTAAGTTATCAGATATGAAAATGTCAGCCTCATTAACTAAATAGGATTTTCATAAAGCACAAGGCAAGGTCATTTTTTAAATATCAGGTCAGTAAATATGCATGGATTCTTCAACATCTATAATTTACTAAAGGTAAATAACCATCCAGCAAACTCAACATTTGCTATGGGAAAATTTCAGCTTTTCTCTCCAAAATGGTTTTCTGTTGGGAAAAATGAACTGACAGCTCCTTGAAAGTCTCTTTTTAATTTTAATTATTCTGTGCAGGAAAAAAAAAGAGTTTTTCTTTTACCAAATTTACCTGCATACTGGGGACAATAACAAATGTATACTAGGTCTCTGAAAAGGGGAGAACAGAGCTGAAAAAGCTAAAGAAGAGGCCTTTCTCACACGGTAAAAAAGCAGGAAAGGAGCTAAGAGCCCCACTTGGTTCAATGGGGATATTAGGAAACTACTGAAAAAGAAAAAAGAAGTGCACAACCAGCAGAAGAATGGTTCAGCAACCAGGGAGGAGTACACTTATATCACCAGAGTCTACAGGTATGAGACACAGAAAGCCAAAGCAAGTATGGAGATCAAGTTGGCAACCAAAATAAAGGACAACAAGAAATCCTTTTATAAATACATAGGAAGCAAGAAAAAAATCAGACTCCACTGTGGGACCCCTACTGAATATAGAGGGCAGCCCACAGTTGATCCCCGTGAAAAGGCAGAGCTCCTAAATACATACTTCACATCAGTATTCCTGAAATCAAACAGGGGCCATTCACCTGGCCAGAGGCCTAGGGAATATGGGGAAGACAACAGGCTAAAGGAAATCAGTGCCAAACAGGTGAGGGATGTCTTAGAATATCTGGACATTTTCAAGTCTGCTGGGCCAGATGACTTGTATCCAAGAGCCCTGAAAGAACTGGCTGACCTGATAGCAGGGCCTGTTATCAGGTCAGTGAAGCTGTTCGAAGAATCATGGGACTCGAGTGGTCCTGCACGACTGGAAGAGGGCCAATGTGGTACCTATCTTCACAAAAGGGAAGAGGGATGACCCGAAAAACTACAGACTGAACAGTCTGACTACAGTCCTGGGAAAAATTGTTGAAAAAATTTGTTAAAGAGGCTATCAATTACAAGCTGGTAACCAGTGAGGTTTTAAGAACAGATTTATCATGGGTAGATCATGCCTGACAAATCTGGTGTCCTTCTGTGACCAGGTAAGTAACCATCTGGATGAGGGACATGAGGTTGATGTCATTTACTTAAACTTCAGTAAAACCTTTGGTTCTGTTTCCCACAAGATTCAACTAAATTGGAGGGTACTGGGCTGGACCAGTCTACAGTGAGGTGGGCGGACAACTGGCTTAGAGGATGATCCCAGAGAATTGTAATCAGTGGGATGGCCTCATCCTGGAGGGCCATCTCCAGCGGTGTCCCCCAGGGATCTGTGCTCTTTAACGTATTTATTAATGACTTGGATGAGGGGGTAGAAAGCTCAGTGATTAAATTTGTGGATGATACTAAGCCATGGGGAAATGCGGGCACCTCAGAGGATAGGGTAAGGATCCAGGATGACCTTGACAGACTGATTTTATGGGCAGAACAGAATCAGATGATGTTTAACAGGGAGAAGGGCAGGGTTCTTCATCACAGGAAAAAACTTCACCATAACTTCACAATGGGTGGTGGTCTACTGGCTGGTACAGTATCTGAATGGGACCTGGGGCTCACAATTGACAGGACAATGAACATGAGCCAACAGTGCGATGAAGTCACCAGCGGGGCAAATAAAACTCTGGAATGCATCAGCTGACGTGTCGCCAGTAGATCCAGGGAGGTGCTTCTTCCTCTCTATTTGGCATTGGTGAGGCCACAGCTGGAGTACTATGTCCATCCCTGGGTACCATATTTCAGAAAGGATGTGGATAAGCTCAAGAGGGTACAAAGTAGGGCCGCCCATATGGTTAGGGGCCTGGAGGATAGGACCTATGAGGAGAGACTCCAGGAACTGGGCCTGTTCATTCTGAGTAAGAGAAGACTGAGAGGTGACTTGATAACCACCTATAGGCATGTTCAGGATGATCATGAAGATCTAGGGGGGCAATTCTTCTGGAAGGCACCTCAAGAAAGGAGAAAGACCAATGGACACAATTTAGGCTGAGGATAAGAAAAAACATTTTTTCTATAAGGGTTACTAAAATCTGGAACACACTTCCAGCATAAGTAGTACAGTTGCCATTCTTGACAGTGTTCAAGATGAGGCTGGATAAGTACCTTGTTAAGCTCATTTGAGCCCAATAATTTCCTGCCCATGGCAGGAGACTGGATTTGATGATCTTGCAGGTCCCTTCCAGTTCTTCGATTCTATGATGAGACTAAGGGCAAAATTTTATTTTACTTTGTGGATGACCAAAAAGAAAGGGCAGCTTGAAACCAAGCGGGAGTGATCTGACTATTACATAAGAGGAACAATCCTTCTCAGGATTGTTTCTTGTCATTTCGTGGAACATCATCTATGACAGCCAGAACCAAAAAGATTAATAAGCAATAAATATGTGCTTCTTGGAGGTATTTGGAATTTTTGCCTAATATAAAGCTTGTAAGTTTGTAACCCGCAAACGTAACTTGCCTGTCTTAAGTTTAACCACAATGATAAAATGAACTGTTCGTGGAACTGACTAGGCCCCAAAGGCAAAGCTATAGCTGCAAGATTAGCTGACCTAACTGTTTTTGGTCAGGGTTCAGCCTTGATGATAAAAACTGGATCTAATCGCATGGCACACCCAACACATTCCAGGAAAGCACATCTCAAGAAAGCATATTCAGGAACATCTAAAAGGGTTGAGTAATGATAATTTCAACTCTAAAAATGATCTTGACTTTCTTTTTCACACTGGGGTGGTGATGTTATCTATAGTGCTTTCATGCCTCATATTTTCAGCAGAAAAAGAGCAGAGCGAGGGTTTCCCATTGTGTAGCTTTATATACTTGTTGTTGTGTCACTTTTGTTTCTGAACATAAACAACAGTAAAAGTCTGCAGATGTGCTTTTAACATGTGCTTGTGAAAGCAGTAACTAGGCATGACTTTAAGAAACAAGACCCTCAAGTTCATCTCTATCATGCATATCTGAGCACCTAAAAAAGTGATCTGATTTTCAAGGGTGCTCAACACCAAATGAAGGTCCTGTGGGTCCAGTTGTCAAGCAAACAGGTTTGAAATTGTTTCTATTTTGATCTTCAAGGATTTCCTTCAGTTCAGCCTTGGATTTTCTTAGTGCTGCTATTAGATGATTGGGGTCTTTGGTGACACAGTTGAATCTGTTGATTTTGATCATCATTCCTGAAGACACCCAGCCACATTCCAGTTTTTGCTCTGTCCAGATGGTATCCCCTGATAAATTATGAGCCTTGAACTAGGATGTAATTGCTGGGCAGATCTTTCTTTTCAGGGTGGACATCTTTACACCTTCTCTGCTCTCAGCAAATTCACTATGTTTTGAAATCCTGGTGAAGGCAGTGTTGTGAGAGGGCTCTAGCCATATGGGCACTTCCAGTTGAGTGTGTAATATGCACTTCCAGATGTGTGGTATGCAGAGCCACAGACCTGTCTGCTGTGCTGCACATTGCATGTACCACACATGGTGGCGTTATCTTGTTGCTACTGTGCAGTAGCATGGGTGGGAATTAACCATGATGCAACGCTACTGTACAGTTGTAATGAGCTACTTGCACAGTAGCTAGCTCATTGCTACTGCACAGTAGCGGCTGAAAAAAAAACCGTGGGGATGCTACTGCACAGCAACACTGGTTACTGCAGAGTAAGAATAGTGTAGTTTGCTGTTCAAGTAGATGTGGCCAGTATGGCACAAATTCAATGAAATTAATTGAGTCCCACAAGTGTGCTACAGGCTTAGCATTGTTCACAGCAATTATTCATCAAATATTCAGGAATAACTAATGAAATGAAGACTATAAACTGGTTACAGAAGGTTAGCATAGAGAGGCCTCTAAATCCATCAGATATGGGATGTGATAGGAATTGTTTGGTCACTGATAAAAGAGAACAGCAAGGTCCACAGTCTCCTCTCAGGTACCTCAAAAGTCACACCATGCACAGCCAAGCAGCACTAAGATTCTCAGGGATGGGAGGCTGAAGGCAGAATCCTGTTGCACTTTACAGATCCAAATAGCAGCTTTCAAACACATATCTGCCATTTTTAACACGTAAGTGCATTTTGAAGTCTTGGTCCCTGTGCAGTGTGGTTAGTAAGTCATGCAGCTGTGTAAGTGACATTTGTATATGAATGAAGTTAAAACAAGATTCTGTGCTGGCTCTCTCATGCTAATTTAGTTGGGACCAGTGTAAGCAGCAGCAGACCATGTGTTCTAGCTGTTAAGTGTTCTGCACTGCTAGACTGTCCTGGTGCCCATTCCCTGACCCAGTCTCTCAGTCCCAATGCTGGCTTGCAGTTCTGAGAGAACCTCAGACAAGCTCAGACAAGCTGGATGTTTCAGGGGAGAGAGATGGTGAAATCTTTCCCAGCTAGGCTTCTGTTGGGTAAAATTGCCCAGCATTTCAACTACACATTAGGTGAACCTTTAGAGAGCCAACAGTAACAGGAGAGATTTCATTCTGGATTCATTCCCCTCTTTAGCTTTAACTCTGTGTGGTGCATGTTTATGTACATGCATGTGTGTCTGCATATATGAGCACACGTACATGTATATTCATTAAAAAAAATCAGCATAGGTTGTCCATGCTTATTCAGTAACAGAGCCAAGTAAAAAAGGACGCAAGTCTCCTGTTTCTAGTCCTGGACTCTTTTGAATACTCTTTGGATATGTCTTCATTACACCCCCAGAGCTCTGGCAGGCACTGCTGAAAAGCAAGATCCTGAAAACATGCTGTCACTCTCAGGTACAAACCCAAGAGATACCACACCCTCACCTCTACTGTCAAGCATGCCACAGACAGCAGATAGGTCTGCAGTGTTGTCCTGGGAGTTCAGTTAGTCTGCCAAGGAAATAAACCCCACTGACTCTCTGTGCATCTGTCCCAGGAATGGGGCAGCGAGGACAGCTTGAGGGCACCCCTGCCAAAGGGCCAAAGATCTGAGCTTCATGCACACACAAGAATGATCACTTGAGCTGCCTCCAAGACATCTTTACAGCCTCATGTCTGGAGCTGATGCCTGTGTATCCAGAACAGGTTTGTGGTGTCATACTCCTTAGCAGCAGACTCCGGCATGCCAGAGATGCAGCACAGACACCTCTGTTCCAGTGTCAAGCACTGCACAACTGGCTGTTTTTCTTGGTCTTCATATCATTTTACCCACTCTATTTGTAAGGTGTGCAGTCTTGCCCACCTGGGATGACATTTTCTTTTCTGGCCATCTAAACATGTCCATTTTTTGGCCACCCACATCATTTACCTGGGAAGCGTCAGAGCATCATTTCATCTGTAGAGTGGTGGCTAGAACACTCTTCTGGGAAACTGAGAGTCCCCTGTTCAAACCCTGATGAGCAAGGAAGGCTTAGAAACCAGATCCTTTGGCTTTCCTAGCAAATGCTCTAGCCACTCAGCTATCGAGGAGACAAGTGGGGAGGTCATGTCCTACCAGTAATGGGTATTGATTGCTTACATTTTTTTAATATCTAAGGCCACTACATTTCTAAAAGGAGTGTTTGCATATGCACGGGCTCCTACTGTGCATGCCAAGGACTGCATGTGTACATAGCTGCCCATAGTAGTCCGCACACAAGCTTACATGTCCAGGAGTAGAATTCCTACCTGTGCATACGTACCAAAAATGCCATATGGATGACCACGAAATGGCCTTTAAGATGACCAGGAAAGTAGGTAGTAAATGTCTGTGTGTTTGTTTCAAAGCTGTCCTTGAGACTCTTCAGACCCATCTCAAAAGGACTCTTTCTAGTCTCCCTACTTTTCCTCGTTTTCATTTGAGCTCCTGCATAGGATTACCTCAGAGGTCAGGAAAATTTAAAGAGCAGTGGGCCAAAATTTGGCAGCTGCATCTGAAGGCAGAGCCCTGCTTATGCCTGGTCTACTACTGCCACGGTTACAAGCCACCTGTTGCCACCCCAGGCCTCCCTATTCTGTGTCAAGGACTGCTCTCACTCTTTCATTCTCCCCCTGCCCCCACTGTGGGCATTGCCACACTTGTCCCATACTCCTCACCACCCTTTGCCAACAACTGCCACCAACAACAAATGGGGTGGCAAGAATACTGGCAAGTGGCCAAGGGCCACAAATGCGCCAGCTGCAAGACAGGGCTACAAGGGAGGTCTCAGGTGGCAACAGCTAAGACTGGAGAAAAAGAGACTGCATGGACTAGAGAAGCCAAGAGGGACATGCTGGAACAAGCTGCACCACAGCAGGTGGAGGGGACCTAAGGGCATTCACCCCCTGCTGCCAAATTGCCACTGATTCCTGGCTCTGCAGGCCAGTTGCAGTCATTTGGTGGGTAGACATGGCTCATGGGCCCTTGGCTGCTGACCCCTGGTCTACTTTAGTAACTATGGAGTAAGTAAATATTCTTGGGATTGCTTGTGATGACAACATAGGAAAGTCAGAGAAAGCCAGTGGTGCTTGTCAGTATTGGCCTTGTTCCACGTTGTCTATTTCAGCTGCCTTCACAAGTGAAACTGCTCTTTCAGCTGAGGAGGGACTGTAATTATAGTTACCCTTCACCAATGGTTTTCTGGTGGCCCTTTGGTGTGCATGTGTAAACCCTTCAACCTGTATATTCATGTAGCTGTTTGTCAAGTGGTAGCAGATTGGGGAGGGGGAGGGGTGGAGAGTTTCCATGAAGGAAAAATAAGTGGCGCAAATACTCAAAGGTATTTCCTCAAGTCATTTATTTACAAAATATAGTTCTGCTTCCTGCAAAAGGGCATTCATAACTTCAAATAGGCAACTCCCAGTGATCTCTCAGTTAAAGCGCCAGTGCTTTTTCACCAAGAAGCAGCCCTCCTGGGACACTGCCTCTTTTTGTGCATTCTTGCAGCGCAAATTTTCAAACACTGTTTTCAGTACAGATCTTTGCTGCAGACCTTCAGTACAGGTCTTTGCTGTAGACTTTGGAATGAGCTAGTCCGTTAGTGCTCAACCCTTAGCCCACAGGCCAAATTCAATCCACAGAGCCATAACATCCAGCCTGCAGGGACCCCCTGGGTCAGGAAATTTGGCAGCAAGGGAGCAGTGGGGTCTATGTGGGGCTCAATCCAGCCCGACCCAGGCCACTGCTGCACAGCAGGATCAGGGCTGTGTCCAGCCCCTGCCTAATCATATATGGTCAGGCTGCTCCCTGTCTCTACCCCCCACAATCCCATTGCACATCCAGATTGGGGCTGGGTTGCTCTGCCCTGCTTCCCCATCCAGACCAGGGCTATGCCGCTCTTGCCATCGTTCCCCACACCTCCCCTCCTTGTACTTCCAGTGGAGAGAACTGATTTCATAGTAGGAGTAATAATAGAGATCAAAAATCTCAATTCTAAATTACCTTTCCACTTTGATACACATGATTTTGTTCAAGAATAACAGAAAAGGGCATGAGTGGCACACCTTTAAATACATATTATATATAGGCAACCATTGATCCTCTGGACCCTGGTGTATGCGTAAGAGGCTAGTCAGGTACCTGATAAACTCGCTTTTGGCTGAAAAGCTCCATTCAACAGTGACGCAGCTTATTACAAGTGTCATAGATCCATGTGTTGTCTAAGTTGGAGTCCAAGTCTATGCACATTTATATATATATTTATTTAACACATATTTAATTGCTTGAAAGGCATATTAAAATGTCATGAAAATATCAGAATACAGGGGAATACAGTCATGAACTAAATAGGAGACATAATTTTGTTGAATGATAGAATTTTTCCCTTCTGAGAACTTTCATCAGGGCTCCCTTTACCTGTTTGTTCCTCAAGCTATATATCAGAGGGTTCAGCATGGGGTTGATGAAACTATAAAAGAGGAAGAGAAGTTTCTCTCTAATGGCTAAATTGCTGTTCCTTGGTCCCATGTACATGATGATGGCTGCTCCATAGAAGAGCCCCACCACGGTCAGGTGGGAGCTGCAGGTAGAGAAGATTTTGTGCCGTCCCTCAGTGGAGCAGGTGCGCAGGATGGCAACTAGGATGTGTAGATAGGATATAAGAACTAAGATAAAGCGTAACAGGAGGAAGAACACAGACAGAGCAGATGTGATACTTTTGTTGACAGTGATATCAGCACAGGCCAGCTTTAACACTGCAAAGTGTTCACAGAAAAATTGGTCCACTTCATTTGGGCCACAGAAGGGCAATTGCATGGTAAGAATCACTTGTAATGCACCACACAGAAACCCAGAGACCCATGAACATGCCACCAGCATGAGGCACACTCTCCAGTTCATAATGAGATTGTAGCGCAAGGGGTGGCATATTGCCACATAGCGATCATGAGACATCACTGCCAGTAATACACATTCTGTGAGGGCTGAAGCTAAGTAGAGATACATCTGTACCCCACACCCAGCAAATGAGATGGTTTTCCTCTGGAGAAGGAGGTTCCCCAGCAAATGGGGAACTTTACTGGAAGCATAGCAGAAGTCCAGTATGGAGAGGTTACACAAGAAGAAATACATAGGGGTGTGGAGAATGGAATCCAGGCAGATTAACACAAGAATAAGTAAATTTCCAATCAGAGAGAAAATGTAAAGTATGGAAAACAATCCAAGAGGAGGAATTGCACCTTTGGCCTGATGGAGAATCCCAGGATGATGAATTCTGTGACAAATGTTTGATTTTCCATTTTAGGCAGGAATGTGCTAAGCACAAAACAACATCACTAGAATCTGGAAGAAGAGAAATTAAATTCATGAAAAACAAGCAAATAACAATCTACATTTTTTCCTGTAAACGTTGACTCTTTTGCTTTTCCATGCAAGACCTATCCTTTCTGTAAATGCTTTCCTTGGGAATTAGATCATGTCTCCAATATTAGAAATGATGCCAGGTACAATTACACAGATTAGTGTGTATGAAATCTAAAACTGGTGGTCATGGAAACCTGCAGAACATATACTCACAAAGGTATCCACAGGATATTCTTGACTTGGGCCTGTGGGCTAAGAGTTTTGACTTATTTATTGTTATGTTGAGTATAGTGCATTTTCAAAAGAATTGTGCAAGTCTGTACTTTCCTGAAGTTCAAGAAGGAGAAGCGCAAAGTCCTACACTTAGGACAGAACAGTCCCATGCACTGCTATTGGCAGGAGATCCCCTAGCTAAGAAGCAGCTCGCAGAAAAGGACCTGGGGGTTACAGTGGACAATAAACTGAATATGTACCAACATTGTGCCCTTGTCAAGCCAGCTAACAGCATACAAGGTTACTTTAATAGAAGTGTTGCCAACAGATTGAAGGAAGTTATTCTTCCCCTCTACTCAGCACTACTGAGGCCAGGCCTGGAGAACTGTGTCCAGATTTAGGCTCACCGCTGCAGAAAGGATGTGGACAAATTGGAGAAAGTCCATTGGAGGGCAAGCAAAAATGGTCAGGAGACTGGAACACATGACTCTGGAGAAGAAACTAAGGAAATTAGGTTTATTTTATCTGAAAAGGAGAAGACTGAAGGTGGATTTAATAGCAGCCTTCAACTACTTGAAGGGGGGTTCCAAAGAGGATGGAGATGGACTGTTTTCAATGGTGCCAGGTGACAGAACCAGGAGCAATTGTCTCAAGTTGCAGCAGGGGAAGTTTAGGTTAGATATTAGGAAAAAACTTGCTTACTAGGAGGGTAGTAAAACACTGGAACAGGTTACCCAGTGAGGTTATGGAGTCTCCATCCTTGGAGGTTTTTAAGACCCAGCTTGACCAAGCCTTGGCTGGGATGATCTAGTTAAGGGTAGTTCTGCTTTGCACAAGGGGTTTAACTAGATGACCTCCTGAGGTCACTTCCAAACCTAATTTTCTATGATTCTCTGATTCTCTGAAATCCATGTAAGAACTTAATACCCAGAAACAGGCTGTCAGGTTCATGCCCCCAATAAGGAGTTAACTCAGGATTAAAAAAACCTATACGCTAGATGGTCGCTACTGCATTAATAATGCCAACAAGATGACCAGGTGTATGAAATTCTTCACAATTGTTAAATACATGGTAAGCTGAAGCTCTTAAGATTTGGGGGAAACAATGTCAAAGTTTGCCTATGGAAATTGAATTATGTCTCCGTGCTCACTTGCATTAGGAGGAAGTATTGAATATATCAGAACATAGGGGAAAATAAACTTCCACTGAGTGTCTTGAAGCGCATTAATAGAAAACTAAGACTGTTGATGATTATCCATGTTAGTCTGAAGTCAGGCAGAAGGCAGGGCAGAGTGGCACCTTACAGACTAACATAGAGCCCAGATGGCTTGCCATCCTTACAGGCTTTGTCAGCTGGTCCAGCAGAGTCTGAGAGCTGGACAACAGTGGGGCTGCAGTCCAGCAGAGTTTATGCTATCCCCAGGAGCAGGGCAGTTTTCTTGTGGAGTCCAGGAGTTTTGACTTGGTTGTGTTTTCAGTTAACAAATGCAATTCCAACATAAGCTGCCGATATCCTGCGTGGACAAAACTGTCTGCAAGAACAGACAGAACATACAAGAGTCAGCACCTCATCCTCTGAGGTGCTGACTTCTCTGGTGTGGAAGGGACTCAGCCTTGGAAGTAGCCAGCATCTTGCAGGATCGAGCAACTACTGGTAATACGGATATGTCAGCTGTAATTTTCAGCCAGTAGAATAACAGAGGGGGACCACATGGGACATAAATCCTGAACACAAGCTGGAGGAGGTGGAGGGAAAAGGAAGGTGCAAAAATAGGAGCAGCTGCTGCTGCACTCTTAGCCACCATGTCTGTCCCCAGCAATCTGGCTGCAGTTGCTGCTCCCTGGGCTCTGCCATCCAGAGTGCAAAACAGCCCAGTTACACCTCTGCTTTTAGTGCTGATAACTTGAAATAACTCAGTCACTTGTACATACTTGTACTACATATTGCTTCTCCATGAGGATTACCAAATTAATTACACGTGAAGTTTATGTTGTCAAAAGCACAGAAGTGTTAATTGGCACTTGTTCAATGGTTTTACACCCATGTACAGCAGCTGAAGCTCTGGGATACCATGGGCAACTGATGCCTCCTGAGTCTGGGTAGGCACCCGCAGAAGCCGGCAGTGGCATAAGTGGCAGGGATGGAGCTAGTGAGCAGCCACAGATGCTGTCAGCAGCATCGGTGGTGGGGATGACCTTGGCGGGCCTATGTCTGGGATCAGAGGGTTCCCCATGCTACAGCTATGAGAACATATCCTTTCTCATGGAGTGAAGTGTGGAGATTTCTGAAAGGTGCTTAAAATGTAAGAGTAGCTAATTCTGTAACTGAAGAACAGAATCACTGCAGCTCACAGAGAACAGTGGAACACAGGGGCTGCCATACCCTCCCCTGCCAATGTCCCATTGACTTGTGTCCTGTCCTTCAGCATGGCCAATTCAAGATGCCTGGTGGCTCACCTAAAATATCCCAGTGGCAGAGTTGTCATAAAAAAGCTCTGTCAGTAGATGTCTGGGTCACAGCTATAAGAGGAACCTAATGGCAGAGTGGTTAACATGCCACGCTTTGAATCCTAAGGTGTGAATCTGAATCCTTTCCCAAAACCTGTGCCCCCTTTAGGAGTACTCTTTAAGTCAGTCACAGGTTGCTGAGTCTAGGAGATGGCCCTCCCCCTCCTCCAGACAAGCCACCTGGAGCCCCATCCTGCTCCCCGCTGGGGCCCTGCATCCATGCATTGCAGCCCCAGGGCCCGGCCCAGCTGGACAGCAGCACAAGTCCTGCCCAGTTCCCTCCCCCCAGGGGTCTCAATCTCCCTCTCCCCACACTTACCTGCTGGAGCTGCTCTGCAGGCTGCCTGGAGCCATGTGCATGTCCATGCACATGGCACCCCTTGTCTCACCACCTTCCTCCCTGTCCTTCCCAGGTCTCTGCAGGCTGGAACTCTGCCAGCCTGCAGGGAGATCATTGCAAAACACCAAAATCTGTTGGTTTCTCTTGTAAAACAAGAAATCCGTGTTTGCCCATTGTCAAATCCACAGTTTACTCTGTTGTTCCATGGGAAACAGAGAACCCAGATCCCTGATGATCACTGTGAACTCAGAATTAACTCTCAGGAGCATCCTCTCTCCAACACAGAATGAACTCAGCCATATTGCATATGCCTATGCGACTGATGATATGTGCTGCATGTCTATCATCACCAGAATTACAAAGAGAACAAAATGAAATAACGTTTCATAAATAGGTAGCAAAGTCAAACTCTTAAAAGGTAGGAAACACCTGAGAGAAGTTTACCTGTGCAGTTTAAATTGTGTCTCTTGTACACCTGTAGTTAGATAACATCTTTGATTTTAATCGTAAAGGGTGCCAAATAAATCTGTGCTCAGTATCTCAAAATCTATCAATACAGACCTTATGGGCCTGTGGGCCTTACAGTTTTTGTCAGGTTTTGCAGCCAAGCCTTATTGTTGGATCACAGTAGGGCTGTGCACAGTATGTCAGATCCAGGAGAACTGAGATATAGCTGTATGGAGTTCTGATCTATTTTAATATTGAACTAACAAATGCACTTTCGGTGCAAGGGACTCAATATTGGTGGAAAGTGGGCAGCATCTTGCAGGTCCCCACAATTAATATTGTCAAACTTATTGCACCTTTCATGTGAATCACCTGGAAAGCATGAAACCCACGTTCACTCATATTGCTATCCTTTATCACTTCTCTGTGAAGATTATAAAAGAAATCATATGTAACGTTTATCTTGAAACATCCTAGCTGGATCCTATTTGCATTGCTAGGATACACACAGCTCCAAAGTGAAAGAATGTAAGCAACTTTGGGCTTGGGCCAGGTCTGTAACACTGGAGTGACAGGAGCATCCACAAAAGACAGAACAGCAGTCCGTCTTCTCCAGTGTCCTGTCCCTGAGCCATCTGACCAGACAGTTCCTAAAGGCCACTAATAAAAACTGTGCAATAACCATCCCATAGGGAAGTCCTGTTAATTAAAATTTGGCTGATGCCTGCAAAAGGTGTTTAGTGACAGAGTGGTTACTATGACTCGCTGTAAGCCCTGAAGTGTGCATATACATGTCACTCCAGAAATGCACTGAAGGAGGCTGCTCCCCACCTCATTTTGACGCATCTTTAAATCAATAGGCCTGTTCAGTAAAAGGTGCTGCTAGCTACGTTGTTCTCTCGGGGTTAGTAGACAACAGAAACTGGTGCACTACCCACATCTACCTGACAGATTGTCTAGCAAGTGCCCTATTTCAGAGAATTTATGCTTCTGATATAGTAAGATTTGTTGTTCTATCTGCTTGGTCTACTTACATAGTCCTGTCTGAAAGGATACCAGTTTGGCCAAGATTCCCTGCTCTATTTTAACAGTGGACCTTGCGGGTTTTTTATAGTCCCTTTTTTAATTTTTGTTTGGAGGAACTGACCGTCTTCTGTGTTCACTTTGGGGAAGCAAAGTGCTGCAGAGGTTCACCTTTTCTTTCTGACCTTAACTCCAGTTCATATGGCCCCAGTAACTGAACATTACAGGGGGTAACTGAATGTTTACTGGTGAATCACCATAAGAATACATTACAGATAACTTGGTAGATGAGTTTCTTTACCTGCAGCATCCTGAAATGCACCACTGAGGGATATGACCTGGCCATATCAGAGAAATCTTCTAAGCTGAAAAATTAAAATGTCATCTGCTAAGTAATTCAATACTCTGTCTGTCATCAGATGAAATCAAATGAAGAGCCCTTCAGAATCTGTGAGACAACTAAAGTATCACCTGTATTTAACACACAGGGTTTTCCATAATGTCTCTTAAGGGAGAGCAACCAAGGGAGACAAGTATTTAGCATAATATTCTAATTCCTGAGGGTCTTACAAGGAGCCTTTTCATGAAGCAACAGTGACTTAAACCCGGGAGTTTTTCAAAAGTTAACCTTTTAATATAATTTTATAGTGGAAAATATTAAGGTTTTCATAAAACCTTCTTTACTTCTATCCTTTACTGTTATCTGGTCTAGAAGCATTCAGGTTCATTGACTACTGATTAAAAGAGGCAAGATACAAGTCAACAGCCAGGCATTTCATTTCTTACACCCCAAAGCACAAAAATCTACCCTAGTGTCTACCTGACCACCCACAACAGTGTGGTACAGATTCTCACCCATACCACTAAGAGAGGAATAGACAGACCAGCAGTGGGCCCTCTGGGATTCAGTGGCCACATCTACATGGGTAGTAAACTGTGCTGTTGTTACTGTGCAGTAATTTAGTACTTGCATAACAAAGGACTAAATATCTGTGCAGTAATTGGTGTTACTGCACAGTACCATCCCTGCTTGGTTTTTTTCTGATGCTACTGCATAGTAGTGACGAGCTCCTGCAATAGCTAGTTACTACTGTGCAGTAGTACTGTGCACAGTAGTGTTGTACAGTATATTGTGTCGTGGTTAATGGCCCCCTATGCTACTGCACAGTAGCCACAAGCTGTCCAGTAGCTTGTTACAACTGCGCAGTAGCGTCTCATGTGGACGCACCCCGTGGACACATCCAGACGAATGCACACATGCCTCTTGCCCCTCCTCAAACCCCTTTGAAGCCGGGCAACAGGCACATGTGGGAACTTGCAGCGTGGGGAGAAAATTAGACCCCCGGATATCCAGGGTTCTAAAAAAATCAGTTTAAAAAAGTGGAGCAGGGCACCCAGATGCTGGGTCCTCCACAGAGATGCTCTGGCTGCCAAACTGTCTCTATGGTTGGCCCCTTGCCCTGGTGCTGAAACATGCGGCCCACCAGGCCATGTGTTCAGCACCAGGGCTCCAGTGCTGGAGAGTAAGAAGTTGGGGGTGGCTCGAGGAGGGGGGAAGGGACCATGGGGGGGACCCCCAACAGACCTGCCCGCTCCCCCAGCCCCCCGACCCCTTCTCTGGCCAGCCCCTCCCCCAGCCAGCCCGCCCAAGGCCCCTGACCCCTGCCCTGGCCAGCCCCTCCCCACACCAGACCCCCCCCAGACCCCCAACCCTTGCCCTGGCTGGGCCCCAAAAGCTCCTGCGAGATAGCACTGAGCTACTCACCAGGGTGGCTGTTTATACTGCTGGGGACAGCACAGGTGTTGGTCCCAGGCTTTAGCTCCCCCTGGCTGCAGATCCGGGAGGAGCCAGGCAGGGTTATTTTGCCCCAAATTTGCTCCACACCAAAGTGCATGTCCAAGTACATGTGCTGAAGCAAAAAACCCCAGCTCAAATTTGTACCACTTCTTGCCCACCATGTCATCTGATTTTCTCTCCAGTCCATGCTTCATATTTCTGCATGGTTAACATTAACAAATATTTACTGATTGAGTTATTTAAATTCCTTGTTTTTACTAAGACCTTGGGAAGCAGACAGAGCCAGTTCTCCCATGGCCCTGGAAGGTTTCAAGAAGCTGGGACCTCTGGTCTTGTGGAAACTGAAATTTTTGGAAGGGAAGTTTTCTTCTCTTTTTTGCCTCAGCTTCTTGGAATGCTGATTGCCACTATCCTATGTAATTTTCCCCTTATTTTATGGACCAAGCTGCTTTTGTTTTATGACAAGTTAACAGATATATACCTCTTATAGTACAGCTGAATAGTGGTGTGTGAAGTAGTTTTGGATTCGGCCCAAATCAGTTCAGACATAGACACAGCTTTAAATGGTTTTTCTACATACCTCGAGGTACCAGGCATGGCTCATGAGCACTGAGATGCTGGGGTATATCGAGTGTCCCACAGGAACGCCGGGTGTGGGGTGGGGGGGACACACATGTACTCAGTGGCAAACCCAGAAGTGGACTGGAAATACTTCTGGGTCTGCCAGGAAGTGCGCTGGGGGGGGCTGCACCCCCCTGCTCAGCAATCAGCTGCAGGGGGACCCCGGGTGCCCCCCAGCCCCAGGAGGCACCATTTGCCAAGCTGTGGGGGTGCAGGGCGGGGAGACCACGCACACTCCCCAGGCAGACTCAGAAGTGGACCAGAAGTGCTCTTGGTCTACTTCCGGTTCTGCTGCGAAGCACGCTGGGGAGCCCCCTGTGCTCCTGTGGGATGCTCCAGCTGCCTGCTACCTTGAGGTATATAGAAAAAACATTTAACGCTGTGTCTATGTCTGAATCCCCAAATCTTTCCGAATCTCTCCAAATCCATTATTAAAGGGTCTCCTGATTTGATTCAGATTCAGTGATTCAGCCACCGAATCAGGCTAAATCTCCGCCAAATTGAACCAGGGACTGAAGCTTTGCACAACCCTACTAGTTTCCACTTTTTATGGTATTCCCTTTTTAGTGATTGGCACTGTATGAACAGGATAATTAGGTTGGCATGAAGGCAGACAGATGACCAAATCTTAACTATTTATTGAACTTCTCTTTTAATCTCAGCAATTGATTTCTCACTTCACCAGACTCAGGAATATCATTACTCCAGGCACAAACATCTGGGGATCAAGCTGATTGATGGAGTTGTAGAAAACAGGATGATTGGATTGTGCTTAAAAAATAGTTACAACTGAAAATCTCTCAAAGAAAATAACTTACTGCATTCAGTCTAGACCATGAAGCCACAGAAACTTTTAGGACCTATGAGGAGTGACTGTTACATGGAGAGTACATCAGAAAAAAAGAGTGGTATTTCTGTTAGAGCAAATATTTGCTCCACTAGTAGATATTGTTGCAAAGCCAAGCCAATGAGAAGTTTTATTTAAGGTTATCAGTAAAGTGATTTTTCAATCACAAAAAATGTATTAAATGAGAGACACATTTACATGACAGTCAGTAAGCAGGGGAAAAGTTTGTCTTTACTGTAGAGTTGGGCCTAAATTAAAATGCCAAGTTAGGTCTAAATTGTAGATGCTCCAAAATTTGCTGTACTTTTCACCTGGAATGGTTTGGCTTAGTTTATAATAAAGAGATGAAAACTGCTAAATGCAGATATAATTCTGGATTTGGACCCTGAGCAGCAGCTCAGATATGTTCAGAGGTCAAGTTCTGTTTTGGGTACATTTTTTATTAGATGCGTACAAAATGTTAGTTTCCAGGTGCCATTTTAACCTGACCAGCATCCTCCGCATTAAGTAACACTATAAATCAGCAATGCAAATAGCATAAATGAATGCAGATTTTTCCTGTTGCTTTTAGCAGACTAGCCACACCTGGTGCCCAGAGGTCCACACCCTAGCAGTCCACTAGATGTCACCTTAGCAGTGACACAATGTCCTATTTGAAAATGCTTTAATGTAGAGAGAATTCAAGCAGGAACAGAAGAGATAGAGATTTGGAATTTCTGAAGTCACATAAAACTTTGCAGCATGAAAATGGATTTCAGCTTGAAGCAAGTGTTCATTGAACTGTTCCAGAAGATGTTACTATAGTAATTTGTTTTGTTTGTTCACTTTTAACCTCCAAAAGAAAAAAAAAATTTTGTAGCAAAATGAGAGGAATGGAGCTACCCTATTCCTGGACAAAATCATCACAAGGGAACAGTTCTGTAACAATTCTTCTCCCTGAATTTTCCTTAAGATGACACAGCCTGGTTCTTCATGGTCTTACATATTGTGTAGGTCAAGGGTATGAAACTTTCCTGGCCCTGTGGACTAGATGAGGGGCACAGGGCCTGCCTTCAGGCTGTGTTGGATCCACATACCAGCCCCATGCACCAGATCCAGCACTCAGACCAGTTTACTGCATCCCTAGACCAGCCCTGCTTGCTATGTGCAGCATGCGCTAGCATTGGTCCAGGGCTCAGACACAGATTCAGAATGTGACATGCTCTGCATGAGGTGACTGTGATGGACTATCTCTGGCTCTAGTACCTGGGGCTGGTGCATGGGCTTGTTCCAGCTCTGGAGCCAGCACACAGAGCTGGATCCAGCACCTGCTGCATGCGACTGTAGTGAGTCTGAGACTAACCCACAGGCCATATCTTTGGCCCTGGTATGTGTGAATGCAAGGTGGCCATAGCTCACTCTCCATTTAGAATTCTCCACTCATTCTGCACCTACTCGGCACCCAGTTTGTGCACAGGTCCTGTACTTTTGCAGGTGACCACCCTAAGCACTCTTTTGTCTGGGGGACAAAGATAAAGTAATGCAGTCACACACTTGCAGATGTTTGTGGGGCTATGTAGTTGTCCACATGTGTAGGGCTATGCATCAGGAATAGAATTCCTCTGATTGTTTAAGTGCCAAAGGATAGTCCCTTAAACCACCAGGGAAGAACAGAATGTCATCCAAAATACTCCAACTAATATCAAGATTTCTCAGAAACTGAAATTCCAAACTGCTGGGAAACACAAGTCAGCTACACTCTGGCCCTAATGCATAGTCCCACAACAGTTTCACACTATGGGCACTGTAGTGGGCCAGTAAGCGGTGCTCCTGCATTAAGCCACCTGTCTCATTGTTCCTGGCCGCCTTCCAGGCTCCGAGTGCCTCCCTGGGGGCTCCTTATGTCCAGCCAACCCCCTTCCTGGAGCACACCCACTAGCCTGGGGGTAAGGTGCCAGCACCCAGGGTCTGGACTGATCTTGGTCCTGTGCCCCCTGGGAAATACAGGCCTAGTAGTCCTTGAGGGTACTTGACCCACTTCAAGAACTTGAGGTGCTTCCCTCAGTCTGAAGCACAAATAGTGGCCTCCCTTAGTCAGCCAGACCAAAAGGACCCCAAGGCATAATCTAGACCCTCTCCCAACAAATCTCCCATGGTAGGTACAGAGGATAACTTTATTGGTTACAAGGAGGAGGTTTGGAATAGGGTACAGGATAGAGCAATATCAGAGAAATCCCTTAGCACAAACAGTGACATGGTAGCCTTTAATTATGCATCTGTGTTACTGCAAGTTATATATCTAGTTAGATCTCAAGTAGCTTACTCACAAGTATCATCCAGATGCATGTGGAGATTACCTCTTGAGGCAAGCAGTTCATTGACCACGAGTTTCAAGAGAAACAACAAGTTTCAGATGGTCCAGCTTCTCTGAGAGTCCTCATTATGGCTGCTGCCCCTCCTCCTGAGCAATCTTTAACTTATATAGACTTTATGACCTCATTTACCTGATCCAGTGAAGGCCAACAGTTGTTGGCTACTAACCAACCAGTTTGAAATGCATCACTGGTTGCCAGGTAAACTGGTGGGGTCTCTAGCTCCCTCCCAGTCATGACGACATTGCCTAGAACAATAGGGAGTTTAAGCCCCCATCCAGGTGTGTGAGGCCAGTCAAGTAGGCAGAGGGAGCAGGTTTCCCCCTTCCTCAGGAATGTATCCAGCTCAGGTTACAATTCAGGGTTACCTGAAGCCAATGGGGCCAAGGGTGTCTGCCCTCTGGAGTGACCATGGTAACCAAACTGTCAAATTGGTCATCAGCCTGATAGTAGAGTTTTGGGGAGGGACAGAGATGGCATTCTGCCACAGGCACATCCCCATGAATGTGCATGTGTGGTTTGTGGTGAACCTATTTGCTGTGCTGAAAATTTGCACCTCAGCAGGTCTTTTTGGACATCAGAAAATCCAGGTGTTAAAAAAAAAGAATACTGCAGAAAAAAAAGCAGTGCAGCACACATGGCCAGAGTATATTCTACCATATGAGGGGCCTGGCTGGCCAGAGCCACTCTCTGGCTGCCATCCAGGCTCCCTACTGCTGGATCACCACAGCTGATGCAGAGGCCTCAAGGACCCCAGGTAAGGCTACTTGGGCCAGCCCAGGTACTGGTCCTAGCCTCCCTGGCCCCACCTGGAGCATTTTTCCCCATGTTAACCACATGTGCAGGGGTGTGCAATGGGGCAAAAAACAGCAGCATGAATCTGTGCCACTGCTTTTTTCCCTGAAGAAACCACACGCCCTTGCTCATGGTTACGTCTGCACAACATAAGCACATCATCATGTAAAAAGCATAAACACATGGGGCAGTAGGGATTTCAATCCAAAACTCCCCCCCCTTGAGAGAACTGATCTCATCACTAGACTACTGCTCCCACTTTCTGTGTTTTCACTGCTTTCAGTAGGTGAACTAGCTAGATTATGGCTAACTAGATTATAGTAATTGTATAGCATTGCAATATTCATAATACATTGCAAGGCAACATCCAATGACACTACAGATATACTCCAAGTAATATAAATGGAGAAGAGCGAAGAGAAGAAAGCAAAGATATAATGAAACTTTGACAACAGAGAGTAGATATTATGAAGCAGGAGAGGTTGAAATATGTGAAATTTGCTAGACTGAAAAAAAGAAAAGAATGGTATTTGTAGGAGTATAAATGACTTAAATATTTGTGTGGGTGGAGGAGAAAATATGGGTTGTTTAGGAGAAGCATCAAAGAAAAATGTAAAAAATCTACTGTTTGGGGATTTGGGAAGGGAATTTTTCCTCTTTGCCCCACCAAATATGTTGCTTTGTAGATCAAGTTGCACCCCTGATGAAACAGCTCCATGAGGGACAGTGGCTGTCCCTCATGGAGCTAAAAGCAGTAAAAACACAGAAAGTGGAAGCAGTAGTCTAGTGATGAGATCAGTTCCCCCAAGGGGGAGAGTTCTGGATTGAAATCCCTACTGCCCCATGTGTCTGAAGTTGGGCTGAAGCTGATCACAATGAAGGAGCTGGGAGGTCTTCCTGTCTCAGAGCCAGGGAAAGAAAGGTGTTGGCTACTCTTAATGCCAAACAAATCCCTTGTCCAGCTGTTGCAACCTGGGTAGCTTAAAGGCCCCAATTGAAGATTGTGACCCATGGGAGAGGATGCCTGCAAGACCATCTAGCATCCTTGTGAGACATGAATCCCAGGTAACAGGCTAACGACAGATTCTGACCTCTGTCATCTCCCATGCACCTGCAGAAATTCCACTAAAAGGGATAAAAGTTGGGCTAGTTTATGCATAGGTAAAAGCACAGGCAAATTATAAGAGAAAACAAGAGAACCAAGACATAACAGGATGTATGTCTATTTCCTTATATTCATTTATCTGATAATGACAATAATTACCAGTATTAACTCTTGCTTATGAAAGTCAGGAATTGAAGAACTGAGTAAAAGTTTAATTGGAAGACCTTTTCTAATTACTTAAATGAGGAATACTTGAAATTATTTTACTAGTATGTTTGTATTAGCCAGCTGTATAAACCAGCCAGAATGTTAGAGTAAATGCATGGTGATGTGACAGTCGCAGACTCAGAATGTTTTCCTGTAGCAGAATTGTATAAAACCATATGTAGTTAGCTCCCAGTATCATCATTTGGCCTCAGTGTTACAGCTTCCCTGCTTTTCCTAATAAATGTTCACAATATTTTCCCTTCATGTTTTACATGCCATTTTTCCCAAGTTGAATCCCGTTCTACTGTTTTGTCTTTGGTTTTCAACTTTAGGTAGAATTCTCAGATAATCTAAGGTTTTAACTGAAAGACTTCCCCTGACATCACTGCATTCTCAGGTCCTGAATTTAAGCTTAGCACATATAGTGATTTCTGTTTTAATCTCCAAACAAACTGAGGTTTTTTGAATGATACTAGACAATGTATTCCAGGTTACATAATGTCTAATGCTCACCTTCCCTGCAGGATTGTTCTGTATCTGTTGCAGGGTGTGGGATTCTTTGACAGGTGAGAAGATCCAGGTTGTGATGGTGTGCATACTCCCTCCCCTTCTGCTGTTCTGCTGTTGCTGCAGTTGTCCCCAGCTGACCCAGCACAGAGAGATACCTACTGTCACTCCAGCTGTGTGGGATGCCAGGCTCAGCAGGGGACAGCAGAGGCAGCATGCAGGTCCTTCCTTCCAGAGCCTGCTCCCTGCCCATCCCTCCCTGACAAGTCTCCCTGGCTGCCTCGGAGCAGCTGTGGGAAGGAGGAACCTATGTACCACCACTGCTGTCCCTGGTTGACATAGACATAGGGGGAGCTGTAGAGCCACTCCTGACCCACTCCTGCCTTGTGCTGCATAGCCGCTGGCCAGAGCACAGCTTTGGGCACCACTCCCACTCCACACAAGGCCAGCCATGGACAGCAGCAACTGTATTAGCAGGGGACAGATCCCACCTGCTTCATGTGCCTGCCCCCTGCCTGGCTCCCAAAGGTCCTCTACTAACCTCTGCTAACCTAGGCTCCCGCCACACCTTGTCCCCACTCCTCATAGTCTGAATGGTGGTATGCCATACCCCACTTTAGTCAATCCTGGATCTGTCCATATTCTTTGTTCTCAAAGTGATACCAAATGCCATTGTTGAAAGAGATCTAGTTGTTTGCAAGTCGCTGGCAAAGTAGAAGGATTTGTACTGTTCCCTCCTGGCAGTAATTACCCTCTGGATAATCTCAAAAGGGAAACACAAGTGGAAGTAATTTGGGGAGAAGAAAGCTTTCACTGAGACTCTTGTATCTTGGTGAAAAGGCTACTCACCCTTTCCAACAAGACAACGAAAGGAAAAATACCAATATGTAGCACACAGAGCCCTTCATCTCTGCAGGATTCCACATGTTTGTATTCTGACTCATTCCAGTTTTCTTGAAAAGTTTTCTAGATATGAGGAAGGCAAAATTCTATTTCACTTAGTGGATGACCAAACTGCAGCTTGAGATCTATGCTAAGGTTCCTGACTAAAGTATAGGAGAGAATTTATTACCCTCTCAGGACATGTAAGTGCCTCCTACTAGTCATAATCAGGAGACATCTCTATCTTTGAAGTATGATTCTATTCCTATAATGGGAGGAAAAGGGAAAATAGAATCTCTCCTATGCAATAGTCAGGAAACTCAGAGTCAGTCTCAACCTGCACTTTGGTTGTCAACCAGGTGAAACAGACTTCTGTCCTGAGTGACTCCACTCAGTTTAGGGAGGGCACATGGGATGCTTGGAAGTCAGTGGCCATCACAGCCAGCTGAAAAGGAAAAATACCTGATGCTGGAAGCCCTGTGAAAGTGATCCCTGTGGAAGCCAATTGCTCTGGTGGAAGCATAAGGTCATTCTTCATACCTTGTTGAAGGAAAAATAAGGAGATTCAGTATAACTGGTGTCACCAGTTCACCTTCGGTTGCAGACTAGAGGCCATGCATGCACACTGGAGAATATTCTCCAGAGCAGAGGACACTTTCAAGACCAGGGAATTTCAGAGAGACCAACAACTAGGGGCAGATCCAGCAGAGGGTGCAGTCGTACCTGGTTTGATTCCTGCTTCACGCAAACTGTAAGACCAAGTGCCTGGGAAGAGCAGGAACATTTCTTTTCAGGCAATCTGAGAGTCAATTGACTTCGTGGCTCATTATCATCTCCATGATTCCTATTAATCTCTCTCCACTTCATTGGTGTCAACAAACTAGGCAAAAACAATCAAAAGACATTTCATTAGCCAGTCATCAAAATTAAATGTTTTTTTAGATTCATAAAACAAAAGCTTGCTTTCTTGAGCTTCTTAGTAGTGCACCCAATGCTTCAATGAAAGTTATTTCCACACATGAGTTAATGTTCCCCTGAGTTACTATCACTATACATGAGTTAATGTTTTTAGCTAGAGATAAAAACAATCTGGAGGGCTGTGAAATACGAGCTACATTACCAGGATCAGCTAACAGATTTGTAGAAGAAAGGTTAAGCATCAAGGCCATTAAAAAGGAAAGTGGGGGGGTGTCTACACTAGACATTTACTGTGCAGTTGACTAATTAACTGCACTGTAAATATCTCAGCATCTATATGTGTGTCCCTATTAAGCTAGAGAAAATTAATTTATTCTGCAGCAGGATAGTACTTGCAAATACAAATACTATTCTGTTGTGGAGTAAAAAAACTCTGCAGCAGTGCACATGCAGATGCTGGCTAGCCCTACACTGAAGTTCTCTCATGCCCTAGCCAGCCCCTCTGCAACATGTTGAGCTGGGGGAAGCAGCCCTGGGTTGGCTGGCAGGCTGGCCCCCAGGACTACCTGCCACCCAGGGCTGCTCCAACCCAGCTCCACAGGCTGTTCCTGAATAAACGATGGAGCTGATTGATGTGGAGTTAATTGTTTCCAAGCATGTGTTCAGATGGAATTCCCCCTAGAGCAATTAGCAAAAACTGCTGGAGCAATCAGCTCTGCAGTTTATTCATAGAATCAATGAGTGGGAAGGGACCTAGACAGATCATGGAGTCTGACCCCCTGCCATGGGCAGGAATGGCACTGGGGGTAGGAGGGGTCATAAGAACCCAGCCAGGTGCCTATCATGTGCACTAGTTGGATGTGTAGACATGCCCAGTGTCATCAACACCCACGGAATTAAGAGTTTATAACGAATCAGGTTATAATGAGCCATGTAATCAATCGACCCCTTCAATGCTGCCTAAATAGAAACGTCACTGCCCCCTCCTAGACAGTTGGTTTTAAACTTTTGATGGTGCAGGAATCAAAGTGGGGAAAGGGGTGTCACTAACCCTTCTCACCCCCCATGATGCACCCCTGTCCCAGCCTCATGGTTCAGGGACTTTGCCTTCACTGTATATGCAACCCAGAGGGGAAGATCTGCTGTGTTCATAGGGTCTGGCTAGGTCAGCTCGCATTGAAAGAAAGGAAACCAGCTGCACCTTCTTCTGTAGTAGATTCACCTGGTTAGTTCAGTTCATAGTCAAGAAGGTTTTGTTTTCATTAAAAATTCTTCCATCAGATCCATGATAGTTATGGGTGGGAATAAATCACACTCTGTCACTGACAAAACTCTCACAAGTCTGTCAAAGCCCCAGAACAGATGCAGTTCTTCTGGGAGAGGTTCTCTTATTTGGGGGAGCTAAGCTGGTCTGTCTACAGGGCAAATCTTTCTGCCAGCACAGGTGTGCCAAGGAGGAGATAGCCAAAAGTAGGCAAAGCTACAGAGGCAACTGAGGGCAGGGAGATGGAGATAGGCAATTATAAGGGATGCAGGATGTTATCTGGAGGAATTGTAAGGATAAATTAAATGACAGTGTTTCTGGAGGGGCAAAAATGACTGGTTTAGAAGGGGTAGAGGAGGAGGAAAGAAATGTATTGTTGGGAGAGTTGGGAATGGGATTTCTTTTCTTTTTTTCTCCAACCTCATAGCTTGGTAGGCAAAATTGATGGAGCAGTCACTTGAGGAACAGAAATTCATGAAGGTTGGGGGGCAGAATCTAGTCAAATATTGGCCCCCACCATTGCCTGGAGCTGAAAGTCACTGATGCTGGAAGCTCAGAGAAGTTAGGCAGAAACTGACACTGTAGGGCATGGGTGACTGGTGCTGCCTTAGTCAGTCACTCAGCAGTGGTCAGTCAGTGACCATTCAGGAAGGTCTCCCCATAGCCAATCTCGCTGCGAGGGGGTGGGGGAGATGTCCTGAGGTGGGCGATTGCTGCGGCTGCTTCCAGAAGTGGAATTACATTCATTGTGAGTTCATTCCAGCTCTGTCTTAGTCCATGGGTTTCTTTGCTATCAGCACTGTGCCAATTGGTTGAAAAACATGCAGTTCTTTGCATGCTGTTAACAAAGCAGAACGTATTATATTGTTCCTACCTGCCAATAATTAGTCTCTAGATAATCTAAAAAGGGACATACAAGGGCAAGCAATTTGGGAAGCCTGAGACACTTGTACATTGGTGAAAAGGGAGCTCTCTCTCTGAAGGGGGATTGTGATGCATTAAAAGTTCAATGCCAGTGGACATGTCTACACATTGCTGCACAGCAACATTCCTAAGGCACCGTGCTTTTGTACTTCCTTTTGGAAGTACTAAAGCATGGCACAATATGGGCAATTACTGTGTGCTTAGATCTCCCAGCTACATCACTGTAGCAGTCCACTGTAGCTGGGGACTGCACTACTATGATGACGTAGCTGGCAATCATGTGTAGACCTGCATGATGACTGCATCACCATAGCACACCGTATGGCCGTGTAGTGCATTGCTACATCACCATAGGGTGACATGTAGCTGTGCCCAGTATGTAGTTCCCACACTCTAATTTCCATATGGTACAGTGTATTTGCATTTTCTTGTGGGCCAGTTTGGTTGAAAAGTTTGCTAAATATCAGGAAATGCCCCAAAAATCTTGGGTCCAAGTTACACATGCCATCTTGACTTAATTTATGATATTATATCATTTCCCCAGGAATTTCTTATTTCAGTCAAGGCAAAATTCTGTTAGACCTATTGAACAACTAAAGCACAGCTTGTAACCTTCTCTGAATTGCATAGGAGCAATTCCATTACCAACCCATCAGTATGTAAGTGTCCTCATTATAGCGACTTTATTGTCCTCTAAATATATTCATATGTCTCTATATTCCTATAATGGGGGCAGTTAATAGAATAAATCCTACACTTAATTTGCTATCTCACAGTGACTTAAGTGTAGAGCTGGTTGCCCACTGGGTCAATGAAACTTCTGCCTTCAGTGGCAATCCCTGCAAGCTAAAAAGTGAAAATAATTGAGGCTGGAAGCTCTATGTGATCTCCATTGAAGCCAGCCTGTCAGGTGAGAGGATAAGGTCATCCTCCATACTACATGGAGAAAGGAAAATCATCCTTGACTTAAGAAATTTCTGTCTCTGCAGAGTTTCTCCAATGAGGAGAGGAAGCTTATAAATTTAAGCTGGTGTAAATGCATGTGTAGATACGTCCAGTGGGTCTGGCTGGATCAGCTCACATTAAAGGAAAGATCAATTGCATCTTCCTTTGACTTCTCTATGTCTTTTATGCATATACTTGTGCAATTAATGCTATATAGGTTTACTCACTCTGGTTAATCATACAGTAAACCTGCCCTCAGCAAGTGTCTTCATGTGCATCCATTTGGGATCAGATGGCACTAGCCTGATTCTGGCCTCCTCAAGCACTGTGCTGCCCTGCTGCAGCAGCCAAGGGGCACTAGTGGCTGCACATCATCCACCACACCTGGGATGACAAACAGTGGCTGGAGTCCTTTTGGATGACCCAGGACACTTTCCAGGACCTTCTTGACCAGCTCTGCCTGCACCTGGAGCAGCAGGCCAGCACCATGAAGCTGCCCCTCTCTGCAGAGACCCATCCTGGCCATCACCCTGGTCAAGCTGGCCACACCTGCCAGCCTGTGCTACATCAGCCACCTCTTTGGTGTGGGCCTAATTCTAACTGGTGGCAGAAGTGGCCACAGGGAATTGAAATGTGAGGAAGTCCAAGTATCAACAAAATTCTGCCTGTCAAAACTGACTTGAGTTTTTTGAATCAATGGCTAACTCTGAGAAATGGGCAGCAGTGGAGGGCTGAGCGATAAGTGATAAGGCCCGTTGTTGCAGCTTCTATCCTCCCAGCTACAACAAAGTTGCACATTTTATATAGAATATCTTTCTGGCTGATTTGCCACTTCGGGATGCCATGCATTGGCTGATTGCATTGCACTGTTACTGTTTATGGGAAAATTAACTTGTTAATCATGACATAAATGTAATGTGTGCCAGGGACCTGAAAGATAAAACTTCAAGAAGACAGTAGGGGTGGAATATTGTCAGATATTGGCCCCCCATTGCAACCCAAATCGACTAGCTGATTTGGGATGCCTGAAAAAGTTAGGTGGAAGCTGATCATATGAACGTCCTGTCAGTTCTTCCTGCATCAGTAAGGAGGACAGAAAGACATTGGCTACCTCTCCTTCCAGTAAATTACCCTTGGACAAGCATAGCCAGATTTGGAACTTATCATCCAAGGAAAAGAAGCCCATCAAAGCAATGTAATACCCATCAGAAACCTGGAGAACAGGCAAAAGAACAAAACAAAACTGATCCCTGTCAAGATGAAGAGACTCAGTTATGTCACTTTACATGAGTGCTAATGAGTAGGAGAGGTTAGAAAATAAAATGAGGGTAAACTGAAATACCATTCTGTGAAAGGGTATTCATTTTTATTTTTCTTAAGACAGTTCAATTAAAAGGTAATGGTAAGCAAATGGACTTTCCCATGTTACAATTACCTGCTAAGCAGCACACGGTCTACTGCCAAAGGCTCTGCAAGACATCTGGAAAACAATGTCCATTTTTCATTCTGGCTCATGCACAGTTTAAATGTGAAAACAGAGAGGCACAGATTCTGCAGTGGAACTAGTTCACAGGAGGCACATAGACACAAGAGGCTTACTGCAGAGCTGCTTAATTAGCTCCACAGTAAATGTTGCAATATCTACATGTACAGCCCTATTAGTCTGCGGTAAACTAATATGATAAATTCTGCCACAGGGTAGTACTTGTAAATACAAGTATTGTCCTGCAGCAGATTCTTTTAGTGTTCAGTAATGCACATGTAGACACTGACCCAGCTGGCTGGGGCACAAGGGTGCTTTAGTGGGAGGGCTGCCTGCCAGCTAGCCCCATACTGGAGCACCCTCAGGCCCCAGCCAGGCCCTCTGCAGCACACTTAGCCCAATCAAAGCAGCCATGGGCTGGCAGGCTGACCCCCTGAGAGCCCCCTGCCAGCTGGGGATGCTCTGACTTGGTTCAACATGCTGTAGTCCTGGACAAATGTGTAAAAGTGGTGCCCAGGAGCAATAAACTCCAGCACAATATGTGTCGGAGTTTACTGCTGCACATTAATAGCACATGTAAACACACCCAGGATTTAAGTATCTCTTTTGAAGCTTTGACTCCTTTGGCTGCTTTCTAATCCTCCTTGTGGCCACAAGAGGGCTCTAAGTGCCTAACATTATCTTGGACACATCTACACAAGATGTTTACTGTGCAGTTGATTAATTAGTTCTTTAGTAACTGTCTTGGCTGCAGTAAACTAATTTACTCCACAGCAGGATAGTATGTATAACATGCTACATATGCAGGCATTCCCTGCACTGTTAACATTCCCTGTGCTACCAATTTGCAGCACTGGGAGAAGGGGGGTGGCATTTTATACCTGGAGATCCCTGTGCCAAAAAAACCCATGCTAGAAAAAAACAGGGTGGCACACATAGTCGTACCATACACCACCCAAAACCAAAGCCAACACAGGTTCATTAGAGGCAGGTCCTGTCAGACCAAACTGGTGGCCTTCTATGACCAGCTCACAAAATCCTTAGATGCATAGTCTTCCTGGACTTTCGGAAGGCCTTCGACACTGTCTCTCACTCCGTTCTCATTAAGAAACTGGGGGACTGTGGTGTCAACACCTACACAGTCAAATGGGTCACCAACTGGCTGGAGGACCTCACCCAGAGAGTGGTGGTGAATGGGTCATTTTCGACCTGGAGGGATGTGGGCAGTGGGGTTCTGCAGGGCTCCGTCCTCGGGCCTGCACTGTTCAACATCTTCATCAGTGACTTGGACGAGGGGGTACAAAGCACCCTGTTCAAATTTGCAGACAACACTAAGATGTGGGGGCATGTGGGCACACTAGAAGGGAGGAATAGGCTACAATTGGACCTAGACAGGTTACAAGGGTGGGCGGATGAGAACAGGATGGGATTCATCACTGACAAGTGCAAGGTGATACACCTGGGGAGGAAGAACCAGCACCATACCTACAGGTTGGGGAACTCCCTTCTCATCAGTGTAGAGGCAGAAAAGGATCTTGGAGTCATCATCGACTCCAAGATGAACATGGGCCGGCAGTGTGGGGATGCAGTCAGGAAGGCCAACCGTACCTTGTCATGCATCCACAGATCCTCCTTCTCTATGTGGCACTGGTTAGGCTGCAGCTGGAGTACTGCGTCCAGTTCTGGGCGCCACACTTCAGGAGGGATGTGGACAACATGGAGAGGGTCCAGAGGAGGGCCACTCACATGATCAGGGGGCAGCAGAACAGGTCCTACGAGGACAGGCTCAGGGACCTGAACCTGTTCAGCCTCCACAAGAGAAGGCTGAGGGGGGATCTAGTGGCCTGTTACAAACTAGTCAGAGGGGACCAGCAGGCATTGGGGAAGTCCCTGTCCCTCCGAGCACTACCAGGAGTGACTAGGAATAATGCTCACAATGGCAGATTCAGGCTAGATATCAGGAGGTGCTACTTCACTGTCAGGGCGGCTAGGATCTGGAACCAACTTCCAAGCAAAGTGGTGCTGGCTCCTATCTTGGGGGTCTTTAAGACAAGGCCGGACAGTCACCTCGCTGGGGTTGTTTGACCCCAGTACTCTTTCCTGCCATGGCAGGGGGTTGGACTTGATGATCTGCTCAGGTCCCTTCTGCCCCTACTAACTATGAAACTATGAAATAGCCTGGCCAGCTAGAGCCATGCTGCTGAATTGCTGCTCCTGGAGCCCGAGGAGTCCCCCAGGACCCCAGGTAAGGCTGCTGGGGCTACCCCAGGTGTTGACTCCAGCCTCTTCTACACACCCCCAGAAACTTGCCATATGCCAGAGCACATGTGAAAGGGCCTCTCCTGGCAGACAAGTAGCAGCAGCAGCAATTGTGCTGCTTCTATTGGCCCCAGGGAAATGCACATGCACACTCGATTGGACATGCCCTGTGATTGATTTCCTGCCTCTCAGTCCTCCCAGTAACACCCATTTTCTACAGCCTAAGTCTCCATTTAGCAGTGCATCAAAAGATTTGCTGTACTCCAGAAGAGATGTAGCTTAGCTCTTTGTCTAAAAAACCCAATTATCTAATCACACAAAGACATCAAGTTAGTCTGATTCATCTTTTACTTCATTCTATTTTTCATTCATCAAAAGGTCTTTAATTATTCTTTCCTTCAAAATTTGCTACATAACGTTGCATACTACTGATGTCAAACTAAATGGCCTTCCATGGCCTCCAGCAACTCTCCACCCTTTTCCTTTCATATGTTTTACCCAGACTTGATACATTTATTAAAAATAATTACTATTGCATCTATGATCTCATGTTAGTTATTCCAGGATTCTAGGCTGGAAATTATCAGCATGAATGAGCATTTTATGCTCTTGGTTTGTCTTCCCCTTCAGTAGGGGAAAGTTCCATTTCCAAACCCTCACTCACATTAGCCGTTTCTCCACTGAACCAACACCAAACATTATTATTATCCTTGTTGAAATCTGTGCTGAAATTTTTACTTAGTTATGTGAAGCTTCTGCTTACCAGTGGTCAATATCCCTGTCAAAGTATCTTTATCATCCTTAAAAGAACCTCTCCCTTTCTCCAAGGCTCCTTTTCATTTTTACCAGAGCTCCCTTCACCTGCTTGTTCCTGAGGCTGTATATCAGGGGGTTCAATGTTGGGTTCACAAGACTGTAGAAAAGAGAGAGGATTTTCTGCCAAAGGGTTGACTTGCCAGTCCCAGGTACCATGTACATGAACATAGCTGTTCCATAGAAGAGCCCCACCACTGTGAGGTGGGAGCTGCAGGTGGAAAACGTTTTGCGCTGTCCCTCAGTAGAGCTTATATGCAGGATGGCATCCAGGATGTGCAGATAGGAAATGAGAATTAGGGTGAAGGGAAGCAGCATAATGATCACACAGGCAGCAAAGATCACAAGTTTGTTGATGGTGATGTCAGCACAGGCCAAATTTAATACAGCCAGAATTTCACAGAAAAAATGGTCTACCTCCCTAGCACCACAGAAAGGCAACTGCCAAGCAAGGATGACATGTACTACAGCCAGGAGGGAGCCACAAACCCATGAGGCTACCACCAAAACAATGCAGACTCTCCAGTTCATGATGACACTGTAGCGCAAGGGGTGGCATATTGCTACAAAGCGATCATAGGACATCACTGCCAGCAACACGCACTCTGTGTGACCCAGTGCCATGTAAAAATACATCTGTGTCCCACAGCCAACAAATGAGATGGTTTTCCTTAGGACTAGAAAGTTCCTTAGCATATGGGGAACATTATTAGAAGCATAACAGATGTCCACGATGGCGAGATGACAAAGGAAGAAATACATGGGTGTGTGGAGTTGGGTATCTATGCAGATTACCAACAGTATGAGAGCATTTCCTACTAAGGCAACTGTGTAAATGGCAAGGAATAAGGCAAACAGGACTATTTGAACCTTTGGACTGATGGAAAATCCTAGAAGGAGGAATTCTGAGAAGAAAGTGTGATTTTCCATCTTGTCTTGTTTTCTTTGTAAAATATCCAGTGCAATATCCACTGATCCAGGGCAAAAATGCTCTAGTGCTGGAAAATTAAGTGTGAGAGATTAAGGTAAGAAATATTTTGGAATTTATAAAGATAGCTCAGAACAGCATTCTAGTATATTGTATCACTTAATGACAAGTTGTAAACTGCAAGAATGAATCTCATGCAGGGGTGGCCAGCCTGTGGCTCTGGAGCCACATGCACCTCTTCAGCAGTTAACAGGTATCTCCTTGAATCTTTGCACAAACACATGGTGACCAGCTTCCATGGAAAGTCATTTCCAGCTTCCAACTGCAAAGATTCAAGGAGACACCTACTAACTTCTGAAGAGCTGCATGTGGCTCCAGAGCTGCAGGTTGGCCATCCCTGAATACATCTTTAAGTAGTCAGAAAATGGGAACTACATATGAGTCTCTGCAGAAGTGCCATCAGTGCTAAAATAGAAAAGAATCCCAGTTTAATATCATAGATGTTTAGAAACAACTTTAAAAACATAAATGCTAAAGGTTATTATCATTACTTGTTGCTCTTAAGTTGCCAGTCTCATGTTTCTTTAGGAATACTGTTGAAGCACTGCACTGACATCAATTAAAAGAAAATTATTTTCCCTTTCCAGTTTCCTTCTGGCTTAATTTTTAATGGCATCATTTTTTCACTAATCAAAATGGAAAGTTAGCATTGTATATCACCAAACAGACAATCTGACAACTCTATAAAATAAACACAGTTTTGTTACCCTCTGAAAATGACATTTATCGCTGATATTTATAAGCCCATGGATTTAGTTGTTCAAAATAAAAATTGCCTTTTTGACTTTCAAAAAGGAGCTTTCATCGGCAATGACATACAGTCATTAAACACTTCTTTTCAACAGTAGTGATAAAAACTGAGATAACCAATGCTGTATTAATATAGCAACCCTCCTACCAAGGAGAGGTGTCTAAAATTCACAGTATCCTGGGATACATCTTCAACCTTGCTCCCTTCCTTTTTTCTCTGTTCCTGGAGCACAGATGGATGGAAAACAAACACAAACCTCCAGACGAGTGCATAGGATACACCGTGTGGATAGAACACCTTTGTGCTACAGACATCTTAAACCAAGTAAAAGATAACTTCATAGCCATTGCTTACCAAGGTAATGAGAAGAGGCCGTATGGCTACTGGAAGTTGTAACACAGATCCAGCAGGATGTCTCCAGGAGTCCAGGAGCAGAAAAAAGATATGGCTTCACCTCCACTCCCCTGTTTTCAATAAAGGAGAGTTCAGCTGGATCTGAGGATCTGCTTCCTTGAGTACTGTGTATTTCAATGTTACCCAGAACACTGTGTTTCTGCATTCATGTTCTTGAGAAAAGAAGAAAAGGTGAGAAGTAGGGAGGAATGATCAAATCAAATCAAATCAGTTTGTTGCAAAAGGTGCAGTTTAATGCAGGAACTAATCTTTTTTTTCAGTTTTTAGAGGTTGCTATTTGGTCCAGTCTCCCAGTCCTGAAACAATTCCTTTAGGGACTAATAAGAAAAGTAAGAATGGGATGATCAGGTCCATTACTCTGCTGATTTAACTGCTATGTCTTCTTTGGATACAAGGATTCTTGTGTGGGGAGCCTAGCAAAAACACTGGAACTGTGCCATGAAAAAACAATTAGGCAAAATTGTTTGTCAATTTCTCTGAATATTCTAAGAGGAGTTTGCTCTTGAAATGGCTTTGCGTACTGGCATAATGTAGCACGTGAAACTACAGTAATGAAATATTTTTACGGCAACAATATCACCTATGAGAATTGCACCTATATGAAAAAGCAATTTCAAAATTAATTTCCCAGATTAATTCATCTGAATTAATCACCAGAATTCTTACTCATTCCCTACTCTGTTAAATCAAGAGCTGTTGAACTGATTTTGCAGGTGTGTGCAAGTCAGCAAACACCGTGATCCTTACATGGACAAACTGTATTCAAACAAATGCACTGAGTTTTCAAGACAAGCACACAGAAGCTATACAATTGGTTGTCCATTATCATCATTCGGTTTTAATATTATGGCTTCTCAGTTTTCCACTGCTTAAGAAATATTTGTATTTCACAGCATGCTTCTTTGATGTTATAGGCTTCACTGTGCCCAAGTTGGAACTAATTCTACAGTTCCTTTCCCATTTTTATAATATAACTCACACTTTCAAATATTTCTCTAAAATCATAACTCCAAACCCTTTTGGGGGAAAGCTACCACTGACTTCAGTTAATTTTCAGGTCCCGAGTTGAAGATTACTATGTATAATAATTCATCTTCAAATGTTAACAAGAACTAAGCATTACAAAAATATAGGGCATTTCTGGTATTCCATGCTAGAAGGACTTGTTTAAAATATTCAGTCCTCACCTTCACCATGAAACAATTCATTAGTGTCTAAGGTACACATTTCTTGTTCATCTGCCTCCTGTCAGGTACGGGGCTGGGAACTGACTTAGTTGTTGTCAGTGTGTTGACAAAATAAAGGATTTTATAGTATTATCACTAAGCTTTAATTGGCCTCCAGATACTGTAAAAAGAAAAATAGAAAGGGAGGCAATTTGGAACAAGAGAGAACTTGCAGCAAGACCCCAGTGCTTAAGGAGAAGGGAGCTCCCATATCTCTAAAGAGATACCATGATGTAATCCAGGGAAAAATACAAGTAGGTCGTTAAGGGTCCTTAATTTGTGAAGGGTTCAGCACAGCTAGGGAACAAGGAGTCTGGGCATCACTTTCCTGTCACGTAATTAGAACCACAGAAATCCTGGCTTGACAGTTTAACAGGAGAGTGATCTATCTAGATACTGCCTGACCTGTGACCTGGTGGCACTTTGCTGGGAAGTAAGAGATGCAAATTCAAATTCCTTCTATATGAGGGTAAGGGATGGTTAGAACTAATTTGCAGTTTCCTGGTTCAGTATCTTAACCACTGGGCTAAAACATGGGACGGTCTCTTCATCTGATATTGAGGCATGCATTTTTGCCCAGTTATGATTTTGGGACTTACCTGTACACTCACACATGTACCTGGGTAAGTATACATCACTATTATGTGTCTGCTTAGACAGAGCATACCCTTACTGAGAATGCTCAGTGGTTGTATGCATACTTGGAGGCCAAAAGCCTCAAATCACAAACTGTCTATATTCCAAAAACTTCAGCTATATGGCTGATTAAGTGAAAAAGGAGTTAGCCCTGTTTAAATCCAGAGGGGCTTTAGAAAGTTGCTATGGGAGAGTTTTCTAGTGAAGTCCCTGAAGAGGTTTAGTTACAGCCAGAGTAAGCAGCACATGGCAAAAAGTTTGCATTTTACTTCACAATAATTTTGTGCCTCCTGTGCAGATTTGAAGGGCAGTTAGTAAGTGTACATTCAAAGGCTGTATCATTTGTGTCCAGGCTAGCCTTTTCCCTGCTTTTCTGGATATAGGGCCAAATCCAAAAAAAAAATTATGGACATGAAGTAGGACTAAGGGAGAATTGAGGTGCCTAAATCCAAAATTATGATCCTGAAAACACCTGGAGGCACCTAAGCTCCACAGGCTCATGACTTCTAGACTTCAATGTTCCCCAGGCACCTGGACTGGCACCTACATGACTTCCTGGAAAGATCCTGCCTTCACAAGGCTGAGCAATTTTGTTTCTGGCTCTTGCCTAATAAAACTGGCATCCTGAAGATAGGAGTTCAGGCATAGGTGGGTGGGTCACATTGAGAACAGCCCTGAGCAGGCCCCTGTTACACTGCTCTACAGGTGTGAAGCAGGCAGAGGAAGTTGCACAGCCTCATCCACCTCCTCTGCTCTCTGTCACTGTGCCTAGTAGGGCAGTTCTCCCTACCATCAGAGTAGCAGGGAGCAGCAGAAGTGGGTCAATGAGGGACTATATCAGGATTACACAGAATGGAGAAAGGCATAGGAGAGTGTCAACATCATACTGAACTGCTGCTCACACTTGGTGCAGCATAGACCTATGGAAACACCCAAGTGGGCAGTGACCCATCCACTTCTCCAGGGATCCAGATATGAGCCTTGATATCACAAAACAATCCATCTCTTTCATCCTTCATTCTGGCATATATCAGGCACCAGGAATCAAAGTAAGGGACCAATTCTATCAACCCAGGGTGTGTGTAGATGAATCAGAGGCCCTAAATTGAAACAGTGGGTTTTTAAAAACACTGCTTCAATATAGGGCCTTGAAAACCCCTGTGCCGTGCACACATCCTGCACTTACCTGCCTCTCCAGCAACAGGGAGGGGAGGGCAAGCTGCCAGCAGGTGGAGTGGTCCCTGGGCTGCAAGGGGGACTGATGCTTCCCTCCATGGTAGTGGTGGGTGCCACCCCACCCCGTGGCACCCACCCGCAGGCACCTGATGTGTGCTGTCCCAGGGGGCACTGCAGCCACAGAGGGAAGCACCAAGTCCCTATGCAGCTCATGCATGTAGGCAGGTTCCAGGGGGGGTGCCCGGAATCAGACTTGCCATTTTCTTGGGCAGAGCTTGCTTCCCGGGGCTCCTGCCGGGCTGCCTGCAGGGCTTCCTGCAGAGCCCCTGAGCTGCACGGAGCCCGGTGCTTCACTCCGTGGCTGTATGGGCACCAGACTAAAACTTTCTGAATGTCAGGACAATATTTTAGTTTGCTGTGCCCCAAGTCATTTGAGGCTCATTACGCTGACAAATTTCCTACAGCGGCTGAAATGAGCAATACACCACCAAGGCATGCAAACACCAGTACCATTAAAGTGGTGTAAAAGTATTTAGCCCACTTTAAAGTGTCATGCATATACTTCCCTCATTTCATCTACACATGGCCCCAGAGAGCAATTCCTTTGAGGTGAATGTCAGAATTCGTATTGATCCTCCACATGTGATCAAGCAGCAAACTCAGCCAGTATTTGAATTTTCTGGCCCAAGAATTGCAGGTCCTTTCAGTACAGAGGACTTTTCCATCAGAAGGATGAGCAACCATATTCTTCAATAATAATTTAATTTTTTTAAAAATGTATGTAGATCAGTATGGTTTATTAAATAGAATGGGGGGGGGTTTGCACTAAAGAACAAATTTTTCTTAATATACGTATCTTACATGGTAAAATGTTTGCCACCTTTTGATATTTTTTAATTGATTAAAATATTGTCCTAACATTCAGAAAGAAAAAGTCACATTGGTTTTGAGATCCACCTGGAGATCTGTCAATGACAATTCTGTCAGCCTGAGCAGGGCACTGTTCACTTAACACATGGCCACTTCAAGAGTATTATGAAAACAATAGCTGTAGACCTCAATCTCCTTCTTTTATTTTCACTGAATTAATCCATTGGATTGAGTGTATTGCACCAATGTAACTGAACATGAAGTGTTGACAGTAGGCCAGAGTTTACTGGGACTTCTAAAGCAGCGATATTTTTCAGTCTATCTCAGAGAGAAGATTTTGGATCAAATCTTGTCAAGGGTGTTACACTTTACTGCTGCTTGCAGATGTGGAAAAATAACCCAAAACACTTTACCAGAAGAAGCAGCACATTACTTTGACCCAACTCTGTAGCATCTGTATAAATCGAGTGTTTCAGTGAGGCTTTTTGGAGCTTTTATCTGGTAGCTGATCCAATCTACTATTAGATAAAAGCAGTAAAAGCCCTACTAAAGGGCCTAATCTATATAGACGCTGAGGAACTTGATCAAAGTAATGCTCTGCTTCTGGGCATATGCTAGGTTTGGTGCAGGAGTGTACTAAATTTAATGAAAAGCATGGTTTTGTTGGGGTTTTTCCCCCCTACCACATCTGCAAGCAGCCTACATGTCTAAGCACCTAGAAAAAAGGAAGGTAATACTAAAAACAATAACTGGAGGTATGTCTACCCAAGCCATTTACTGCACAGTTGACTAATTAGCTGCATAGTAAACATCTTGGCATCTACATGTGTACCTCTCTTAGGCTGGAATAAACTACTTTACTCCACAGCAAGATAGTGCTTGCTAACTGGGGGTGTTCTGGCTCAGGTCTACTCGCTGCACATGAATAAACTGTGGAACGTATTGCTCCAGAATTAATTGCTCCTTGGTACACATTGAAATGGTATGCTCAGGAGCAATAAACTCTGCAGTTTATTCATGCACTGTAATTATACATGTAGACACTCCTTGGGAGTGTCAAGTTGGTATACATTAATATAATTGGATACACATGAGGAAGTGAGCCCTGATTTCAGTGAGATCAGATCACAAAAACTCATTGCCTTCTGAAAAACCACGATTTTGACTCATCTGTCCCTCAGAGGGAAAATTTTTAGTAATTTACTTTCAGACTTACAAATACCCAAGAACAACTGGGTAGATACCATCCCATGCAGATATTCAGCCTCTTGAGAACTACCACTTAAATGCTCCTGGCCCTTCTTGCTAAGTCACAATGTGGAACAGTGCTGCTGAATAAATTGCACAAAAGTTCATCCTTCCCCGCTTAGCTGCTTTAAGTACTTTGAGTAAAGATTTGTATCAACACTACGTTTGCATTACTGAGTAAGAGTCCATAAAGGATGACAGTTCACATAGGAGCTGCTCACGTTCTCCTCATTAACATTTTTCTCCCGAGTGCTTTCTTAAGGGCAGCTTGAACATCTTTGTTCCTTAAGCTATAAACTACAGGGTTCACCAAGGGAGTCACAATTGTGTATGTAACAGAAATCACAGTGTCCCCATCCAAAGTAAATCTGGCTTTGGGCCTTAGGTAGATAATGGAAATACATCCAAAGTGCACAACCACCACAATGAGGTGGGAGGCACAAGTAGAAAAGGCTTTGCGTTTCCCTTCGATGGATGGGCTTTTCAAGATGGTGTTGAGGATTAGTAGATAAGACAGCATAATCAATAGGAATGAGCAAAGTATGACTGAAACAGAAATAATGAAAATGATGATTTCACCTATGGAGTTTCGGGCACAAGCCAGTTTAAGAAGTGGTGCTATATCACAAAAAAAATGCTCAATTTTATTCAGATTGCAAAAGGGTAAAGTAAATATAATGATTGTGGCTGTTGTTGAGAAAAGAAAACCAGTTACAGCTGAGAAAGCCACCAGCTGAGTGCAAACCCTTTGGTTCATGATGACCGGGTAATGTAAAGATTTACATATTGACACATAGCGATCATAGCCCATCACTGTAAGCAGTATACAGTTTGTGCACCCAAAACCAAGAAAAAAACACATCTGAGTAGCGCATCCAACAAAAGAAATGGCCTTGTTTTCTTTTATCAAGTTTGCCAGCAAATTGGGAACAATGACAATAGTATAGCAAGTCTCTGAGAAGGAAAGAATGGAGAGGAAGAAATACATGGGGTTATGGAGGCTGTGATCAATCCTTATGATTGTCAGGATGATAATATTTCCAGCCAGGGTAAACATATACATAAGAGAAAAAGCCATGAAGAGCACAATCTGTAGGTCTGGAAAATTGGAGAATCCAATCAGGATGAATTCTGTCACAGTGGATCGGTTCTCTGGTCTCATCGATACAAGATGCCTGAACTGGAAATTAAATAATGGACAATATAATAGGAGAGAGAACATTGTTGGCATAGACTCAGCTCAAAGGTACATGCAGAAAATAGTTCAGCTGCTATATACTGCACACACACACACTTATTATAGTTAAGCTGCTATATACTGCACACACACACACGCGCGCTATCTACAAAAATATCACAGTGACAGCAAATATCTCTTATGTCAATGATGTTTATAAAGAAAACACTGGTGGACAGTAGTGAATGCAGCTGCTTAAATACTGTACCACGGCCAGCATCTGTTTAGGGTGTGTGTAGATAAAACAGGGGCCCTAGAAGTGGTGGGAATTAAAAAACACCGCTTCAATTTTGGGCTGAGTAAATCCCTATATGGTACACACACCCTGCTGACATACCTGCTTGTCCAGCATGGAGGGGATATCAAGCTGCCAGCGAGCAGAGGGGTCCCTGGGCTGCAGGGCGTCTGCTGCTTCCCTCCATGACAATATGGCACCTGCCCACAGGCACCCAACTCAGGCAGTCCTGGGAGGTACTGCAGCTGTGAAGGGAAGCACTGGCCTCCTGTGCACAGGCTCACTGCTTTTCCTGGGCGGAGCCTGCCTTCCCAGGCTGCTGTCAGGCTGCCTGCAGGGCTTTCTGCAGAGCTCCTGAGCTGCATGCAGCCCTCCTTGAAGGAGTTTTAGTTTGCTGCGCCCCAAGTCATTTAAGGTTCATTATGCTGCCAAATTTCCTACAGTGGCTGGAATTAATGCACAATATGCTGCTAAGGTATGCAAACACTGACACCATTAAAGCAGTGCAAAACTAGTTAGCCTGCTTTAAAGTATTGTGCACAAACACCTCTTGTTTCATCTACACATGGTTAGGTAATATGTAGCAATCTGCCCTATGCTCTGCAGCTACAGTCACTTGCTGTGTCCTGTCCTATCTAAATTGTAAGTGGTTTAGAGCAGTGGTCTCCAAAGTGGGGTGCACGCACCCCAGGGGGTGCGCAAGACAATCCATTGGGGTGTGGGAAGAAAATATTAGAACTTCTATTTATATTTATATAAATATACATATATTGGGGGTGCATGCTCAAAAATTTTTTACTGATGGGGTGTGCAAATTATAAATATACATATATTGGGGGGGTGTGCTCAAAATTTTTTTACTGATAGGGGTGCACAATCAAAAAAGTTTGGAGACCACTGGTTTAGAGCAGAGATTGTCTCTGTTCTCTGTTTGTACAGTGTCAAGCACTATGAGGTTCCTGTTTGTCACTGGGGTTTCTATGCATTACAATAATACAAAACTGAATAACAACAACTCCATTGTAGTAGATGTTGTGGGAGATGGAGGTGCTGAAAACTGGGCAGGAGATAATTGGTGGGGGGATCTTCTGACACCTGTGGACACATGATACTGGTTTAGCATTGTGGGCAGTGCATGTGACTGGAAGAGTTTACTAAAATGTCTAGCTGTCAAAAAGTTAACGTTGGCATGTAAACTGTTACCTTAAGGATTCAGTGTCGGTAATCCAGCAAAACAGATACAGTAGTGCACATTTCACAAAGCTATTGTTTCAGGCTGCCTGCAGACTGGTTTAAAAATGCATTGGGTTTACTCTCAGATCACATTCTGAATGTTCTCTTCTTATTGAAACCTGTCTGTCAGTCTGGGTTTTTATTGTAGCCGTGTTGGTCTAAGGACATAGGCAGACAAGGTTCTTTGAGTAGATGTGGTCTCTTTTGTTAGACCACCTGAGCAGATGGAAAAAAAGGTCTTAGCAAGCTTTTCGGCACAGTCAGCCGTCATCAGGTATTAGGGATTCCCTGCTGCTCTGAGACTCCAAGGAATGAGGGAAGCTAAAAGTGTGACAGGATGTCAGGGAGAATGTAAACAGGTAGCAATCTGGAAAACAAAAGGTAAAGCAGGGAAGGGGAGGAAGGGGGAGGAAGGGAAAAAAAGCCAAAGGTGAGTAAGTGACACTCTACATTGGTGGTAATTCAAGGTAGAAAAGAGGCTGTCTGTGAAAAAGGAAATGGCTGGAAATTAGGCCTGTCTTCCTAATTTCCAGCCATTTCTTTTATCACAGACAGCCTCTTTTCTACCTTGAATTACCACCACTTTAGAGTCTCCCTTACTCAACTTCAGGTTCTCCCCCCGCCCTCCCGTCCCTGCTTTACCTTTCCTTTTCCTAATTTCTACCTACTTACGTTCTCACTGACATCCTCTCACACTTTTTGTAGCTTCTTTCATTCCTTGGAGACGCCGAACAGCAGAGACTCCCTATGCCTGAAGAAGAGTGACTGCTCCCAAACACTTGCTAAGAACTTTTTTCCAACTACCCACTTGGTCTAAAAAAAGATATGGAATCACCTTAGGCATTTTTGCAGAGTACCGTTTAAGATGTGGGACAGTTTGGTGGTTAATGAAAATAGGGAGCTGGCTGATTCTGTCAGCTCCATACAAAAGCATCTTCTTCTGGGCAGGGCTGATAAAATTGCATGGATTAATTTCTTACTCTTTTCACAATAGGTCATATAATCACTTTAAAGTGTGCTCAAGGGATGCATCCCCAAAACAGATATGTCCTTAAGAGACAAAGGGCTCTTTCCTTTCTCAGCGACAACCATTATGCCGAGGAGGGAATGCTAGAGAATCCAAACCCTTTCCCTTCCAACAGACACCTCAAAGTCAATTCCAAAAACTGAGCACTAAGTTAAAGGAAATTACAAGCTTCAGTGACTCAGTAGCACACCTGTTTCATTAAAAGTCAAAGCAAAAGCCAATAACCACATACCTGAGATTATTCTGTTTTCCTGTTATATCCAGTCCAACAAATAGGGAATTGATTTTCTTTCTGATGCAACAGAACAGCAACTATAGACAAAGACTAGATTCATAGCAATACACACTGTTTAACATAAAATATTCATAACTGTATTTATTCATTTTTAAGCACTGTAAAAACACTGGGTCTTAGTCTTTGACATAGAGACAGAAAATAGTGATGCCAGACGTGAATTATTCAATCTCTACCAGAAGTCAGACGTGCCAGTTCAAATAAAAAAAAAGAACTAAATCATTAAAGTCAATGAAAAATGGGGTTGGAAGGAACCCCAAGATGTCCTTAAAACACAGCCTCTCTAGGTAATCTGTTTCCATGAAAGCAAATGAGTATCATACCCAGAGATTCCAGGTGACTAATCCACTCCATGCTTAACAACCCTCAAAGTGAGAAGGGTCTTCCTAATATCCAACCTAAATTTCCCATGTTGCAAACTGAAGGAGGAAAGACAAAGGCCATCCAGATAGTGGATTTTGTAGAAATTAATAACTTCTGCCAGAAACTGACCTTCAGATCAAGGTTATAGCAGTTTGCATTTTGTGGATGACACATGGACAGACATGGAGGCACATTTTGGTATGAAAACATGAACAATGACTGAGAAATATCTACAGTTATAGGCAGGTATCTCCTAGCTCAAAAACAAACCTACCTTGTGTGGAAATTCTACAATGAATCGTTCATTTCAAGCATCTCTAGCCTTCACCTCAGCTTCCTAAGCTATGAAAATAAAAATGCTCTTTTGTATTTGAGCAAGAAGGATGAAGTATCTAAAAGGAAAGTTAGAAGGGAGAATCACAGTTACACATTTCTGACTGTACAGTAAATATTAGCAATTAAAATAGGGTGCAGAATGATTCTTCTGAATACTGGAAGTTCATAGCAACCCCCCTATTTAAGCCTTGGTTCTGTATTGAGCATGTAAACTTCCCATTAAATCCTGTGAGGCCTGGTCCTTATGGCATGCCATCCCTCTTGCATTATTCTCAAAGGGAATTCTACAAATATACTGATCTTCCTCAGCAAAAATCAGTGCAGCATAAACACCACACTATGGCCAATTTAGTGTGGGTGCCAGAAAAACCTTGAGTTCTCAATCTAGGAACCAGATAAGTATTACACTAGATTCTAGCACCATGTCACAGAGGGCACTTGGATAAAAAAATCCAAAGAAGGGTTCCTAAATTTAGCCTCTTAACAGCAGTTTGGCAGCTATAGTCTGATTTTATCTAAGAACTGAATACCATCCTGCAAACTCAGTATTTTCTATGGGAAAATTTCAGCTCTGTCCCCCAAAATGGTTTTCTGTTGGGAAAACTGAACTGACAACTCCCTGAAAGTCTCTTTTAAATTTTAATTGTTTTTTGCAGGAAAAAAATGTGTTTTTCTTCTACCAAATTTACCAGCATACTGAGGACAATAACAAATGTGTATCAGGTCTCTGAAAAGGAAAGAACAGAGCTGAAAAATTACATGGAGTTATGGATCAATCCTTATGATTGTCATGATGATAATATGTCTAGCCATTGGCCATGTACATGATGGAAAACAGCACAACAGCACGATCTTCAGGCCTGGAAAATTGGAGAGTCTGATCAGGATGAATTTTTTCATGGTGGTTTGGTTCCCTTGTCTCATTGATACAAGATGCCTTATACAGAAATTAAATCGTGGACAATATAATAGGTGATATAACTATGTCACCATAGATGCAGTTTAGTAGTACATGAGACAAAGATTGTTCATTGGTGAACCCTGAAACTAGTTACCCTTGAACATTTGTATAAACTCTGATTAAAGTGATGTATTATAATGTTTTAAGCTACAAATTGGGAAAATAACTAGCAAGTCTTGTGTCATTTTAATCATTAAAATTTGACACTACTAAAAATATTCAATACTATTACATATGTTTTATTGCAGTGATTATAATTAATGTACTCATTTCTGTATGAAGCTGAAATGCTTTAGTAACTCTTAACCAATTTAGTTTCTAAACCCACTTATAAGGTAACCACTTCTTATTGCTGTTTCAGAGGGCTATAAGGCTAGAACTGAACAAATATATGGCTTGGCCTATTATACTCATGCAGATGACTTTCAACCAGGCATAAAGGGAAATACATATTCCAACTTGAACAGGGAAAAAAATACATTGTTGTGTTGATCAATTATCTGAATGACTGATAAGTCAATCTTATGGTCCCTTGAAATTTTGTACAGACTCTTAGCTGCTGTTGCTCCTTGGACCTCCATTTTACTTCTACTTCTTCTTGCTTTTGATCTTTTTTTGAGTGACTAGAGGTAGCTCAGAAGGCAGCAAAAGGCACAGGGGGAGAAGATTCAGGGAGGTGGGGGCAACTGGATGTGAGGGCCTCTTCATCAATCAGGCCTGGCTGAGCTAAGCTCTCAAGCTACCACATCTGACCCTGATCTTTGGCTAATGCTACCACCCCACTTCTCTGGAACTGGAATGGCTGCTGAAAGCATCACACAACCCTTTTAAGCACACCTACAAGCTCAGGTTGCAGGCATGCTTTGACAGAGTCTCAGTCTGTTCTGGCAAGCCGGTCACATCCATGCCATGTTCTTTCTGGTTCTCCTGGCTCCTGATTCAACTTTGGCTCTTCCTGACCCTGACTTGGATCTTCCCTGGAACTCAGCACTGGCTCTCTGACCCTTGATTTCTGATCTTGGCTCACTTCTTGGTCTATGCCTCTTGAATTTCCCCTCTCAGCTCTCCTGGAGCTTGGTCCCCATGTTCTAACCCAGACCCTGACTTGTCCAGTAATCTTGTTCTCTTGCCTTGCTGACCCCCTAGCTCAGGGGTGGGCAATTATTTCAGGCAGAGGGCCACTTACTGAGTTTTGGGAAGCCATTGAGGGCTGCAAAACAGGCAGCTGGGGCAGATAAATATAATTTAGTTGAGGAGTTTGTGACCCCTTGCGGAGCTATTCCCAAAGACACGGAGTCGCTGTCTATCTCAAAATTTACTCAGCATGCTGGGCACCCTGAGCGAACTCAGAGGCCCCGAATAAAACTGTTACAGGCCTTTTATAGTTTACAGACAAGATGCACGTGCAGGTGGGAATTTTCCACTGTGAAAGAAAACAAGATATCAGGTCAGTTTGAGAGACCCTTAATTGATTCAAACTGGTTTTTTGGCTACGTGCTTGTTTTTGAAATGCTAACTAATCCTTGATTGCTTCAGACTTTAAGACGACTAAGGTTTAGTCATTCCAGAGTCTTATCAGGCTGTGTTTGTGAAATGCTGAGTCTTGCTTTGTAGTTGATTTCTACAGTATTATCTATGATCTTGCCAGAAAATTTCTACAATTCCCCCCTTTGATCCTGGCCTTCAAAGGCCAGGATCACTTTCTATTATATTTGGCATCTAAATGCTTCTGGCACTCCAATATTTCAGCTTTAGACATTTCAACACATTCTTCTATGTTATGCATAGTACATATACAACAAGTGGATAATACAGAAGGTAGGGTTCCAATACATTGAATACAACAACAGGTTAAAATAAAAAAACATCCAAGAGCAACAATAATAACAATGAGTTTGTGAGCCCATCGTAATCTGGGGAACCAGGATGTTAGGAGAGCCCATACATCTTGTATACCCCAAGAGGTGTTATCTGTGGTTATGGTATAGAATTGACTAGCCATGTTCTGGATCTTATGAATATCCTCCAATACCTTTCCTGATTCATCTACATAGGTGCAACAGGTATCATTGACTAAAGTACATACACCTCCTTGATTAGCAAGAAATAGGTCTAACGCTAGGTGATTTTGCAAAGTAATATGAGAAATTTGAGTTACTTTAGTTTGCAGTCGGGTTAAGGCATCTGCGGTGTTATTAGTTAATACTTCCAGTGAGGCTGAAAGGTTTACAAGGGCCTTTTCAAGTTCAAAAACACCTAGCCAAGGTATGAACCATCAGGCAAAGGAATGGAACAAGGTAGGTCGCTCAACAAGAGGGTTGAGGCCTGCTTCTCATCGGAACCAATGTGGGCGGTTTCAGTGCCACCCTTGAAGCGATGTGTTCGGGTGAAGTGTCATGTCTGGGATCACTACGCCCAGGGTGCACGTGCCACACCAGGTGGGTGGCAAATGCTTAAATGCAATTTTCCCACAAAGCCAATAATGCCCCATATGTACAGGTCCATTACCTTGCCATCCGAGAGAGGATGAGTGTAAGGTTATTGTTATATTACAAGCACCTGCTGTGGCATTTCCTACAAACACAGCAAAACTACCAAGACATGGCTTGTAATAGCACACAGAATCTTTAGGGAGGATTACTTCATTAAGGAACCAGTATTCATAGTACCATTTACTGTCATTATGGGTGCTCTTGCTAATAGAAGAATAATTGAATGAACCAAGGCCAAGACTGATGAGAGGAATACCTATGCTTGGATGCTTGGGTAGTCGAGTACACACCCAGCAGTCTGAGAAGTTTAAGTTACTTGCATAGGAATTGATCATTTTTACAAGAGCGTTATGAGGCCATTCTACATTTTGGTGAGTATTGACAGCTAGTAATTTAGGGGACGACACTCGCCAAACTGAGGTCCCCATTCCACTTTTGAAATAGAATGATTGTTCCCCAGGGTTAGTAGTTTTACTTTGGATGTAAGCTTGACTTGCCTCTGTGGTGGGGTCTGCACACCAAATTTCATTGCTATTAGCATAATACCCATACAGCTTACATTGACCTGGGGAAGCATTGGACCTGTACATGACAGCAGAAGCCCCTTTAGGTGGGTCTTGATTAACTTTGTCTTGAACTTGTTTGGTGTTAGTATACCCTAGTTGGGTGCCAGGATAGACTCCTGTGAACTGGGTGAGGCTGCAGGGGCACCCAATTAATGTGGGCAGACAAACTACTAACACAAATGTACTTATGACAGTACTTGCAAGGCACATATTGTCCATTGATTGTTGGATCTCTGCAGCCGAAGGGGAGGTACACGATGAGGTTCCGTTGGGGTAAACACTGCAGGTTTCACGTGTGTGTGATGGATCCATGAATTCCTTTTGGTGATTTTGATTGTGGAGTGGGTGGTTAGTAGGACTTGGTATGGTCCTTCCCACATTGGCTCTAGGCAACTTTTCCGTTGCGGAACACGAACCCACATGTAGTCACTGGGACTGAAGGGGTGTATCTCACAATCAAAGGGTACAGGTTGCTGAACGGCAGCACGGTGCTGTAGAGAAGTAAGCTGCTTCTGCAAAGAAATCACATAATGGGTTAAATTCTCATCCCCAACTAGCAATCCTGTAGCTGGAGGAAGGAAATCATGGGTAATGGGGGGTGGATGACCAAACAAAAGCTCCTAGGGAGATATGTTAACATCAGCTCTAGGCGCGTTTTGCATAGCAAACAGTGCAAGGGGCAATGCCTTGGGCCACTTAAGCTGAGTTTCTGAACACACTTTGCCTAGAAGGGTTTTTAGAGTCCGATTTGCCCTTTCCACCCCTCCAGATGACTGAGGGTGATAAGGGGTGTGAAGCTGCCTAGTGATTCCCAACCGTGTGTAAATTGTTTGTAAGACCTGGGAGGTGATGTGACCTCCTTGATCTGAGTCAATGACTTGAGGTATACCAAACTGCAGAATAACGTCCTTTAGAAGTGCATGAGCGACTTGCTGATGAGAGGCATGGGTTGCAGGAAACGCCTCCACCCAATGAGTGAGCTGATCTCACACTACTAAGGCATATCTGTATCCTCGGCACCGGGGAAATTTGATGAAGTCTATTTGCAGTCTCTCAAATGGTTCATATACCCAAGGTCGGCCCCCAGGTGGGGCTTTTCTCTCTGGGCCAGAGTTGAACGCTGGCAAGTGGGGCAGACGCTGGTCACTTGTTTAGCCACTGCATGGATTCCAGGGGCAAACCAAACTCAGAGAATGGTTTCAGCTATGGCAGTTGCCCCATAATGACCTTGCCCATGGACTATTTGGCACAGGGGCCGCTGTAATGTTTTAGGCAAGATGGGGCGATCATTGCTAGTGTACCACAGTCCATCTTTTGAATAAGCCCCATAGAGACGTTTCCAGTCTTCTTCTTCTCCTTTTTACGCTTGCTCATATCCTTCCAAGGCTCTGGGTGTCTCCTACACAGAAGCAAGGGCGTTGAGACTTAGGGGTTGCTGAGCAGCAGATTTGGCAGCCGCATCCTAAAAAGGCTTGCATATGCCTCTTAGTGGTGGGCTTTGGCAAGTCTTTCATCAGACAATTCCCGCAGTCCCTCTGAGATCACATGCCCCAGGTATGTAACCTTCTTTTGGCAATATTGTAATTTTCCTGGGGATACTTTATGTCCTCCTTCAGCTAATCCTTCCAATAGTCTTAAAGTATCCGTCCGTCAGCTTACCTGAGTCCGTGATGCTAGTAGTAGGTCATCTACATACTATACAAGCACTGTATCCGAGGTAAGTATGATACCTTGTAAGTCTCTCATCAGGATTTGGCCGAAGATAGTAGGACTCTCGGTGTATCCTTGAGGAAGTCGTGTCCAGGTTAAATGTTGTTTTCTTTTCCAAGTGAAGGCAAAAAGGTATTGAGACTGGGCTGCAACTGGGATTGAAAAGAAGGCAGCACACAAATCAATTACTGTGAATCGAGTGGCCCACCACGGGATGGAGGTAACAATAGTGGCAGGGTTAGGAACTACGGCAGCTCTGGGAATCACATAATCATTTATAGCACGTAAGTCTTGCACAAAACGATAAACAGGCTTGCCATCCTTTCCTAATTTAGGTTTCCTGACTGGTAACACGGGGGTATTGCAAGGAGACTGACATTCCACTAAAATACCTTTCCTGATGTATTCGTCTATAAGGGGCTGCAAACCTTCTTCTGCTTCTTTATTCAGTGGGTACTGAGGCACGCAAGGCGGGACTCCCCCCTTGGTTTGAATAACAACCAGAGTGGCAGACTTCAGCAGTCCTACATTGGTGGACTCCCAGCCCCACAATGTGGCTGGCAATTGTTGTAGTTCCACTGGTCAATTTCCCTTTCCCCCCCCCGAGGCCAATGCCCCGGTGAAATAAGACAGTTTGTCAATTGGTAATTCTAAAGTTATTCTCTCCGGACTACAGTGTAGAGTGGCCCTCAGCTTACGCAGTAAGTCCCGTCCTAATAAATTCATAGGAGCACGGGCAGACAACAAAAAGGAGTGTTCACACGTTAAGGGTCCTACTTGGACTTGAGTAGGGGCACGTCTGCTAGTTTTGAACAATTCCCCTCCCACTCCCATCACATTCTCATTTCCTTCCTCAATTAGACCTGTACGCTCAGGAGTTGTAGATAACATAGACATAGTAGTGCCAGTGTCAATTAAACAATCATATCATTGCTCTCCTACCTGAATTGAAGCAACAGGGCCACTCTTATTGCAATTTATAGTTACCACAGGGCAGACTGGGTGAGGGTGGTCGATCGGGTCATTGAGTCCTTCTTTCCTGTGAGTAGTTTTTGACACCGGCTCCTCCATCACTGGTCTGGAGGGGGCCTCCGTTCTGAGATGGCTCCGATGTTCATCCCCTTCCTCTGGGGACACTCTCGTTTGAAGTGTCCAGGTTGTTTACAGTGGTAACATACTTCGCTGGCCCTTTGAACTGTGGACCACCCCTCGCCCTGGTTTCTCTGACCTAATCCCCTTCGTTGAAACCCTCCCTGGCCCCTTCCTCTGTTCTGTCCTCTTCCTGACATTCTGTGCATCGTTCCCTCAACCATTGCAGCTACTAGTTTAAAATTTCCTTTCTCTCCTTCTTTCTTTCCCTCTCCTTTCTCCCATCAAACACATAGCTTGCTATGTTTCTTATCTCTAACATACTCTTTCCTTCCCACCCTGGAGTATACCTGCAGAAATGCTCCTTAATATCGGGAACACTCTGGTTTACAAAGGCTGATACCAGCGAAGGCACGTGCTCTGGTTTATCTATATCAAGACGAATGTATGTCTTGGCTGCCTCACACAAATGGTCCCTGTTTGCATGCATGGAATTTTCCCCAATTCACAGGCCTTTTACTCGCTTCATCAAAGCCTGCTAGTAAATCATTCTGGGCTTCCCTCAGGGATGTCCTTCCCCTGGGGGTGTAGTAATCCCAATTAGGTTCATTAGAAGGCCAAGGATCTCTGTTTGCTGCTGAGGCAACAGCCCTGGCACAGTCTAAAACTTTAGCCCGCTCGTCTGGGGTCAGCAGGGTATACATGAGTTCCTGCATGTCTGACCAAGAAGGGTTATAAGTATGGACTATGTGCTGAATAGTCCATCCTACTTCATCAGGTTTTTCCCAAAAAGAGGGGGTTTGTTGTTGCAAAATGAGGAGGTCCCCTTGGGTGAAAGGCACATGAATTAGAGTAGGGCGAACCTGGAAGCTGCCCACGCCATCCACAAACAGGACCGGGTTGGTTCGCAAAGGAGCCTGAACCACCGCATTCGGGTGTTCCTTCCCCTGGCTGGGTGGAAATGCCTCCCCCACAGGACCCTGGCTTCAGGTCCAGACTGAAGAAAAGCCTCTGGAGGCAGGGATCTCGGAGCCGGCGCTGATGCCACGGGAGCTGCAGCACTCTTGTCAGGGGGCAGGGGTTGACCGGGGACAGGGAGAGCAGGGTAGAGAGGCTTAGGGTCTTCTTCAGACTCCACAGAGGCTGAAATTGGAGGATCATAAGGAGGTGGAGTGGTAGAGTAAAGAACCGGTTTTGGGGCTTTTTCGGCCAATTCAGCCCACAGGTACCAATAATCCATCTGTTGAGGTTTTAAAGCTACCAATTCCATTTGAAGGAATGCCAAACGAGACCGATCAAATGAGCCAAATTTCAGCCACTGTTTATCTGGAGCACCTTGTTGAGTTAAGACAGGCTATTCCTGTGTACACAAAATACAAGCGCGCTTCCTGCCCATGCCAGACTGCACCGGCAGATTCCCTTCTCCCCAAACCTGGAGAAGCCTCCCTAAAGGAGATCCTGATGGGATGTTTGAAGCCGATTGTCCCATCCTCCTGAGACTTAAGCATTCTGGTCTATAAATTCCTGGGAACAGCTACCCCTCATGGCGGGCCCCACTTACCGGACGCCTGGACCGAGCCCTCCGAATGGTGACAAACTCACCTATGCTGGCTGGGAAGGCTGGTTCGGATGACGAGCAGCCAGGTCAGCACACAAGGGGTCCCTTCATGGTCGCCAAAATTGTTGAGGAGTTCGTGACCCCTTGCGGAGCTATTCCCAAAGACACAGAGCCACTGTCTGTCTCAAAATGTATTCAGCATGCTGGGCACCCTGAGTGAACTCAGAGGCCCTGAATAAAACTGTTAGAGGCATTTTATAGTTTACAGACAAGATGCACGTGCAGGTGGGAATTTTCCACTGTGAAAGAAAACAAGATATCAGGTCAGTTTGAGAGACCCTTAATTGGTTCAAACTGGTTTTTTGGCTACGTGCTTGTTTTTGAAACACTAACTAATCCTTGATTGCTTCAGACTTTAAGACATTCCAGAGTCTTATCAGGCTGTGTTTGTGAAATGCTGAGTCTTGCTTTGTAGTTGATTTCTACAGTATTATCTATGATCTTGTTAGAAAATTTCTACAAGAGAGAGGGATTTAGTTCTCTCTCAGGTCCGGTTCTTCACCTCGCCCTTGGGAAGAGGTGGGGTAAGCCTCTACCCTGCCATCACCTGATTGGTGGGACCACATCATCAATCACTCGGAGGCTTTCCAAGCCGGGCTACTGCCAGCAAGCCACCACATTAGCAAACATTAATCTTTGTGTCATGCATTGCAAAAAAATATATAAAGAAACTGTGTATGTGGGGTGAGGGTTCCAAACAAGAAAATATTGCTATAGGATTAAATATAGCACCCCCCCAACCATGTTTTTAAAGACCACAGTACAATTATATTGTGCTATGAGAAATGAAACAGTCAGTGCTTCAAAATGCTTCCAGTTTGCCTCAGGAACCAGCATGAGGCAACGTTATGCAGACCACCTTGCTCGAGTCATGTTAGATATTTTGAAAGGTGGGATCTGTGGGATGTTGGTCAGACTTGTTGTCGATGAAGATGAGGGGAGCTGGGGGAATCTGGCTGCTGTGCATGAGAGTGTCTTCAGAAGCAGGTTGATATAGTTGTACTGATGAATCTACCCAATTATTTTAACATTAGGCGATTTCATCAGTTTAGAAACTGTGTTCAGGAGATATGTATAGTTCAAAAGACACATTCTCAAAGGAAACACAGGGCACTCAGGTGCAATGGCATGAATGTAGAACTATATGACATTTACAATGGATTCAGCTAAGCTGAGACTTCCTTAGGTTAATCCTCAAGGAGCACATCTCCAGCATAGCAGGTGGAAGACCAAGACATACTATATCCTTTCAAATGATATCCAAGCTCTGGATGCAAAGGAGTGCATGAAAATCCAAACCCTATCCTTTCCTGTGCTAACTCCAAACATGTTTCTTTAAGTTAAGCACAAGGATAAAGAAAATTACATGCTCCATTAACTCATTAGCACACCTGTTTCATTAAAAAGCTGACCTTCATTTAATTATCACATACCTGATATTTTCCTGTTATTTCCACTCCAGCAAATACTGGAATTGTCAGTACCTTGATGCAGCAGTTATGGGCAAAAGATAGTTTTATAACAATGAACACTGTCTTAATATCAAATTCTTATACCTGTAATAATCCAATCATGTTTAAAACTTTGTAAAGCCACACTTTTTTACTCTTTGACATGGGTATGGTAAGTATGCTAGGTATTAATTAATAAATTATACCAAAGGTCAGGCACCCCACTTCAGATCAAACCAGGAATAAACAAATCATAGAAAATGTTTGGAAGGGACTTCAAGAGGTCATCTGTTCAAGACATGATTATCTTTGTCTCAATCACTGCAGATAAGTGTTTCTCTAACCTAGACTTCAAAGCTTCCAGGGATAGAGATTGCACAACCTCTCTAGGTAATCTAGTTCCATGTTTAACCAACCTTTTAATTAGAAAGTTCTTCCTAATAATCAGTCTAGATAGCCTCTGTTGCAAAATGAAGGAGAAAGAATAGTCACCCTGATAAATGCATTTAGTAGGACATGAAATGAACAGAGGAATCAGAGACCCAGTCAAGGCCATGAGGTTTTAGCACATTTTGGTTTGAAAGCATGAACAGTGACTCAGACATAGCCACACTTGCTGGCAAATATCTCCTTGCTCAGAAATATATCAACTAAGTCTTTCCAATCTGGCACATCTAGCTTTTATCTCAGCTTCCTAACCAGTAAAGTTTAAAACATTATTTCATGTTTGAACCAGTATAATCAAATGTATATAAAAAGACAGTTTGTCAAACAATTTTGAGTAATGGAAATAGCTGTAAAAATAATTGTGATGATTTCTCAAAAACTGAACTCCTAGTACTTTGCAAACAGCAACCTGTCTTTTTTTTATCCTGATGAAACCTTTTTGGAAAATTCCTAAGGAAAACAGGACTCCATATTTTCATGGAGTAAAATGGCACTTAATGTATGTACCATTTTTAGCAAGTATGCAAAGTTTTCAATTCAGCTTTGGAAATGCAAGTATCTGCAAGGCTCCTGTTTAGCAGGGCTGTGCTCTGGTCGGCACGGACACTATTTTATATGCTTGCCTGGGGAAATCCTGAAGCTTATAGCCATACACAAATGATGATTAGTTGGTATTAGAAGGCACCAGTAAATCTAGATTCCCGTGTATTTGCATAATAATCTAGTGGTTAGGTTGTTAGTCCAGGGAACAGGGGGCTCAGTATCTATGTGCCTGTCACCCAGAGGGGTTTAAACCTGCAACTTCTGCAAAGTGCTCCAGACTACAGGTTAGGCATTATTAAAACCAGTGGGCAGCCAAGGGATGGGGATGTATGGGTTCATGAGACAGAAGGTGTGGGGGATGGTGAGGTGAATTGTGCTGTGTATGGGAGGAGACCCTGCATTTTAGCTTGGTCACTTCCTCCCAATGGAACAAAAACTTCTCCATTCCTTTCTATCTAAAGAATGGAAATACCAAATGAACTGGGACAACTTCAGTAGGAAGCCTGGAAAAGGTACAGGTTAGAGTCTAGCTTGTGGCCCTGTGGTTTGACTACTGTGCTAGGATGCACGTTCCACCCTCCCATGGATGAGGGGGAGGCCTAGAATCTGCATCTTTTGTTCCCTGTAAGTACTCTAGCAACTGGCTAAAATGTGAGAGGGGCCTTCTGCTCCTCCATTTTGTTTCTGGCATGTGCGCAGGGCAGTTCTGTTTTGGTGGGTGGCAAAATAGAATTAGAAATGTCCCTTATGCAGCTGGTAACTGCTAATTAGATTTGGAAAGTGGAACAGGTTTCTGTCCTCTAACGATGGCCATTATTGTGGCTAATGCTAGACTTACTGGCAAGAGGAGTTGGCTTTAAACTCATCTACGGTTGCTATTGTCTGTGACTGCTCTTTCTGAGTACAGTATATGGAGATCAAATCATACACAAAGAAATACTGCAGGATGAGTTCAGTGGTGAAAGCGCAGCAAGCTTATTGTCTATAAGGCACGGTACTAACACACCCTTTCCAACGCAGCATTCCTGGGCTTGCATGCCCATTACAGGGTATCAGCACAATTCACATACTGCATCCCCTGGGCCAATACAAGATTTCAACTTTCCCTACTCTTTTATACAAACCATCCCATGTGACTTAAGCTGGCATCAGCAAATTTATGTCTTTGTTATGAGGCCTACGTTGGTCTGTCTCAAGGCACAGTCTGCATGTGAGCAGCATATATACTGATCAAAGCTTGTACTAATCAAAGCTCTAGATTAGCCTATGCTAACCCCCTACATTCAAATGTCCTAAGCTCAAATCCAATGACAATTCAGCCTGAGCCTGGAAGATATATTGAAATGAACCCTCTCCCCTTTTGAGCCTGGCTATGCTATCTGCCCCAACCACCTCTTGCTGCAATGAATTCCACAAATGAACTACACGTTGCATGAAAAAATACTTTCTACTGTGTTTTTAACCTGTCTCCTACCAATTTCAGTATGTGCCCACAGTTCTAGGATTCTAGGACTTGATGAATAACAGCTCCCTGTTCACTTTGTCCACACCCTTCATGATTTTATAGACCTCTATCATATGCCCCCTCAGCCTTCTCCTTTTCAAACTAGAGTCCTAGCTTTTTTAGTTCCTTCTGGTATGGCAACTGCTCTGTACCCCTGATCATTTGGTTGTTCTTCTCTGTACCTTTGTTAATTCTATTACATCATTTTTGAGTTGCAGAGATCAGAACTGCCCACAGTATTCAAAATGTGGGTGCACCATGGATTTCTATAATAGCATAATGGTGTTTTCCATTTTGTTTTCAATTACCTTCTCAATGATGCCCAACAATTTATTGGTTTTTATGATCACCACTGCATACTGAACTGATGTTTTTAGAGAACAATGTATAACAACCCCAAGGTCTCTGTCCTAAGTTGTAGCAGCTAGGTCAGAACCCAGCATTGTGCATGTATAGTTGAGGGGTTTTTTCCTCACATGCAATACTTTGCACTTGTCAACACTGTGTTAACAGTCATAGCTTGGTGAAATCTTTCTGAAGCTCCTTTCTATCAGCTTGGGACTTGACTATCTTGAATAATTTGGTATCATCTGCAAACTTGGAGATTTCACTGTGCACCCATTTTTCCAAATCATTGATGAAAATATTGAACAAAACTGGGCCTACCACATTTCCCTGCAGGACCCCACCTTTGACCTCCCTCTATCCTGAAAAGTGCCATTTAGCTCTTTCATTTGCTTCCTTTCAACCAGTTCTCAAACCATAAAAAAGCTTTCCTCCAATCCATTGGCAACTCAGTTTTTTTCAAAAATCTTTGGTGAGGGACCCTGACAAAAGCTTTAGAAAGTACAAATATATTATCTCAACTGGATCCACCTTGCCCATATGCTTGTTAACACCCTCAGAGAATTCCAGAAGATTGGTGAAATGATTTTCCTTTATAAAAATAATGCTAACTCTTCCCCAACAGGTTGTGTTTGTCCACGTGACTGCTGATTTTATTCTATATTATAGATTCTACCAACCTGCCAGGGATGGAAGTGATACTGACTGGTATGTAGTTCCCAGGATCACCTCTGTAACCTGTTTTGAAGTTGGATGTTATGTTAGCAAAACACCAGTCCTCTGCCATAAAGAGTGTGTGAAATAATAGGTTACATGCTATTGCCAACAATTCTGTGATTTCACCTTTGAGTTCCTTCAGAATCCTTGGATAGGTGCCATCTGGTCTTGGTGACTTGTTAGTATAGTATTTAATGTATTTAATGTTTCTAATCCTTCTTCATCTCTTCACCTGTCTCTGGAGTGTTTAGAATTTACATGGATATTGCAGGGGTCAAGTGCACAAAATCAAATAGTAGCATTCCCAGAATCCCTTATCCCTGACCTCTAGCTCTCTGCACCCCACTTCCTGCCCCTACTGTATGGAATTAGAGCCAAGCACTCAATAAGAGGAAAGCAGTTCACAGACTGATTCCTGGAAGGGCTTTTTGAAAAGCTTTAGTGCAGGGTATAAGTTCATAGATTCATAGATAGATACTAGGGTCAAAGGGACATCAACAGATCATCGAGTCCAACCCCCTGCCTGGGCAGGAAAGAGTGCTGAGGTCAGATGACCCCAGCCAGGTGCCTATCTAGCCTTCTCTTAAAGACCCTGTAGGTAGAGGAGAGCACCACCTCCCTTGGAAGCCCATTCCAAATTTTGACCACTCTTTCCATGAAGTTTTTCCTGTTGTCTAGCCTAAATCTGCTCTCTTTCAGTTTGTGACTATTGCACCTTGTTACCCCAAGAGGCACCCTGGTGAGCAGAGCATCTCTGGTTCTTGCTGTGTCCCCCTAATGAATTTGTAGGTGGCCACAAGATCACCTCTCAGCCTTCTCTTACAGAGGATGAAGAGGTCCGTCCCTTAGTCTCTCCTCACAGGGCTTGGCCTGTAAACCCCTAACCATATGAGTGTCCCTCCTCTGGACCCTCTTGAGGTTATCCACATCCTTCTTAAAGGACGGCACCCAGAACTGGATATAGTACTCCAACTGCAGTCTGACCAATGCCGCATAGAGGGGAAGTACCACATCCTTGGTTCTATTTGTCTTTGGTTCTATTTGTCTAAAGTGCGGTTAGCTTTGCTGATGATTTGATCACACTGACGACTCATGTTCATCTTGGAGTCCACTATGACTCCAACATCCCTTTCTGCTTCAATGCTGCTGAGAGGGTCATTTCCCCAGCCAGTAGGTGTGCTGAATATTTTTACGCCCTAGATGTAAGACTCTGCACCTAGGGCATCATAATAACTCTAAGTTATTATAAAGACAGGGAGTTGTGGCTTACATGGCTCAGGCTGGCTGAGGGTGTTTTTTGTGTTGATTCTAAAAATCATATTAGTGATGCCCTCAATTTCATATGAAACTGAAGAAACAGTAACTGAAATAACTAGTATTGCATTAATGTGCCAATTTTAAAGACTGGGGTGTATAGGTGGTCAATCAGAGTTTGGGGGTAATACAATAGCATGGTGAGTGGAAACCAGGAGTTCAAAGCTGGAGTTGCAAGCCAGGGGTTCAACAGCAGAATCACGGTCAGGACAGTTGCAAGGAATAGAAGTTGGAAGGTCCAAGACAGGACTCAGGCAAGGAGATCTACAACAGAGGTTCGAAGAATATTGTTGCAGCAACAAGACCCTGCTGTAAGTGACAGTTTTACAGCCCTCCCATCAGGGGCTAGTGACCCCCACTGGTCCTCCCAGATGACCTTATACTCTGTTAGGGACCACATGGGATGGCCTATGCTGGGCTACAGCAAACATGGGTCTAGCAGCCTGGTGTTGCAGCTTGATCCTTTGCCTGCAGGAGCCATGGATCTGGGTTTTAAATCCCAGGGGTTCTGACAATAGAGTTCTCAATAAAGGGTGTGTGACCACAATCTACCCTAGGGGGAGGCAATTGTTTTGGCTGAAGGGCTGTTTAATGAGTTTTGGTGTGCCACAAGGGCGGCCCTGCCCCCTGGTCACCATATTGGAACCACAAGTCCCACCCGCTAACCTCTGACCTTTGCCACCAGAAGTCCCTCCCCTTGGCCCTGGAAGTACTCCTTTTGGGAAGGGGGTTTGCCATCTTGGAACCGGGGGGTGGGGGGAATTATATACTAAAAATCAAACATCCATAATAATATATTTTTATTTAAAAAAAAAATTCTCTGGATTTGTGTGTGTATGTATTTATAGAAGTGATTGCATAATAGCTCAAAATGAAGACTTACTTTTGTATATTGTAGGCTGTGTGGAAGGGTGTGCGAGGTATAGTGGGTGGGTATGGGGTTTGTAGGGGGTTGTGGAGGGGTGTGGTGTGGATGTGTGTGTATTAGGAGTGTGGGGGTATGTGTGAATGTGGGGAAGGGTGTGTGGGTGGATATGGGGGATTTGTGTGGTTGTGTGGGTGTGTGCATGGGTGGATATGGGGTTTGTGGGGGGCTGTGGGGTATGTGGAGGAGGATGGTGTCTGGGTGTGTGTGTGTGTGTGTGGGTGTAAGCATGTAGTAGTGAGCGGGGCTGCCCCCAGAGGCAGGGCTCCCCCCAGAGGCATGCAGGTGTGAGTGTGGGAGGTGTGAGGGAGGGTGTGGGTGGGCACGGTGTTTATGGGATGTGTGATTGTGTGTGGGGGAAGGTATGGTTGTGGGGTTTGTGGAGGAAAAGGCTTGAGGGTATGTGGAGTGTGCATGGGAGCACCCCTCCCTCCACCTGCAGGCACCCCCCAGAGCCAGTAGGCACCTGCCCCCCCATCCCACAACACCACAGAACCTGCGCACAGAACCTGTGGTGCCTCCCCTGCCACTGCCAACAGTGTGCAGCCCCAGCGCCACCTGCGCCCGCTCTGCACCACCTGCCCATAGTGTTCTGCTTCCCCTGGGCATGCAATACATCTCATTCTGGCTGCCATTGCTTGTTGCTGCTGGCCCCAGCCCTGTAGTAGTGGCAGGTACTAGAGTGCGCCACCCTGACCCTGCGCATCCCACGCCAGCTCCAGGCTCACCCATCCAGGCTCAGCAGTGGCAGGAGCAGCCAGGTAGAAACTGTTGTTTAGCGTAGGGGGAAAGTGGTCTCTTCCCCTGGCCACCTTCAGGCAGTTTTTGGTGCAGCCCCCCAGAGCCTACCCTGGTCTACCCCCTGGCACCAGATGATGTTCCATCTACCAGTCCAGAAGAAGCAGTGCCAGCAGAACTGCCTCTTATAGTGAGTAATTAGTAAGACACTAATAAGTAAGAGAGATAAAAGTCTTTCTCTTAGGACATATATTTGCAAAGAATATTGATAGCCTCCAAGAATAAAGAGAAAGTTCCCAAAATAAATGCAGAACACTGAGATAACACCAGCTAGTATCTGAATTGTGGGGGGACAAAGCAAGGGGGAATTATGAAGGTATTGTCTGAAGAGAACCATATGGGTTAACTTTCTTATGTCAAAGAAATGCAAGGATGATCAAGGCAATGGGCAGAACTAGACTTGATACTTTATTGTACTTAAGTAGAAAATATAAACTAGGCTCAGAGCCATCTTGATTGGCATTTATAACTCACTTCTTGACTGAGGGTGTAAACCCTGCCCCTTTGGTAATAACAAAAAAGCATGTAAATGAAATGTCTCTTGCCATTGGTACAAATATTTATTCTGCTAGATAAAACAGGCCACAGATGGCAAAGGGCACTTTGGGAAAGTCAGTGCCAGAGTCTGTATATGAGACAACAAGTTGGGTGTGCTTAGAGAATGGTCCTGGTACCAGTTAGAATATGGTGACAAGAATGATGACTCTGGAAAAAAGACCTAGCATAAATATGCCTGCTTGCTGCATAGTCACATTCCCTGTTAATATCTTCTTTGGCATAACAGTAGAATGGCAGAGCATACAAGAAAGATTGTATGTGCATGATATGGAATTCATCACTTTCCTGTATGTTGATAAAGGAGTCATGAATTGCTCCATGAATTGTGCATGTGATTCCAGGGACCTCTTGATGTAAGATTTGGACAATTTTAAAATTAACATCACTACTCTCAGTCAGCCCCTACATTGTGTCTAAAGTACAGACATCTAAAAACTTTCCAAACCAGAAACTTTTAACTATCCTCACTGCGACTTATTGGCCATAACTAGATGTTGCTTGGGAGTTTGCATTGAGTCACAGTGTAACTTCTTGGGCTCTCTCAGGCCTTGTTATCTTCTAAACACTGACTCCCTAACGATGTCCCGAGTGGCTCATCTTACAGTAATGCTGGGACCCTGCTCTATGCACTGTGGGTGTCACAGGTCCCAGATGTATATCTGCTCTGAGAAAGAAAGATAATGAAATATCCATTCTTGTTTTTCCAAGCCCGCAATTATGACTATTGCAGCACATACATAGCATTGTATTTTCTTGTTATGTTTCACAGTCTAAGCAGTGTTGTGCCAGGTTGGGCACTCCATGGGGCAAACTCGGAGAAGGCCTAAGCACTAGCTCAGCAGGTCATGTCCACCTGAGTCAAAATTACTCCAGTGTGGTGTTAATTTCCACCCTGCATGATTTGAGATATGCTGTTCTAAAGAGAGTCTTGTGGGTAATAACTCCATGTGGTAAGAGCCCCTTGCCTTTCCCCCATGAGGGGCCAGCTTCTCTTCTACCTATTGGGCATCCAAATGGACTTAGGCCCCTAATTGTGATTCTACTCCATCCTGGTCAAATCCCTGAAGTACAGAAAATGGTGGGATTCTCCTCCTCAGTGCTTTTTTGTGACTCAGTCTTAAAGGAAGAATACAGTGTGTTAAAAAATTAGATGAATTAATGAATTTTCAGGGACTTGAATAGAATTACACTTAGGGTCAAAACCCACTCAGACACCAATGGCTGAGACAGGATTTGGCCCCAAGTGTGATTGTGGGTTGCGTTAATGCTGTGATTTTGGAACAGAGCTTGAAATGTTAAGTGGTTGTGGGCCTCACATCACAGCCTTGAGATATGGACAATAACTACAAGACCTTTGGTACACTTCTGTTAAAAGTAGTCATGTTAAATACCAAGACTTGACCAAACTCTTGCAGTCTCACATAGTAGCATTCCTCTCTTTTAGGTAGGAATTAAATACATAGGTGTAAGTGTAAGTACATGTCCCAATGGAGCACTTCTGAGCATATTAGGAAGGCCAATACAGGGAATGGTATGTTGATGCTCTTAGTGGCATGAGGATGGTTGCACAGAGAGGCAAAGTACTGTGTTTAGTAGTTTTCATTCCTGCAAGCTTTAAAAAGTGCCATTCAGAGATGGATTTAGATTTGACCTGAACACCCAATGGTGAGATCTCTCAGCTGGGAATGTGGAATATAAAACGAAGTGCAGAAAATGAATGACATACCAGTTATCTGCGGAGTGACAACTGGAGGCTTCAAATGAATCTTGTGACATATAAAGCATCAGGTTCTCTAGGAAGATCTCAAAGTATGTTTCACATGTGACTTCCTGGCTGGCTGAAGTGGAACTAGATGGGGATCCATTCTGGAAAATGTCTAAGCAGTTTCATTGTAAGAAGTGCTCAGGGGGCTAGAAAACAGAGGGTAGAAAGACTGATTTGCATGTCTATTTTTTGTTGTACAATGTCCAGTAGGGAGATAGAGGGAAACATACTCACTGTAAGCAGGAAGGTGCATTCCACCATTTTTCATCTTTCCCCAGTGTACAGTTTTCACAGCACATGAATTTCAGATAGCAAAGTCCTCATTGCAGGTTGTTAGTTTTGCCCTGTTCTAGTAGCATTAGGTGTTCTTTTGTCTGTGCAGATTATCCTGTTCTGTGAGACAAATTTCTCTAACCCATATGTTCTAAAAATTTAAGTAATGACAGAAACACATGAATCATACGATCATAGGAAAGTAGGGCTGGAGAGCCCCTCATAAGGTCATCTGGTCCAGCCCCCCTGCTCAAGGGAGAATCACCAAAGATACCAAACTAAGAAGTAAAATCTTAATGAGCTCCTGAGATAGAGGTGACAGGTTCAGGAGAAAGAACACCGAGGAACATTTAAATTGGCATAAACTGTCTAATCTGCTTGGGAAATGTCATAAGTCCTTGGAGCAGGGCAGCCATTAAAGGAATGAAGAGGACATTTTAAAGGGGTAGTAATACTGCCACCAAAGAGGCAAGCAAGTACCCAGTGTTTCACAGTAAATTTCTGCAGTGGCCCCAAATGCCCTGACTCCTGGAGCTGTTTAAACTACACCATGATCCTTATGCTCAAAAGTGTTTTTGGCATTATGGGATATCATTTTAAAATATCAAATCTTGTGTTAATATGCTGCACCATTTACACTGGAGATTTTCGAAACATTTTTAACAGGATCTGGCTGTTTCCTTTTACTCACATGTCTTTATCTTTCACCTAGTTGTTCAAACTTACGCTGTAAGATCTTTGGGGCGCAGGCTATCATTTTTGTTCTGTGTTTGTACTATACCTGGTACTGCAGGGTTCAGACCTGTGACTACAGTGGCTATGTGCTACAAGAAAAGCAGTAGCAGCAAATGTATTGTTACTCTAATTTTAATGAAGCTGTTTCTGTTTAGATCATGGCTGTTTTTTTGCTTCACGTGGAAGCATGAAGCTAAATGCTTTTATATATATATATGCGGCACTTGCATAATTTCAGTTTTTGGCACTTACATGGATTTTCAATTCTATTTCCATGTGTGGTGGGATGAAGTCCTCTAGGAAGGTGCACAGGCTTGTGAAATTTCCAGGAGATAGGTGTAGGGGTTTCTGGGAAACTGCAGCTCAAGCTGCTGACAAGAACAACTTGTGTCATATGTGTGTGTTAAGTCACAGCAGGGTGAAAACTGCAGGCAGGGTAGTCCCTGCTGAAGCCGTGAAGCCTTCCTGGTTTCAAGAAGATAGGTGTAGGGATTTCTGGGAAACTGCACCTCAAGTTGCTGACAAGCAAAACTTGTGATGTGTGTGACTGTGTGTGTGTGTTAAGGTGCACTCTCACTGGTATCGTAGTGCCTGCTAGAAAGCAGGAGAGTTAGTTCCTCTTGTTTGTTCCCCATGCTCCTGGAAATTGGGAATAGGCATTTGAGTCCTCCGCTGGATGTCCTTTGTTTCCTGTCACATTGAGGGAGCTCCATTCCCTCAGATTGTGTGTGTGTGGGTGTAAGCATGTAGTAGTGAGCAGTAGTGAGTACTGATTCTCTGAATCAGCATCGAATCTTCAGATTTGGATTCGGCCAAATCGAATCAAGGACAGTGATCCAAATCAATGAATCAAATCACTGTCCCTGATTCAGGCCGAATCTGAATTGAATAGGGCCCATTTTGCATAGCCCTACATGTGACTGTCTGCCTCCCTAACCCATATCTCCAACGCACTCCAAGCTAGAGCAGAGGTAGAAGCCTGTCCTGCCTAATCAGCTATCTAGTGGCAGCTCACAACTACAGCTCCTAGTCCAGCCCCTGCTCACCATCTAGTGGCAAGTCACAGCTGTGAAGATGCTGGGCAATCAGAGAAAGTATTTAGCCTTAATATTGTGACTGCTCCAAATTTGAACTAGCACTAAATCAGCATTTAAGCAGCTCAAAATACAACATGTAACAAGGCCCTGAGACTGTACACATTAGTCAATGGGGTCCCAAAGTCAAATTGTCAAATATTAGAAAACCAGTTACCTGTGCAAGCTGAATTGTCTCACCTTGTGCACTAGCATTATGATAAAGCCTTTGATTATAGAATCAAATACTGTACAGTAAAATTATGGTCTGGTCAGCATCTCTAAAGCCTATCTGTCCTGAACTATTTGGCCTCAATGCTTACAGGCTCTGCCAGCTCCTCAGCACAGCCTGACTCCGGTATCACATTATGGCTGTAGTAACTGCAGTGCATGTAACATCCCCAAGAACAGGGTTGTTTTCTGGTGGAATTCAAGAGTTCTGACCTGCTTGTGTTTCAGACTAATAAACACATTTTTCAGCATCAGCTCCCCACATCAGCCTTCCCTGTTTGAGTCTGAATGAACAAAATATCTGCTGGAACAAATACAATGTCCACCTCATGCTTCTGGGGCTTCAGTATTTAAGGTCCTGACTTTCTTGAGAGTGGAAGGGACTCAGTCCTTCCTTGGAAATGGTTGGCATTTTGCAGGGTTCAGCAACTAATGCCTATATGAGAACTGAAATTTTCAGGGATAACTTGGAAACTACCAAGCCAGTTTTGTGTATCTTTTTATCCCCTATTGCTGCTGCATGAAAACTACTAAATAAACCACATACAATGTGCATCTCAACAGAGTCTGAGCTGGAATGAATCTGTGTAATAACTCCAGTTGAGGATCTGGTCTCCTAGACTTTAGCAAACCTGAGCTGCAAAAACAAATATTTCTGACTGAGCTGCATTTGATGATTCTCATAGATGTGCAACTCCAAGCTAAAATGATAAATTTCCCTGCAGTTGAAAAAATCAGCTCTGTGCACGGACCTGCAATGGAACAGAATGCCGTAGCAGCCATCACATCATAATCAGCCGGTGTCATGTGGACTGCAGAGCCTGGCCAGTACCCGCTACCTGACACATTAGTTTTAAAGTGCCAGTAATGGAATATGACCTGACACCTCTGTCAGTAAAAGACTGGCTAGTGGCTGCAAGCAAGACATAGTGTCAGAGTAACATCTCAATGAGACTCTTGAGTTATGAGTCTCAGTCTTGGTTCAGTCTCTCACAGGAAGATACCCCTCCTTTAACCCAGCTTTGAGCACTGGCCAGGCAGGCAGAGACATCAAAGTGCAGTGCCAGCTATGCCACTCTGACCTGCAGTTGGCAACAGAAATTGTGATGCCTTAACCAAGAATGTCTGATGGGTCATCAGAGAGAGGACCTGTTTCTCACCTTTCACATCTCTACGAAAAGCAAGAAGGAATTGTACTTTGCTGTTATTGCCATTGTGCTCTACAAATCTGCTCAATGTCTTTATTTTCTTACAAAGCTCCTCAGTTAAACATTCTGCTGAATGTTGACAGTGACCCATACAGCTTTTTAAGTGTTTTCTTCCCCTTTTGTTTAGAGATATGCCCACCCTCCATATCTCTGTTACAGTTTTAGCAGTGCTGGTGGGTGTCACTCTTCTTTCTGACTTTTGCTTCAACTCAATCAAACCTCAGAGCTGAGCATTACAGCTGCTAATGGCACACGTGTTGTAGAGTTACCATAAGAGCATAGTATAGACAGCATGAAATCAGGTTTCTTTACCTTCCACATCCTGACACACATCACTGAGAGTTCTGACCTGAGCAGGACCATGTATCTAAAGAAACAAATCTTCTGCAGGTTTTGCAGTTTTCTTTTAGTAGTAAAATACTCTTTGTGTCATCAGACAAGAGAAAAAATGAAGGACTATTCAGGGTCCATGAAACCCTTAAAGTGATACCTTCTTTTAGAACAAGAGATTTTCTGCAATGTCTCTGAAGGGACTTCTGAGGAACCAATGAAGATGAATCAACATTTATTGTGATGTTGTAATTCCCAAGGAGCCTCCAAAATAATCATCTCAAACAAACATGACTTAACCCCATGGAGCTTTTCCTCAATAAATATTATTTTGAACTAAGATATTTCACTGTATTCACAAAAAAATTCTGAGGAGAGGCGGAGGGAACAGCACTTCTTTAGTCTGGAGATAAGAAAACTAAAGACTTTAACTACCTGAAGGATGTTCCAGTTTTGGGACCCCCCACTACACAAAGGATGTAGATACATTGGAGAGTCCAGTGGAGATAAACAAGAATTATTACAGACCTAAGAAGCATGACAGGTGAAAAAAGGCTGAAAGAACTAGGATTATTTAGTTTGGAGAAGAAAAGATTGGGGTGGAGGGGTTGATAACCGTCTTCAAATATCTGAAGGGAAATTGTAGAGAGGATGGAGGTATGCTTTTCTCTGTGACTGTAGGGGGTCAGAACTAGAAGCAATGTCCTCAAGTTGCAGTTGTGGAAATTTAGATGGAAGATAAGGTGGAATTTCAGACTATGAAAGTGTTCAGGCATTGGAACAAGCTACCCAAAGAAATCGTGGACTCTCCATCACTGGAAACTTTGAAAAGCGTTTGGACAGATACTTGGTTGTTATGTTTTAGTCTGGGGTGACTCTGATTTTAGCAGGAAGCTGGAGATGACCTTGTAAAGTCCCTTCCAGCCTTACTTTCACCAGGGTTCATGCACCAACTCTTCCACCAATATCATATATGTCATCACCTGCTTATAGTGGCCCTCTGCTGTCTACACTAGCCAGACCGGCAATCCTTATGTAAAAGAATGAGTGGACACTGGTTCAATATTACTTCTAAAAACACACAAATCCTATGGCAGAACCCTTTCATCTTCCAGGACAGTCCATCACTGTCCTCAGAATAACTGTTCTTAAGCAAACAAAAGAATTAAAAAGCAACTTGAACATAAACGTTTGGAACAAGAAATCATCCACAGACTCATTTGTTTTAATCGTGGTCTCAACAGAGATTACAGATTGGTATGCTCTTACCCGGACTAGCTGTCAATTTCTGATTCCCTCACCATGTTAACTACCCTGGGCATCTCAGTTGATCTCATCAACCCACTCTTTACCTCTTTTAGCAGTGTCACCTTCCCCTGTCCCTTTCCTTCCATATAAAACCCTCTCTTTCTGCCAGTCCTTTCATAGCATCTGACAAAGTAGGTTGCTCCATACGAAAGCTCATTCATCTCTAAGGGCCTTATTACGAGGTAATCTTGGACAGCTTCTAGAACTCTTACCCCCTGCATTGGCCACACATTAACACCTTAAAGTAGCGTTAGAACTCGTTATTCAGCTCAACGGTACATCACTCGTGGATCAGTGTGGATCACTCTGATCCACACAATCCAGCTCCTGTTCCATTAAGGTGAGGCTACTCCCCACAGATGTGCTGCTCAAGTTGAAGTCCTTCGGTATCCCAGGATCTCTCACACCCCTACCCATTAGGCCTGTGCGAAGCAGCTAGTATTCGCTTTGGATTCAGATTTGGCTGATTCGGGGGACAGTGATTCGATTTAGTGATTCAAATCACTGTCCCAAATCAATTGGGGCGAATCTGATTCAGAGATTTGGCTGCTGCATTGTAATTTGTTCCCTCTCAGGATCAGGCCTGAGAGACTAAAGGCAGACTATTTTTGTGGTGAAGAATGTGCCCCCACAGGTGGTCGGGTTTTGTTGTCTTTGATACATTCTGGTGTGCAGTTTGTGGGGGTACTGGAGAGAGTTGGCAGGTTTTGTGGTTTGAGCTGTAGGAAGTTGGCTTCAGTTCTGGTGATGCGGTTAGGTGCTTGTTTGAATGTGCAAACCACTTTTCAGAGCTGGGCCTATGAACTGCACTTCAGACCTGGAACCAACTGCCGCCAGAGGTGGTGCAAGCACCTACTCTGGATTCCTTTAAAAGTCAATTGGACATTTATCTTACTGGGATCCTGTGACCCCAGCTGACTTCCTGCCCCTGAGGCAGGGGGCTGGACTCATTGATCTTCTGAGGTCCCTTCCAGCCCTAATGTCTATGAAATCTATGAAATCAGCTTCTTAGGTAGCAGGTACAGAAACTTATGGACTCAATATTCACAGTGGAGTTCTGGTACACTGTGACCAGCTGGATATCTGACACACAGGCACCTCTGCACTTTTACCTGTGCTGCTACATCCCCCTTTCCCCTCTAACCCCGCTCCAGCTCACCCTCTGACACCTCCATTCCCATTTTCACTGACTGGCTTTCTTGCCTGCATGGCAGGCAAGGACAGCCTCTGGCTTCCTTCTATTCCTTCCATCCAGGACCAACACAACATCTTTACTTCTTGCTGTCAATTCCTTTATAAAATGCCAGGCTCTGTGACAGTTCTGTTTGGGTACCTTTGATGCTGCTGCTGATGCTACTGGTGTTGAGCCACCTAAGTTATTTTACCTGTTGTCACGTAAAGTGGAGGACCAGGTGTGAGGCTGTACGGGGAGGAGGAGGCCTCACTGGGGCACACTGCCATGTTGTGCAGAGGCCCCCAGCACCAGGAAAGGTGCACTTTAACAGACACAGTATCACCTACAATATTCCCTCTAAGGAACAGTGGTCCGTGAGCGCACCACCTTGGTCCATGAGCATACCACCTCGGTCCAGTGTGGGACACTTACCGAAGGGGGCTGGGGGCCGGAGACCAGGGGCTAGGGCCAGGGGCTGGAGCTGGGGCCCAGTGGCTGGAGGCTGGTGGCTGGGGCCGGGGGGCAGGGGCTGGAGCTGGGGGCCAGGAGCTGAAGCCAGAGGCCAGTGGCTGGAGGCTGGGGCTGGGGGCCAGGGGCCAGAAGCTGGGGGCTGGTGGCGGAGCTAGGAGCCAGGGGCTGGGGCCAAGGGCCAGGGGCTGGGGCCGGTGGCTGGAGCTGGGACCAGGGGCCACGGGCTGAGAGCTGGGGGCCAGGGGCTGCAACCGGGAGCTGGAGGCCAGAGCCTGGAGCCGGGGCCTGGAGCCGGGGGCCAGGGGCTGGAACCAGGGGCTGGCATGGGCTTCACCTGCTCTGGGGAAGTGCTCCATTCCCTGGCATTAGGGCTGGGGAGTGGAGCATTTCCCTGGAGCTGGTGGAGCCTGCACCAGCCGCCCGCATCAGCCTTCATCCCTGCCTTGCCTCACCTTGGGGAGAAGCTGCTACTTGCCCTGAGTGAGGCTCCACTGGGTCTAAGACACTGCGGGACACATCCCCTGAGGCCACGCTGGGGAGCAGAGCAGTGTCCTGGAGCTGGTGGAGCCTCACTCAGGGCAGATAGCAGCTCCTTCCCGAGGTGAGGCAAAGCAGGAATGGAGGCTGGGGTGGTGGGCTGGCGCAGGCTCCATTGGCTCCAGGAAAGTGCTCCATTCCCTGGCTCTGATACAGGGGAGTGGAGCACTTCCTCAGAGCCAGTGAAGCCTGCACCAGGCTCAGGCTCCAGCCTCTCCTGGTGCATGGCCTTGAAAAGGCTGTGCATGGCCACACTTTTAGTTGTGCACGGCCATGCAAGTGCACACCTTAGAGGGAACCTTGGTCACTGTGGCAGGGTACTGCGGGTGCCTGCCACTTTAAGGGGCCAGAAGACAGCAGCCAGCAGGTGCCTGATGAGGGCAGCCATTTTAGATTCAGGGCTGCCCATATAAACAGGGCATTTTGCTACTGGGAGGCCAGGCAACAACATTGTTTGGCTGCAGGTATCACCTGGAGGTAAGGGAGGAGCTGTAGGGAATGGTCAGGAAGCTCCTGATTCTGGGAATGGCCTAAAACTGCACACTGCTGGGAGTTGGTGGCCTGGTGGGGCTCCCAGTGGCGTGGGAGCCCCCAGGAAATGCTAGGCCAATCACCACCCTGGTGAAAGACAGGTTTGGGTACCTTAACCCTAGCTCCCACAACTGGGTGGGTTATCCCTTTGTAGGCAGCCTATTCTGCCTTCATTCCCAGCTGTCTAAGTAGGGTCCAGCTAGTAAGATTCTGGGGCCCAGTGTGGGGCCGGTAATATGGATAACATCTGGATGCCATCTGCAAGGCTTGGCCTGTGGTGTAGGGGAGGAACAGAGCTGCAGATAGTGCCCCCTGGCATCAAGGCAAGAAGTGGGTAGCCTCCTGCTTTATTAACACTAATTAAATAATTAACAAGAAGATATGGGCAAGGAGGTGGGTGATTACCCCAGAAACAGGTGGGCAGGCCACTGGGAAATGGGCCAGTAGGGGACGCTCCTGTGTTGAGCCACCGACCTCCCTGTGCCTGACCACTTTCCAGGCTCCAAATACCTCCCTAGGGGCACCTTACGCTCAGCCGACCCCTCTCCTGGAGCACACTCGCTAGTCTGGGGGTAATATCGCCAGCACCACCCCGAGAAAAGACTGTCTTGGCCCTGTGTCCTCGGGGAAACACAGGCCTAATAGTCCGACAGGTACTTGACCCGGTACAGGCACTTGGGGCACTTCCCCAAGTCAGGGGCCAAAAAGCAAAGTCTCCCTTAGTCCACAGACCTAAGGGGTCTCTTAGGCATAATTTAGACACACCCCTCAGTAAGTCTCCCACACCAGTCAAAAAGGAGAACTTTATTGATTACGAGGGGTAGGGGAAACTAGGGTACAGGGTTGAGCATTATCTTAGAAATCCTAAAGAGCAAACAGTGTGGCTGAGGTAGCCTCTTGATCACGCATCTGTGTTACTGCCAGCTAAATATCTAATCCGATTGAGTAGCTTACTCACAAGTATCTTCCAGAGTTTTCCAGTTTCCCCTCTGGAGCCTTGGGGTGAGAGAGAGAGAGCTAGGTTCAGATGGTAAGGCTTCTCTGTCTCCCCTGCTTGGCTGCTGCTTCACCTCATGGCCGAAGAGAGAGAGCCTCCCTCCCCCCCCCCCAACCTATATAGCCCCTGTGACCTCATTCACCTGGTCCAGTGGAGGTCAGCCCCAGTTGGCTGTCAGCCAACCAATTTGAAATACATCACCTGTTACCGGGCAGATTCCAGCTCCCCAGGTAGATGCCCCTCACCCAGGTGGCTGATGCCAGTCACGTAGGCAGAGGGAGCAGGTTTCCCCCCTCCCTCAGTAATGCAGCCAGCTCAGGTTACCTAAAGAGACAGGCTGAGGTGTGACTTTTCTGCTGGCCCATCTAATCACATAGTCACAGGGCAGAGATTTTTGGGGAGAAACCAAGGTGGCTTTCTGCCACAGGCCCTGAGAAGGCCCCCTGTTACAGCCACCTACCTACATCACAAGTTTTGCCTGTCAGCAGCTTGGGGTACAGGGCCCCAAAAGACAGACTCCCCCAGCAAGAAGAACACAGCTGGCAGAATTCATGGCCTGGCAGGGCCCAACACCCAGGCCTGCACTAGATTTTACCCCCCTGTGCCCAAAGACAGATGCAGTCACCCAAGCACCCACCTATATCACAAGTTTTGCCTATCAGCAGCTTGAGGTGCAGTTCCCCACAAGCCCCTGCACCTATCTTCTTGAAACTTGGCAAGCTTTGTGGCCTCACCAGGGGCTACCATCCCTGCAGTTTTCACCCCCTCTATGGTGTAACACAGACATAATAGGAGTTTTGCTTTCAAGAACTTAGGGTGCAGTTCCCCCCCAACCCCTGCACCTATCTTCTTGAAGCTTGGCAGGCTTCATGCTCTCAGCAGAGGCTACCACCCCTGCAAGTTGCACCCAAATCGGAGATAAAACAAGAAATTTATAGGTATTTCATTGATTTTTTTTTCCCCCCGCCTTATAGCCTATAGCCAGATCTGAAGCTTTGGAGCTGCTTCGGCTGGATTGAAGCAGCAAACCGATCCAGAGCTCCAGATCAGATTGCTGCTATCTGAAGCAACCAGATCTGAAGCAGGATTGAATACCTTCTGACTCGCACAGGCCTAGTGACCACCACTGGATTTTGCATAGAGACTGATGCAGCAGTGGCACCCTGAGAAGGTTGACTAGATCATGCCTCTTAGGGAGGACAGACATTGGACAACTGAGCTGATGCATGAGCTAGGGGTGAAAAGCCAGAATACCCCATCAAAACTGAGGTAGTCTTTTCAGGGGGCTTTAAGTGCCTGGAGTACGTTTATGTAGAAATCAGAGGTGCCATTTTGGATTTATGAGCTCAAATCAAATCCCAGTTTAATTTAGGGCCCATGTAGTAATATGGTGCATATATAGGTGTTAGAAATATTATTAAAAATGCATTATCAATAGCAGATTTAGAAAAACACAGCTGCTTAGCTCTCCATGTCTCCTTGGTGGGAGAAGGGGGGTTTGGAAATTGAAAGAAAAAAAAAACTACTAAGGGCTCTTTGTACTAAGGTATCACTCTCTCTTTGTTCTGCAAATTTACTATCTCTTTGTTACACTAAATCACACTTTCTTTCATGGCTCCCACATTTCTTAGGCTAGATAAAAATAATTGCAATTTTGACCTTGAATTTAAACCCTTCATAACCTCAAGTGCTTTCTGGGCAAGCGCAATAAGCTAATACATATTAAGCCTATCCGCCCCGCATACTTAAGTAGTTAATTATAATACACATGCGATGTATGATGTGACGTATTCACATGCATGTTTGTATGAACCGGAAATGAGTTGTAAGAGTTCCTGCTTCTGTACACATGCTCAGGAGAGAGGGGATAAAAGCCTGCTGATGAGTGTTCCCGCGGGCAGAGCGTTTGATCTTTTGTCTCTCTCTCTGACCCTATTTGCAAATATATACCCTTTTGTATCACCAACAATGTGTGCCTGAAGGATCATTAATATTCATTGAGCCTCCAAAGAAACGAACCAAGAGATTTTTTACATCATAGAAATACAGAAGTATTTTCTTACTATTCTGAATCATTTAGATTGTGGTTCCAGGCACAAATGCAAATGAAGATCCCATCCTTGTTGCCAATGATAGTATCCACTAGCAGTAGAGGTTAGTATAGGCCAGGGGACAGAACAAATAACAACTGTGAGGTCTACTGGCTTTATTGTTCTTACCAGGGAGCCCATAACTGAAAGCAAGCATGGTGCTGGGAAGCACACAAAACTACAATGTTGAAAGAAAAAAGTCCCACATATGGTACTACTACTATGAATCAGGTCTCCTTTGGGGAAAACTAGGAGTCATGGTTACAAACTCCTGGAAGACCATTTCAGGCTCACCATTAGGAAAAACAACTTCACAACCAGGTGTACAGACTGTGGAATACATGTTTCCTACAGAGGGGGTGCAAATCTTCAAGAGGAGACTGGACGGTCCCCTTGCTGGGGTCAGCTAACCCCAGTTATCTTTCCAGCTTGGTGCAGGGGGCTGGACCTGATGATCTTCCAAGGTCCCTTCCAGCCTTACAATCTATGAATACTACTAGTACTGAACAATATAATGAACAGTTACATCACAGCAGGAACTGTCAAAAGCAACCTCAGACTCCCAGCTTTCTTTTAAGGGGTCAATACAAAACAGTGGTGTCAACCAGAGAGGGGCTGGGGCAGATCTAGAGGGGATGCAGCCAGGGTCCAAATTACACTTTGACCCTTGCTGGTGGGGGGGAACCTCGGTGTCTGCAAAAAAAAATTACACCAGTTCATTGATTAACAAGTCCACCTAAATGAAAGACCAATCCAACCGGAGACCCTGCCAGGTTATGATTTTGAAAGCTTACAGGGGAGCTCTCATTTCTTATGTGGGGTCAGCCCCCCCGCCCCCCAGCATTCGCACCCTAGGTGCAGCAGCACAGTCACACCCCACTTTGGCTGTGCCACATGTGCAACAAAACACGTGGGTGAAAGTTTATTCCGTTCCCCACCCCCAGCATCAGGAAACTCCACAGCTGCTCCAGAGAGCCACAGTGCACAGAATACCTTGTACTGTACGACAAGCACTGCCTGCAGCTTCCTGCTGCTGCAGCTGCTCCTGCCTGCTTCCTCCTGCTGAAGCCCAAGGTGCAAGGTGAGGAGACAGAGGGGAGGTGACTGACGATGGCCCCAGGGGCATTTTTCCTAAGACATCTGGCTGCTCCCTGTCCTGGGGTGCAGGATTGAGCAAGATAGGCAGCAGCTGGCAGGGAGGGAGAATGAGCCGTTATGTGCACAGCAGAGATAAGTATGCATGAGGTAACAGTTTATTGACACCCATCTCTCAAAGGAGCCCTACACATTATCCAACAAGTCATTTTTCCACTTAGGGATAATTTTAACACGTTCTTCTCCCCATTTTCTCACAAGAGAATCAGTGAAATCTATGTGTCCCCATCTAAAGATTAGTTGGATTTGGACGTAAAAAATTGAGCTCCTCCTCTGGCACTGGAAGGCTCTTGCTTGAAACTGAAACTGGGGGCGGGGGGAATGTCATGCTGCTGCTGGTTAGTGGTGGTGGTGCAGGCGCAGGCACTGCTACCACCACCTCCTTGCTCCCACTAGCAGTAGCAAACTCATCACTGCCAGGAAAGAGGGTGCCTCTAAGTTTGGGGTGGGGGGAACTTGCAGCTCTCCCTCTGCCCTCCCTCTCTCCCCTGCCAGAAGACCTGGCACCTGCCTTTCCGGCACGCTTCATAGTGTTTGGTGTGCTGCAAAATGTGTGTGTGTAATATATGTTGTGCTTTCCTGCACAGTGATGACACACTACCAGGGAAAACACAAATTTCTTTTTGTGGGGGGAAAGACTCGAGGCAGACTAACAAGAACAAATAAGAGGATTCTGGAGGAAGAATAAGTTGAAAGGAAAAGGTAGGGATGCAATAGGGATTGTAGGCAAGGGTAAGTAGGAAAGGACTGGGTACAATTTACAAGAAGAGAGACCAGCTCTCACTAAAGGCACAGATCACTTCGGACACAGCTTTATATGTTGTGTCTACGTCCCTCCCCTACAGCACTGTAATTGGAAGGGACTTAAAGAAAGATCACAGTCACTGGCCAGCTACAGATGTCAATATGAGAGCAGTCTCACTCTCAGCCTTTTCCATATATTGAAGATCACTCCACCCCTCCCTCTTCTCAGTTTCTGCTTGCTGCAAGCTTTCCTAATCTCTGAATCTTTCCAAATAGACTCGGAGGCCTCTGATTTGATTCCGACTTTTTAATAGGTCTCCCAATTACATTTAGATTTGGAGATTCAGCCACCGAATCGGGCTGAATCTCCTCTGAATTGAATTGGCTATCAAAGCTTCGAACAGCTGTATTAGACATATTCCCTAGGCTTATCTATGGCCTCCTGTCTGAGACAGATGCATCTGGATCAGGAGCAGGCAGGTGTGCTTTCCTTCATGGCATCCTCATGAAGGCCAGAGATGCAGCAAATGCAGCCACTCCATTCCCCTCTTCCAGTTTCAGACAAACTACAACTGTTTTTATTTTCTGTAAAGTTATGTTTCTATCTGGCAAGTGGTAGCAGAATTAGGAGTTTGGGGGACACTTTTCCTTTGGAGGAAAAATTAGTGACACCAAAAGAAATTGTTTTCTAGATAAAAAAAAAATATTTACGTAATGTACACAAGGCCTGTTCCCGTCAGAGAAAGAGTCACAGTTTCACAGAGGCCATCCTCACCAACATCTCAGCTGAAGAACCAGTGCTCTTTCACCAAGAAACAGCATTCCTGGGATGTTGCTTCTTCTTGTACTTCCTTCTTATCTAACCCTGCAAACCCTAAAATCGCTTCTCCTTCATTCATGTGCATTTACACTGTAGACTTTAGAAAATGGTTGCTTGGGTACAAGAGACAGCATAACTGCATTAACAAAAAGCTCTTAGAAGATATATTCCTGTTCAAAGAAGTAGAATGGTATAATAATAATGAGTCCATATATAAAACCTTCATACCATAGTATCCAATGTCTTGTACAAAATGAATAATATTAAGAAGAGAATTTGAAAAAAATACTTAATTGCTGAAAATTAAACTATCAGGAATATGACATGTATGTAAACAAAGGAGAACAGTAAAGTGTAAATAGGAGACATACTTATGTGCAAGCAGAGATTCTCTCCCTGCTGAGAACTTTCACCAGGGCACCTTTCACCTGTTTGTTCCTCAGGCTGTATATCACGGGGTTCAGCAAGGGATTGATGAAGCTGTAGAAAAGGGAGAGAAGTTTCTCTCTGATGGCTAAGTTGCTGCTACTGGGTCCCATGTACATGATGATGGCCGTTCCATAGAAGAGCCCCACCACAGTCAGGTGAGAGCTACAGGTAGAGAAGGTTTTGCGCCGTCCCTCAGCAGAGTGGATGCGCAAGATGGCAACTAGGATATAGAGATAGGAAATGAGAACCAAGATGAAGGGAAACAGGAGGAAGAACACAGAGATAGCAGATGTGACAATTTTGTTGACAGTGATATCAGCACAGGCCAGCTTTAACACTGCAAAGAGTTCACAGAAAAAATGGTCCACTTCACTGGGGCCACAGAAGGGCAATTGCATGGTAAGAATCACTTGTAATGCACCACACAGAAACCCAGAGACCCATGAACATGCCACCAGCATGAGGCACACTCTCCAGTTCATAATGAGATTGTAGCACAAGGGGTGGCATATTGCCACATAGCGATCATGAGACATCACTGCCAGTAATACACATTCTGTGAGGGCTGAAGCTAAGTAGAGATACATCTGTACCCCACACCCAGCAAATGAGATGGCTTTCCTCTGGAGAAGGAGGTTCCCCAGCATATGGGGGACATTATTGGAAGCATAGCAGATGTCCAGTATGGAGAGGTTACACAAGAAGAAATACATAGGGGTGTGGAGAATGGAATCCAGGCAGATTAACATAAGAATAAGTACATTTCCGATCAGAGAGAACGTGTAGACTATGGAAAACAATCCAAAGAGGAAGAATTGCACTTCGGGGCTGATGGAGAATCCCAGGATGATGAATTCTGTGACAAAAGTATGATTTTCCATTTTGAGCAGAAATGTATTAGGCACAAACTAACATCACTGGAATCTGGAAGAATGGAAATTAAATGCATGAAAACAAAGAACAAACTATATTTTTCCTGTGAACACCAACTCATTTTTTTTCTATCTGAGTCCTATTCTTTCTCCAGTTGCCTTGCTTAAGACTAGGCCATATCTGCAATATGGGAAATGATAACAGGTAGACTTAAATGGATTAGTGTACATGAAATCTTAAACTGGCTGTTGTGAAAACCTGTAAAACTTTTACTCACAAAATTATCCATGAGATATTCCATTCTTGATTTGGGCATAAAACATTAGTTTCTTTTTAGTGCAGGCATTTTCAAAAGAAATACAGTGTATGTTCAAGAAAATGGTGTGGGTCTGTACTAAATCCCTGTAAAAGCTAAGTCCCCAGAAACAGCATGCCCCCAATTAGGTGCATGCCCCCAATAAGTAGTTAACTTATCAGGATTATAACAGCCTATATGCTGGATGCTCTGTGTTGCATTACTAATACAAGCAAGATAACTGAGCATGTGAAATTCCTCACAGCCATTTAAGAGGTAGCAAACTAAAGCTCTTAAGGGTTGGGTAACACCAGGGAGAACCTTGACTATGCCAACTTAATTGTGTCTCTGTTTGTACATGCATTATGTGGAAGTTTTGATTATATCACAACCTAGTGGAAAATAAACTTCCGGTCAGTGTCTTGAAGCCCATTAATAGAGAGCTGAAACTGTTGGTGATTATCCATGTTAGTCTGAAGTCAGGCAGAAAGCAGGGCAGAGTGACATCTATTAATATAGAGTCCAAGGGGCTTGCCATTCTTACAGGCTTTGCAGGCTTGTCCAGCAGAGACTCATACCTGGATCACAGTGGGGCTGCAGTCCAGCAGAGCATGTGGCATCCCCAGGGAAGGGAGTTTTCTTGTAGGGTCCAGGAGTTTTGACCTGGTTGTGTTTTCAGGTAACAAATGCATTTTCAGCATCAGCTTCCCATATCAGTCTTTGCTGCCTGGGCCCACATGGATCAAGCTGTCTGCAAGAACAGAATGTCCTCCTCGTGCTTCTGGGGCCTCATCCTCTGAGGTGTAGACTTCCCCGGGAATGGAAGCGACTCAGCCATGGAAGTAGCCAGCATCTGGCAGGATCAGGCAGTTCTGGTAATTTGCACATGTGAGCTGTAATTTTCAGCCGGTAGAATAACTAAGGGGGAGCAAGAGAAACACAAGCCCTGAACATCCACTGGAGGAGGTGGAGGGAAAGGGAAGGCACAAAAATAGGAGCAGCTGCTGCTTCACTCTTAGCCATGATGTCTGCCACCAGCAATCTGGTGCCATTGGCAAGAGAAGCTTTTGTCCCTAAGCACACTTGCCTGATGGACCATCCAGCACATGATCTATTAAACAGCATGTGATAAATCAAAGGTGCTGCAATTTGTGTTTCTATCTATTCTATCTTCAAACTTGCTCATTCTGCTCCTACATCTCTTCTTTGGGGTTCTTGTTTCACTGTCCTATTCTGTGGCATTTGGAACATGACAAACAGGTTTTTGAAAGGCCCTTACCTTCTGGGTCTCTCTTAATAGGATGCCGCTGGCTGCAGAGGGGTACAGGCTCTTGTTTCTGGCTTTCGCTTGAGGTCACATAGCCACAGTAACTGTTCAGTCACCTAAGAACACATTACAGATTGCTTAAAAGAACGGGTTCATTACCTGCAGCATCCTGACACGCACCATTGAGGGATCTGACCTGGCCAGGGCCATGTGCCTAACTTGGGAAGTCTTCTCAGCTGATGGATTTATAAAATCTCCTCAATAATTGTCATGAGACAAAGGAATTGAAAAGCAGAAAAATCCCAGGTCAGTGGAAGACCTGAAACCTCAACTACTTTTCAAAACAAAGGTATTTCTGTCATGTCTCTGAAGGGACATATAAGAAACCAATGGCAGTGAAACAACATCTGTTGTGAGGTTTTAATTCCTGACGGGTCTCATAACAAATCATCGCAAACACAAACATTGCCATATCCCCAAGGAGCTTTGGAAAAGAAATGTTGTGTTAACATCATATTGCAATGGGAAATATTTGTGTGTTTATATCTTCTCTGCTCCTCTCTCCCATTCTACCTAGATTACAGATGTACTAGTAAAATGACAAGAGAAGAAACTGGAAAGTGACAGGCCTGAGTGTCGACCCTTTATTGTTTCCATGTGCCAAACCCCAAACTACACAATTCTACCCATGTCCCCTGGCTACCCTCAACAGCAACAGTATCAGTGCTGAAAGAATGCACACGAGCCAGAATCCTGTCATCCTAGGAAGATGTCTGTGTTTCTCTGAAGCGTGATCCTAGCTTACCTCTGCCCCATCCTGGAGGTAATGGGAGGGCAGCATCCCCTTTCTGCCCACTTCTGAAGCGAGCTGCCTAGGACTTGGGTGGTCTGCTTGGGCGCTGAGACCATTTTTTGCATCTCTAGTATAGAGAAGTCATAGAATCCTATAGAATTAGGGTTGGAAGGGACCTCAGGACTCATCTAGTCCAAGCCCCTGGTCCAAGCAGAACTAATCCAACTGGATATTTCCAGCCAGGGCTTTGTCAAATTGGGTCTTACTAACCTCCAAGGATGGAGATTCCACCGTCTCTCTAGTTAACCTATTGCAGTCCTGCACCACCCTCCTAATGAGAAAGTTTTTCCTAATATCCAGCCTAACTTCCCTTCCTGCAACTTGACACCATTGCTCCTGTTCTGTCACCACTGAAAACAATTTAGCTCCTTCGTAGTTTCATAGTTTCATAGTAGCTAGAGTCAGAAGGGACCTAGGTAGATCATCTAGTCCGACCCCCTGCCTTGGCAGGAAAGAGCACCGGGGTCAGATGACCCCGGCAAGGTGCTTATCTAACTTCCTTTTAAAAATCCCCAGGCTAGGAGCCTGCACCACTTCCCCTGGAAGCTGGTTCCAGGCCCTAGCCGCCCTGACTGTGAAGTAGCGCCTCCTAATATCTAATCTAAACTCACCCTCCGCCAGCTTGTGACCGTTATTCCTGGTCACTCCTGGCAGCACATGGGGGAACAGGGACTCCCCCAATACCTGCTGATCCCCCCTGACCAGTTTGTAGCAGGCCACAAGGTCCCCCCTTAACCTTCTCTTGTGGAGGCTAAACAGGTTCAGGTCCCGTAGCCTCTCCTCATAAGGCCTGCCCTGCTGACCCCTGATCATACGAGTGGCCCTCCTCTGAACTCTTTCCATATCGTCCACGTCCCTCTTGAAGTGTGGCACCCAGAACTGGACGCAGTACTCCAGCTGCGGCCTGACCAGTGCCGCATAGAGGGGGAGGATCACCTCCCTGGACCTGCTTGAGATGCATCTGTGGATGCATGACAGGGTACGGTTGGCCTTCTTGACTGCCTCCCCACACTGCCGGCCCATGTTCATCGTGGAGTCAATGACGACTCCAAGATCCTTTTCCGTCTCCGTGCTGGCAAGAGGGGAGTTCCCCAACCTGTAAGCGTGGTGCCGGTTCTTCCTCCCCATGTGCAACACCTTGCACTTATCAGTGTTAAACCCCATCCTATTCTCATCCGCCCACCGTTGCAACCTGTCAAAGTCAGCTTGTAGCCTATTGCACCCTTCTAGTGCACCCACATCCCCCCACATCTTAGTGTCATCAGCAAACTTGAACAGGGTGCTTTCTACCCCCTCATCCAAGTCACTGATGAAGATGTTGAACAGTGCGGGCCCGAGGACCGAGCCCTGCGGAACCCCACTGCCCACGTCCTTCCAGGTCGAGAAGAACCCATCCACTACCACCCTCTGGGTGTGGCCCTCCAACCAGTTGGCGACCCATTTGACCGTGTGGGCATCGACACCACAGTCTCCCAGCTTTTTGATGAGGACAGGGTGAGAGACAGTGTCGAAAGCCTTCCGGAAGTCCAGAAAGACTACATCCACAGCAACCCCTGCGTCTAATGATTTGGTGACCTGATCGTAAAAGGCCACCAGGTTGGTCTGACAAGACCTGCCACTGATGAACCCATGTTGGTTGCCCCTGAGCATGCATTCCCCCGCAAGGCCCTCCTGGATGTGTGCCAGGATAATTTTTTCAAAGAGCTTACCCGGGATTGAGGTAAGACTAACTGGCCTGTAATTTCCCGGGTCCTCTTTTTTTCCCTTTTTGAAGATAGGGACCACATTGGCCCTCTTCCAGTCCTCCGGCACCTCACCAGAGCACCACGAGTGCTCATAGAGCCGCGCCAGGGGTCCCGCAATGACCTCGGCCAGTTCCTGTAGAACCCTAGGGTGAAGATCGTCCGGACCAGCAGACTTGAACACGTCCAGCCTCTCCAGAAGTACCCTAACTAACTCCTCGCTAACCCCTGGCCCAGGCGTGTCTCTCCCGGGGCCCGAGGGGGGCCCAGCAGGGAGGTGGCTGAACTGGTCCCTACTTAGGAAGACAGAGGCAAAGAAATCGTTAAATATGTTAGCTTTGTCATCTGGCGTGACGACTAAGTTGCCCATTGTGTCCTGCAGGGGCCCCACATTACCCGGGACCCTCTTTTTACCCCCTATGTATTTGAAGAAGGACTTCTTATTGTCCTTAATCCGGGAAGCTAGTCCTATCTCCATCTCTGCCTTGGCCTTCCTGACTGCCCCCCTACATCCTCGGACGACTATAACATAGTCCTTCTTGGTGATGACCCCATCCCTCCATTGGGTGTATGCCTCCCTTTTAGCAAGGAGACATTCCCGGATGCTCCTAGTGAGCCATGGGGGTTTATGTGCCCTCCTGCTCCCTTTGACCCTTGTTGGGATTACCTCCCTTTGGGCATGGAGGATCGTCTCCTTAAGGAGCGACCACTCACCTTCGACATCTGGTTCCCTTCCCCTCTGGGTCCTCAGCGCTTCCCCAACGATCCTCCTTAGCTTGTTGAAGTCAGCCCTCCTAAAGTCTAGGGCTGTTGCCTTGCTGCAGCCCTTTGCCACCTTACGCTGGATGGTGAATTCCAGCAAGCGATGATCACTGTCTCCCAGGTGGCCCATCACCCGCAGCCCCCTCACCAGGTCATCACCCGTGGCCAGCACCAGGTCCAACAAGGCGTCTCCCCTGGTGGGGCTGTGCACCTCCTGGGTTAGATGGAGGTCCTGCACTCTGGCTAAGAACCGACGTGAGCGATCAGACTTGGCTGACTGCTCTTCCCAGCAGATGTCTGGGAAGTTCAGGTCCCCCATGATGACCACATCCTTAGCCCGCACTGCCTCTGCGAGCTGACCTAAGAATTCCTGGTCGAGCTCTTCTCCCTGGTTGGGAGGTCTATAGTAGACTCCCACCGTTAAGTCTCTATACCCTGGACTGCCTTTTACTCTAACCCAGAGCACCTCAGAGTGCCCCCCCTCTACCCCCTTGCTAATTAACGAGGAAGTATATTCCTCCTTGATGTAGAGTGCTACTCCTCCACCTTTCCTTCCTATCCTGTCCCTCCTGTATAGCCTATAGCCCTTGACACTCACCGCCCAGTCATGCGATGAGTCCCACCACGTTTCTGTGATCCCCACTATGTCAGGGCTGGTGACAGCTAGGAGGAGGGCAAGTTCCTCCTGCTTCTTCCCCATACTTCGAGCATTCGTGTTCAGAACCACCCTTCAGGTAGCTGAAGGCGGCTATTAAATCCCCTCTGTCTTTTCTTCTCTGAACTATAAGTAGCCAAGTTCTGTCAGCCTTTCCTCAGAAGTCATGTGCCCCGGCCCCCTCACCATTTTTGTTGCCCTCCACTGGATTCTCTCCAATTAGTCCACATCTTTCCTGTAGTGGGGGGCCCCGGACTGGACACAGGACTCCAGATTTGGCCTCACCAGTGCCTAATAGAGGGAAAGAACCACTTCCCTTGATCTGCTGGCAATTCTCCCACTAATGTAACCCAGTATGCCATTAGCCTTCCTCACAAGGGCACACTCTTGGCTTCTGGTCACCTTATTGTGCACTATAACCCCCAGGTCCTTTTCTGGAGAGCTGCTGCTTAGCCAGTCATTCCCCAGCCTTTAACGGTGCATGGGGTTGTTTCACCCTAAATGCAGGATTTTGCATTTCCTAATGCAAGGAGGTTCCTATTGAACCTAATGAGATTTCTTTTGATCCAACCCCCCAGTTTTTCATAGTCTTTCTGAATCCTAACCCTACCCTTCAGCATACCTACTACTCCCTGCAGGTTGCTGTCATCTGCAAACTTTCTGAGGATGAACTCCCTCATCTTCCAGGTAGTTGATGAAGATATAGAACAAAACCAGTCCCAGGATCAACCCCTGGGACACTCCACTTGACAGCAGCTGCCAATTAGACACTGAGCCATTGACGGCTACCCTCTGATCTAGCCAATTTCCTCCCCACCTTACAGTCCATTTATCCAACCCAGACTTCCTCAGCTTCCTTGCAAAAATATTATGGGAGACCATATCAAAAGCCTTGCTAATGTCAAAGTACATCATGTCGACTGCTCTTCCTACATCCACAGAGCCAGTCATCTCATCATAGAAGGCAATCGGGTTGGTCAGGCATGGCTTGCCCTTGGTGAATCCATGCTGACTGTTCCTAATCACCTTCTCCTTCAGGTGTTTAGACAAGGATTCCTTGAGGACTTGCTCTTTGATATTTGCAAGGACTGAGTTGAGGATGACTGCTCCATAGTTCCCTGGATCCTCCTTTTCCCTCTTTTTAAAGATGGGCACTATATTTGGCATTTTCCAGTCAGGCAGGACCTCTCCTAACTGCCACAAATTTCCAAGGATAACGGCCAGTAACTCTACAATCACATTAGCAAATTCCCTCAGCATACTCAGGTATATCATGTGTAGCTCTATGGACATGTACATGACCAGCATTTCTTAGTCATTCCTAACCTGTTCTTGTGCTACTGTTGGCTGCTCACCACTGCCTCAAATTTTGCTTCCAGGTGCAGTAGCTTGGGAGCTGACCTTGCCTGTGAAGACTGAGTTAAAAAAAGGCATCAAGAATTTGAGCCTTTCCGACCTTCTCTCTCACTACATTACCTCCCTGTGGTGGCACACCTTTGGGTGCTTGCCACTTTATGGGGTGGAGGCAAACATCCAGCAGGTGCCTGATTAGGTTGGCCATTTTGAGACCCAGGTTATATTGGGTGAGGCAGCAGTTGGCTGCTAGCAGCCATGAGAGAAACATCAGCTGGCTGGGCTACAGCTCAGGAACAACTTGGAGGTAAGGGTAGGAAATATGGGGATGGCTTATAGGCTCCCGGTCCTGGTCATGACCTAAAACTGCACCCTTCTGGGTAAGGGGAGGCCTGGCAAAGCTCTCTGTGCTGGGACAGCTCCCTAGAACTATCAGACTAATTACTCCCCCCAGTGAAAGGTGAGCAGGGGTGCTTTAGCCCTGACCCCCACCATCTGGTGGGTAGTTGTGAGAACTATTGGAATAGTGGGGCCTGGTGTGCCCAGTAGTAAGTACCTCAGCCCAGCAGGGGCAAAAGTTTACAAAGGCCCTGGAGAGGGCAGTGTGGTTGGGAAGAGTTACGGTGAGGGCCTGTGCAGAGTAGGGTGCAAAAAGGGGCACTTGAAGGACTGTTTGTGTGGGGGGGGTGCAGAGTAGGGCTTCTGAGGGTGCTGGAAGGGCTGCACCAGGGTGGGGACTGACTAGGGCCGCGAGAGCATCCAAAAGGACAGCACATGAGCTAACCCCCATGAGTGAGAATGTAGTCAAGGGGCTTGCTGAGGGGCCTGGGGTAGAGTCAGCTTGGTATTTGGCATAAGGCCAGGCTATGTAGAGAAGGGGACCTCAAGGGAACCGTAGTGTGTCCTACTGGAGTGCAAGTAGTAAAGCCTGATAGCCCAAAGAGGCTGCTCTAGGGGAGCAAGGGTGCTGGAGTGTGGCTCAGTAATGGGTGATATGTTAGAGACCCCTGTAAGGGCAGCCTCCTGCTTAGTATATCATATTAACATTAAAGTCATGGCAGGAAAGTTAGGGCAGATTGCCCTAGGAAGGTAGGTGGGCCAACTTGTGACCTGGCCTTGAGTTTGCCCCCGTCACACTCCCCCGTTCAGTAAGGGACCCGCACTTTTCCTGATCTTCCTTTTGTTGCCTGAGAAGTTCTGACAAGGAGATGCTTCTGGGACTCCCCAGCACACTGCTGCACTCCCTAAACACAGGACTCTTTCACCAGTAGTTTCCTCTAAGCTGGGAGCTGCATGTGGAAGCAGCAGATGTAAACTGGCACCTGCATATGGGATGCCACAGAAGGATACCCCAGCATCTCCCTGCCCCACTTATATGGACCTTACCACCACCTACAGTACCACAGCAAGCAGGTCATCTGTTCAGCCCCCAAAACTGGGCACCTGACACTACCACAGCATTTTCTGGATCTCGAGTTAAACCACACGCTCAAGTGTCCACCAGATCCGATGCGATTGCCAGCACAGCAGGATGGTAAGAGTTCAGCCACTGCCAGGAGAGGGAGGGCTGCAGGTCACCTGGCAGGCTATGAGGGGGAGCTGCTGCCCCATATAAGCCACTAGAGCCCAGTGCTACTTCTCACTTCTGCACAAGTATCCTGTGCCCAAGGGATACCTGCCACCCTTTCTTCTGGAAGAGCTCGCCCTCATTCTCATCTCAGAGCACAGCAAGCATGCTTTTCTTCCCCATGGCCAGTGGCAGGCCCTGGGTGTATGACCTGGAACAGGGTTTGAAAACCCATGGACCAGGGGCCAGATTTCTCCTGAAAGAGGTTAAGCTACTGCAAGCTGGGTCCAGGGAACAGGCAGAAGACTGTAGCTAGAGCAGCAGAAGAGGCATCCTACCACCAGCTACATTTAATCTGTTCTCTCCACAACCTCTGCTCACTGCCCAGCCTTCCCTGCTCTGTTCCTCATTATCCCCATGTACTGCCTACATTTCTGGGACCTTGATCTCAGTGGGGAAGAGCATTCCCGAGTGCACTGCCCTCCATTGTTTTATGCAAGGACTATCAAAAGCAATGACTCCGTCCAGAAAGAGCACTGGGGAAATGCACCTTAAAAAGCACCTACCCTCTTGGGTGGTAGTTAGAGCACCAAACTAAGAGTCACAGGTACAAAGGCTCTTTAGGCATGGGGGGCCTAGACCCCAGTTGTGCAGATTCCCAGGTGAGTGCCTTAAACTTTCAGTAACTGTGGTTAAAAATGGGAACTTTGTTATCCCCACTTCCTTTCTGGCTTTTTTCTGGACCAACCTAGTTCATACTCGTCATCTATGCATCCCCAGTATAAGGGTAACAAAACTGCAACCTGTGCCTAAGTGGCAAAAATGACACTTACACGCATAGAAAACTGCCATTTTTAATTCACAACTGGAAAGAGAATTCCACGCTATATTTGGGGTTTTTTATCTCAAGGCCATATGTCTTTTTTTTGGCCAGGACTTTTGCTCTTTTGGATTTGGTCTTTCTACTGAGACTAACTGTAAAATTTCTATGTGCTGGGTAAGCTTGTGTATATGGCTGCATAAATCAATATAGTAGGTGCCCCCTCACTCCTACTCAGCTGCTTCTGTGATATCTCTGCAAAGCACGAGAGGGTGGCAGTCACCAAGAAGTCATTGCTGAAATGCCAGTGGTGTTTAACTGCTTTGGGTTGCATAGCCAGGAAGAAAGTGGAAGGGCCTTGTTCCCCATTGTACTTTGAGCTGCACAATTGAAACACAGATAAATATGTTGATTGGCTTGGTGCTAGCTTGGAGTTTGGAGCAGTCACACCTTTACTCTAGAAATCTTCTCTGACTTTCCCCTACCTGCACAGCTGTGACTTGCCGCTATAGGCCTGGTGAGCAGGGAGGTCCCTTTCATCCCTACTTCTCTATGATGGTTGTGCCTCACTCCTTCCTCTCTGGCTAGGCAAAGAGCTCCAGCCCTGTGGCTCCAGAAGCACCTTGCTCCCTACGGGGACTCTGGTGGCACCCTGCTGCCAGGGAAGCCACTGCTCCATGGTGGAGTGGGGTGGGGTGGCTGCAGGTGGATCCAGGCTGCAGGTGCAGGAAAGACCAGGACTAAGAGCTGTAGATGGAAAGTTGCAAGGCTGTCTTGCTTCCGTCAGATAGTATGAATCTGGACCTCTGTGTATCTCTCTCTCCCACATACACAGACATAACCTGGAAACAGGATGAGGGGTGTTTTCCTCCTTTTAGTACATCACAGTTTCAGGGGCACATAGGGCTTTCATAAGCCTGGCTTGCTCAGTAATGGATCTGAAGTGCTGCCTGCTCTGGCCAAGCACATCAGCCGCATGCTAGACATTCCTGATGCTTATCAAGACTGCTGGCTGAGAGTGGAAACTTGGGAAAAACAGCCTCCTATCACGGTCAGAGCAGGTGGAACTTGGTGGAATGATGGGGGATGGAGGAGCTCAGAAAGGGTTGAGAGAGGTTCGTTCGGCAGTCACTGGGTGCGCATGTGTGTGCGGCTTAGATGAGGTCTCATTAAAACCTTTGGGCTGCATGGTTCAGAGTCTCTGACTAGGAAAAGGCTGGCTCAGTACTGAGGAAGGGAAGGGAGAGGAAGGGCTGTGAAGCACACTGTGTAGCTAGGAACGTTTATGGGAGCCAGGGATGGCAGGGCCCGTAGGAAGTCTGGCAGGCCAACTGCAAGGTGCTGCATTCACCTTTTGGCTGGTGCTGAGAGGGATCTGCAGGGATGAAGATCCTTGTGGAAGAAAAGCGAAAGAAAGAAATCAGACCTGTGTTACAGCGCCCATGCAGCAGCAAGCTGAATGAGGCATCCACACAAACCAGGGGGTTGGGGACCACTGTGTCAGGATACTAGAGGACTTCAACTTGAGTGGCACATCTGTGGGGAGTAGCCACACATTAATGGAACAGGAGCTGGGTTGTGAGGATCAGCAATAATCCTGGCCTGGAGTGGCATTAACTTTGAGTCACAGAATGAATATTTAAAGCCACTTAATGGTGTTAGTGGAGGACAATCCAGGGGTTAAGAGCTCCAGGAGCTGCCTAAGAGTAACGTGTAATAAGGCCCTAACTGAGCAAAAGTGCCAGAGGGGTTACGTTATCTAGAGATTCTAGCTGCATGGGATTATGCAGGATTGTGCAGGATGTGGTAGATATGGCATCGGTATAGGATGATTTAGAAATAGCTATGCTGGTTGCCCCATGTGTCAATGATATTTTCTCCCTCCTGCTGCTACATGTGTCAGGGATTTATTTATTTTTTTAGTCTTTCTGAGAAGTTGGCTGGGAGTTGGCTGCAGCCAAGGCTGTGGATCATGACTGGGATGTACCAGTGTCCCCGCAGGAATGTAAACCCAGAAGTTTCTGGCTAGAGACTCTTGGCCCTTTGCTCTGAGTCATACCAACCACCATAGCTGGGGTCAGGAAGGAAATTTACTCCATGGTCAGATTGGCATGGACTGTAGGGCAGTGGGGGATGGTTGTCTTCCTCTGTAGTGGGCTGTGTGTTTCTCTTCCTTGGATCTATTGAGCATTTTTTAACAACTTTACAGCAGCAGGAAGTTTGCTGCTGTGGTCCCCCTGCTTTACTTGTGGCAGGTTAGGGTATTATGCCTCATGGTTTTGTCAGGGGTGACTGGGTAGTTTTGGTAATAGGTTAGACAATGGATTTGTATAGGATGGTTTGGATACCCATGATCCTGTCAGGCAGGGGTTGAACTAGCTGTCCTCTGGAGGTCCCTTCTTTCCCTCCTTATCTATGATTCAATTCTATTTGTGATTTCTCTAGCTGGTGTTGTTAGCAGCTCTAACTCCTACTGTTATGTATGAAGTACCATATTTTCTTGCATACATTCTTCACCCTTTTTCCCCAAAGCCAGCTGGTGAAAATTGGGGTGCATTATATATGACAGAAACAGATCCTAGATGCCCAGAAATCTGGCTGTGGAGAAATGGTGGCAGTGTAAATTGAATTCGGCTCTGGCATCCCGCAGACAGGATCCCAGCTAGATGACATGACTCCTTGCTCTGGATTGGACCAGTACACAAGGTTAGTCTGCAGCTGCACCTAGCACATGGGACCTGGTGCACAGCTCCAGATCCACACTTTTCCAGCCATTCACAACACTGAAGAAAAAGAAAGATGTTGCATCCCAGAAAGCCAAAGGTGGATGTACTCTCCAGGCCTCAGTGATCAGCCTCTGATGTTGAAATCCATGGGCTCTGTTCTTTGCATGGGAATGTGAAGATTTGAAGAAGGAAAACAGGTGTTTTCTCCTTTCATCAGTAATAGATGTACTTTCAGTCTCAGTAGCTATTACTGGTGAAGGAAAACATACAACTTCTATGGTTTTGAGGAACTAGTCATGTCAAGCCTGATATGGAAACATTTCACCTGGCACATAGCTGACAAAGGCTGTATTTACACAAGTGACTGACTGCACAGTTATTACTGCACAGTCATTTAATACTTGTTTAACCAAGTACAAAATGACTGCACAGTAACCAGTGTTACTGCACAGTCCTGCCACCGCATGGTTATTTTTAGATACTACAGCTCAGTAGCATCACCGTCACAGTTCATGCCCTGCAGCACTGCATCGCCATAGCAACGAGCTATGGCACAGTAGCTTGTTACTATGGTGATGTAGCATCTCATGTGGATGTGTCCAGAGACAGCAATACTCTGGAGGATCAAAATGAAACCTCAGAGTGAAGAGAGGGGATGTTCCTGTGAGTTCAAGCTAAACTATCCCAGAACTGATCTACTGGCAGAGCTGAAGGAGCCACAAAAGACTGGCAGCAAGGGAGGGACACAGCAGTGTGTTCCCAGGCACTGGTGCCTGTTGAGTACATTGTGCTTGAGTTGATGTAAAATGACTCTGCAATTGGCCAAGTCTGGCGCTACGAGTGAAAAAGCATGCATATATTGCCATAAAGAAAAAGCCTGACCAGATCCTCTCAAAACCGAAGCCATTATCACCGCGGCTATGCCCATTTTAAACCTTCCAAAAAGTTTTCAGATGCTGAAGCAGGATCTTCAGTCGCAACAGTCGCAGTCTGAGGTTTCTTCTAAGCCCATAGGCGAGCTCCCACATATAGAATCACAGAACTGGCAGGGACCTGTAAGATCATCAAGTCTGGTCCCCTGCCATGGGCAGGAGGTTATTGGGCTCAGAAAAGCTCAACAAAGTGCTTATCCAGCCTCCTTTAGAGCACCCCCAGGAATGGCGACTGCACCACCCCTGTTGGAAGCGTGTTCCAGATTCTAGATACTCTTATAGAAAAGAAGTTTTTCCTAATGTCCAAACTAAATCTTTCCTCAATTAGCTTGTGCCCAATGCTCCTCATCCTCCCCTGGAGGTGTCTTTCTGAAGAGTTCCTCCCCTACATCTTGGTGTTCACCCTTGACATACTTGTAGGCAGGTATCAAGTCACCTCTCAGTCTTCTCTTGCTCAGACTCTACAAACCCAGTTCCCAGAGTCTCTCCTCATAGGGCCTATCCTCCAGGCCCCTGATCATCCGTGTGGGCCTTCTCTGCATCCTTTCCAGCTTATCCACATCCTTCCGGAAGTGCGGTGCCCAGCACACAGTACTCCAGCTGTGGTCTCACCAGTGCTGAATAAAGGGGGAGGAGTACCTCGCTGGATCTGTTTGCAACACATCAGCTGACGCACACCAGAATCCTATTTGCACTGCTGGTGACTTCATCACACTGTTGGTTCATATTCATCTACCAGTCATTTGTCACCCCCAGGTCCCTTTCAGATACAGTGGCAGCCAGTGGACTACCACCCATTGTATAGTTGTGGTGAAGGGTCTTCCTACCTAGATATTCAGTTTGTAACTCCCTATTTCGTATTTCCATATTTATCTGTGTTTCTAAGCTAACATCTTTCCTCTTGGACACGGCCCTTTGGTATATTGTGTGATTAGCTCCACAGGACTCTGTTCTCCCGGGGCACCACCTGGAATAACAAAGAATAACGGCCATAGATTGATTGTGAGCAGGTTCAGGCTTGATATTAGGAGGCATTATTTTATGGTTAGGGCTGCCAGGCTCTGAAACGGGCTCCCCAGGGAGGTGGCGCTCTCCCCTACCTTGGGGGTCTTCAAGAGGAGGTTGAATAGATATCTGGTTGGGGTATTACGATCCCAGCACTCGTTCCTGCCTAGGGCAAGGGGTCAGACTTGAAGATCTGTTCAGGTCCCTTCCGAGCCTAGAAACTATGAAAATATGACCCACAATGTTCTCATCCCTTAATTCCCAGCATTCCCTGCTTTGCACCTTTGTTTAAGCCTCAGGATGGGGCTGTCTCAATCCTGATGGAGGAGATCATAGGCAAGGAAGCTGATATCCTTCTAACAGTCATGCATACCACCTGGAAGTCCTGAGACAAGTTACTGCTTTATTGGTCATTTTTGGTGTTATCTAGTAGGCGTTCTACACATACAATGTTATTCCTTCAGCAAAGTTATGACCTTATGTTTGCACCCAACCAACAGACATGTTTCAAGAGACCTCCTTGTGGTTGTGTGCATTTTCTAGCACAGCAGTCTCCAAACTTTTTTGATCGTGCACCCCTATCAGTAAAAAAATTTTGAGCATGCACCCCCTATATATGTATATTTATATAAATATAAATAGAAGTTCTAATGTTTTCTTCCCGCACCCCAATGGCTCGTCTTGCGCACCCCACTTCGGAGACCACTGTTCTAGCACATACAGTCAGCTTGCTGATTGTCATGCAGTTACATATGTCAGAGCTTTACAGGAGAGCTTCCCATTGGAGAGAAATTAGTCAAACAAACCAACATATGTTATTTATTTACCAAAGAGTCACAAACTTATAGCAGCTTCTTTCATTGACAATGCAACTAAAGCAGTAAGGAAAAGCCTTCTAGGCCTCCCTCTCTTCTTGGACACTTTTGCTAGCTAATTTTCCAAATGCTTGGTGCTTTGTTCTACTTCTGGGGTATTTCTTTAATGCATCTGCTTGGGTACCAAAAGCTATCTAGCTGAACCTGCAAAAGCTCTGCAAAAGACAATCACCGATGTGAAGAGGGGGAATGCTTTAATGATAGGAATAAAAATTGTAATAACTAAAATTAAGATTATAACTTGGAATTGTAAAAGTTAAAATCCTTTCATTTATAAAAGTAACTATTAACAGGACAAAAGGTCATTGGGATAATATAATGAATATGTTATTACTTAAAATTCAAATGTAAATGGGCCATAAGGTCAAAGTAAGCATATAAAGGGGAACCGTAAAATGTAAGAATAGGAGAGAGACTTATGTGGAAGGAAAGGGTCTCTCCCTCCTGAGAACTTTCACCAGGGCTCCCTTCACCTGTTCATTCCTCAGGCTGTATATAAGTGGGTTCAGCATGGGGTTGATAAAGCTGTAAAAAAGGAAAAGGATTTTCCCTCGAAGGGCTGAGTGGCTGCTCATGGGTCCCAGGTACATGATGATGGCTGTTCCATAGTAAAGCCCCACCGCGGTCAAGTGGGAGCTGCAGGTAGAGAAGGTTTTGTACCGTCCTGCAGCAGAGTGGATGCGCAGGATGGTGGCCAGGATGTGCAGATAGGAAACAATAACTAATAAGAAGGGGAACAGCAGGATGAACACACAGGCAGTAAATATCACAATCTGGTTGATAGTGATATCAGCACAGGCTAGCTTTAACACAGCCAGGAGTTCACAGAAAAAGTGGTCCACTTCATTGAGGCCACAGAACGGCAACCGCAGGATCAGACCCACTTGTATTGCACCAAACAGGAACCCACAGGTCCATGAACATGCCACCATGGTGGTACACACTCTCCAGGTCATGATGACATTGTATCGCAAGGGGTGGCATATTGCCACGTAGCGGTCGTAAGACATCACTGCCAGCAACACACACTCAGTTAGGGCCAAGGCCATGTAGAGATATATCTGTGTTCCACAGCCAACAAATGAGATAGCTTTCCTCTGGAGAAGGAGGTTCCCCAAAATGTGGGGGACATTACTGGAGGCATAGCAGATGTCTAGTATGGAGAGATGGCAAAGGAAGAAATACATGGGGGTATGGAGGTGGGAATCTTGACAGATTACCACAAATACAAGTGTATTTCCAATCAGTGAGACTGTGTAGATAACAGAGAAGATCCCAAACATGAAGAATTGCATGTTCTTCCCAGTGGAAAACCCCAGGATGATGAATTCTGTGACAAACGTTTGATTTTCCATTTTGAGCAGGGATGTTTTCGGCACAAACTAACATCACTAGAATCTGGAAGAAGGAAAATTAAATGCATGAAAAATAGCTAAATAATAGGGTGTGAGTTACCTTTAAAAAAAGAAAGACCCACTGTCTTTTCCTCACAGGCCCTTTGTTTAACTCTTTGCCTACAATGGGAAGTAGATCAGAACTGAAATAGTAAGTATGTTGCAATTGCATGTATTCATGTATGTGAAACCAGAGAATAGGTTTTGTGCAATCTTTCAAGTATGTGGCTAAAAAAATGTCCATGAGAACATCTCTTTGCTTGGTGATTATTAAAATAATGTATTTTTTAATTCTGTTATCCAGGAAATTTACTTTAATTTTTGACTGAGCAAATAAATCATCAAAAGCAGTTTCAAGGTTGTGTTAAATTCACGTGATCACTGTGAACTCAAAAAGGAACTCTGAGGAGCATCCTCTCTCCAACACAAAATGACCTCAGCCACATTACTTACTCCTCTGTGACTGACGATGGGGGCTGCATTTATATTATCGATAGCATTTTGAGGGGGATAAATGCAATAAAATTTCATAAGGAGGTGGCAAAGTCGACCTCTTACAAGGTAGGAAATGCCAGACAGAAGTTTTCCTGTGCAGGTTGAATTGTCTGTCGATGTGCACCTGTAGTATGATGAAGGCTTTATTTGGCACTACGTGGTCTTATAATCAAACCTCTGCTCAATATCTCTTTATTGATAGATTTAGACCTTATCAATCTGTGGGCCTTGCAGTCATCTTTTTCAGCCAAGCCTTACTGATGGATCACAGTAGAGTTGTGCACAGTATATCACATCCAGGAAAACAGATACAGCTGATCTATTTTAATATTGAATTAAGAAACGCACTTTTGGTGTCCGGGGGACTTGGCATTTCATAGAAAATGGTCAGCATCTTGCAGGTTCTAGCAATTAATATTTTTACACCTATTGTACCTTTCACGTGAATCACCTGGAAAGCATGAAACCCACTTTCACTCATATAGGTGTCCTTTGTCTCTTGTCTATGAAGATTATCAAAGAAATCACCTGTGAAGTGAAACTTAGCTTGACACACCCTAGCTGGATCCTATTTGCACCTGTTCAATAGAACTACAACAGTATGAACCAGCTGAAGCACTGGGGTTATAACTTTCACTTATCTCGAGAGGGACAATTAGGACTTCTGACTGAATACCATTTGGGAATTTTGGATACACACAGAGGTCCGAAGTGAAAGAACGTGAGAGATGTTGGGCTTGGACCACTTCTGAAACACTGGAGTGACAGGAGCACCCACAAGGGGCAAAACAGTATTGCATCTATTCCAGTGTCCTGTCCCTGAGCTATCTAACAGGTCAATTCTGGAAGCCGGCTAATGAAAAACTGTGCAATAACCACCCATAGGAAAGTCCTGTTAGTTAAAATTTGGCTGATGCCTGCCAAAGGGTTTTATTGACAGAGTGAGTTACTATGGCTCTCTGTAAGCTCTGAGGTGTGCATTTGCATGTCACTCTAGAAATGCACTGGAGGAGGCTGCTCCCCATCTCATTTTCATCCATCTTTAAATTAAAAGACCTGTTCAGTAAAAGGTGCTGCTAGAAAGAACCACAATGTTCTCTCAGGTTTAATAGACAACAGAAACTATTGTGCATCAACCATACCTGCCTGATGAACTGACTAGCAAGTGAGTTCACAGAAAAAGTGATCCACTTCATTGAGGCCGCAGAAGGGCAACCGCAGGATCAGACCCACTTGTATTGCACCAAACAGGAACCCACAGGTCCATGAACATGCCACCATGGTGGTACACACTCTCCAGGTCATGATGACATTGTATCGCAAGGGGTGGCATATTGCCACGTAGCGGTCGTAAGACATCACTGCCAGCAACACACACTCAGTTGGGGCCAAGGCCATGTAGAGATATATCTGTGTTCCACAGCCAACAAATGAGATAGCTTTCCTCTGGAGAAGGAGGTTCCCCAAAATGTGGGGGGCATTATTGGAGGCATAGCAGATGTCTAATATGGATAGATGGCAGAGAAAGAAATACATGGGGGTGTGGAGCTGGGAGTTGTGACATATTACCACAAATACAAGTGCATTTACAATCAGCAAGACTGTGTAAATAACAGAGAAGATCCCAAACATGAAAAATTGCATGCTTGGCCCAGTACAAAATCCCAGGATGATGAATTCTGCTAGCTAGAATTGCTAGCTACAATATTCTCTCAGGTTTAATAGACAACAGAAACTATTGTGCATTAACCATACCTGCTTGATGAATTGTCTAGCAAGTGACCTGTTTCAGAGATTTCCTGTTTCTGATGTAGTAAGATTTGTTGCTGTATCTGCTTGATTATCAGACTTGCTCATCGCTTACATAGTCCTTTCTGAAAGGATACCAGTTTTGCCAAGATTCTCTGCTATATTTTAACAGCGGACCTTGCAGCTTTTAAGAGTCCCTTCTTCATTTTTGTCTGGAGGACCTCACTGCTGTGTTCACTATTGGGAAGTTGAGTGCTGCAGAGATGCACTTTTTTTTTTGGTTCAAATGGCCTCAGTAACTGAACATTACACAGGGTAACTGGATGATTATTGCTGAATCACCATAAAAATACATTATAGATGGCTTTATAGATGGTTTTTTTTTTACCTGCAGCATCCTTAAATGCACCACTGAGGGATCTGACCTGGCCAGATCAGGGAAGTCATCTCAGCTGAAAGATGTAGCCATCTCTTAAGTAATGACACACTCTGGCTGTCATCAGACAAGAGATAAAATGAAAAGCCATGCAGGGTCTGTGAAACAACTAAAGCATTATGTGCATTTAAAACAAAGGGTTTTCCATAATGTCTCTGAAGGGAGAGCAACCAAGGGAGATGAGTAAATATTTAGCATAATATTTTAATTCCTAAGGGTCTTACAAGAAGTCTTCTCATGGAGCAACAGTGACTTAACTCCAGGGAGTTTGTCAAAAGTTAACCTTTTAACATCATTTTGTAGTAGAAAATATTATGGTTTTCATAAAAACTTCTCTACTTCTCTCCTTTACTGCTACCTAGTCTACAAGTGTACTGGTTGGTTGACTACTGATTAAAAGAGGCAAGATACAAGTCAGCACCCGGGCATTTAATTTCTTACACCTCAGAGCACAAGAATCTACACATACCCTAGTGTCCACCTGACCACCGACAACAGTGTGGTACAGATTTTCACCCATACCACTGAGGGAGAAATAGACAGACCAGCAGTGGGCCATCTGGGATTTCCTGAGTCCCCTGGTTTTCCCTTCACCCCATGCTCCATATTTCTGCATGGTTAACACTAGCAAACATTTACTGATTGTTTTATTTAAATTCGTTTGTTTTACTGAGACCTTAGGAAGCAGACTGAATCATTTATCTTATGGTCCTGGAAGGTGTCAAGAAGTTTGGACCCATGTTCTTGTGGAAACTGGCATTTTTGGAGAGGAAGGGGTTTTTTTTCTTGTTTCTTCATTCTTTTGGAATGCTGATTGCCACCATTATATTTCATGTTCACCTTATTTTATGGACCAACCTGCTTTTGTTTAATAACATGTTAACAGATATACACCTGTTATAGCTAAATCTTCAATATCTGGTTCTATCAATTGCTATTACTGATATGCTTAAGGTAACACTGTAATAAACTACATTTGGGTTATTTGTGTCAAGGCCTTTTGTCTTTTCCCACTGTGCCTTATGCTCTGTTTAATTTGATCTCACTACTTATTTAGCTGGGCATGTTTGTTCACTGTTTCTTTTAAATTGCTGTTCAGGCTTGTTGTAAAGTCTTCAGAGGGTCTTTCTGCAGCCACTCAAAAACAAGCTTTAGGGCCCTCTGCTTTAATCACAACTCTGCAGGGAGGCCTATATCCCCTGAAAATAACCCAGACTGGAAACACTATACAAAGTTACAAGGTCAGTTTGGAGATCATGTTCTTCATCTGCTGGGAAAGATCAAATTGGACAGTGGTTTAAATTGCCCAGCCCAATATGTCACAAAAATATGACATTTAATTATACTAGTAGAGCTAGACATTTAATTATACTAGTAGAGATTGTCATGAGCTGGCAATTCAAGAACCGCCCTTCCTTACTGCTTCATCTCTGAGGATTGCAAAGTGCAGGTTCTAGGGATTCTGGGAAAATGGTGTTTTGAAGCATGTGAGAGCCTGAAGAGAGTATTCCTGGCTGCTAATTCTCATGACAAATGAGAGACAAGTTTTACTCCTTGATCCAAAGCAGCATCCTCAGCATGTATATCTCATGTCTCTGGTGAATGGCTTGATCAGCTGGAGGGCTTCTCACTGCATCACAGTGGTTTTCACCAAAAAAATTATCGCAGGCAAACCTTCCTGACCGAAGATGTTGATGTTGATGTTGATGTTGCTTTGTTTATTTTCCCCCCTGAACCCAATGATTTTTTATTTTGATGAATGAGTAGTCTGCTAATTCCTCACTACCTCTATTGTGTCATCTTGAAAATACACAGTAGGGGCACAATCTTTCTGGCCCAAAGGACAAGACAGGGGGTGTAAACCTCATAGTGAGCATGTCTACATGTGCACATGCTGCAGGGTGGGTTTACTCTAGAGTAAATTACTTCAGGCAGATGTCTACATATGCAAGGATGCGGGAGCAGATCTGCTGCTCCTGGCAGCAATCTGCTCCTGCCCCCCTGGCCCTGCACCAGCCCCCTGGAGCAGCCAGGGGGAGCTCTAGTCTTCCCTTGGGTGCTAGCCCAGGGGCTGGCAGGGATGCAGGAGACAGCTGTCCCCTGGCTGTGCCTGGGAGATTGCTTCCTGGGGGGGCTGATTGGTGCTGGGATGGGCTCTGCCACCAGAGCCCAGGTGTAGACAATGTCCCCCTGCCCCAGCAGCAGAGAGCTCCTGGCCCCAGTTCCCCAACTGGGGGCAGGGAATTTGGAAAGAGCTTCAGGGGAGGGGCAGGTCCCAGCTCCCTGCCCCAATCCATCAGTGGGGCAACCACCTAGATCACTGCTAGGTGCCCCACTGGCGGATTGGGGCAGGTGACTGGGACCTGCCCCTCCCCAGCAGCTTCTTCCAATCCCTGAAGTTTGATTGCCTGATTGGGGTACAGTTGTGGGGTAGAGGGTGGGCAGCCTGTTCCTTGCCTAGCTCTGCAATTATGAAGCTGGGCAGGGCATAGGCTCTTCAGCCTGTTCCTAGCCCGTGCTCTGTGATCACAATTGTGGAGGTGTGATCACAATTGTGGAAATCACAGTTATGCAGCTAGGAACAATTTTCCCAGCCCCTGCTCCATGATTATGGCGCAGGGACTGCCAGCTTCCTGTTGCAGGAGCACAGAGACATTTTCCCTGCCCAGGCTCTAGTGCTCTGGCAGCCAGCAGCTCCAGGGGGCAGGAAGCAATCTCCCACACCCCGCTGCCTGGCTGACTAGGAGCGAGTTTGCTCCCAGTTGGCCATCTACACATGCCATACAGAACAGTAAGTAATCATAATTAAAAATGCTACTTGTATATACAGGTAGCAAATAACACAGCAATTTACACTGCACAGTTGGTTGCTCGTATAGGTGTAATTTGCTCTAATCATGAATAAATTTGCTACCTGTATATACAAGTAGCAAATTTACTCAAGATTAAAGCAAATTATGCCTACATGAGCAGCTGAATGTGCAGTTATTACAGCACAGTCATTTAGTGCTTGCTTAACTGAGTACTAAATGACTGCACAGTAACCGGTGTTAATGTGCAGGCCCATTGCTGCATGGTTTTTTTCAGATGCTACTGCACAGTAGCAACAAGTTACTGCACAGTAGCTCATTACTACTGCACAGTAGCATTGGTGTCACAGTTCATGCCTGGTTACACTATGGCACCATAGCAATGTAGGGCACAGGAGCTTGTTGCTACAGCACCACAGTGTCTCATGTAGACGTGACCATTAAGCATCTGCACATGTAGATGATGACACTAACTGTGCAGTAATTTGCTCTAATCATGTAAAGCATCTCATATAGATGTGCCCATTGAGTCTGAGAAACATCAAGGCACTGTGGACCAGGAAATGTATAGCCTACTGATATTCCTAGTTATGGCACTTTTCCCATGTACATTTCTTTATTTTCCACAGTGCTTGCTTCTCCTTATGCATGGAACATCCTTTATGAATTGAGGAGCAATAAGCAGCCCTAAGCCGGACTCCAGCCCGATCCCACCATACCTTGCAACCAACCTTTGGGGTTTCCAGACATTGACTGTGGATTAGCAGTTCCCTGGCCCATCTCTGCAAAGGCATGAACTAAAATTCACCCAGGTTCCCAATCTGGACAGATACAAGGAACATTGTGGTTATCTATCAGGTACCCCACTTATCCTCTAACACTTGTGTAACCTGGGTACACCCAAGGGTATGCCCTGTCCTCAGCTGGATGGGATATATAGGCAGGCTAGGGTGCTGTGAGAGGAAAGCTGTTACTTAGCTTCAGCTCCCTCTACCTTTCATAGAGCCAGGCCAGGCCAATGTTACTTAACTATTTAAAATGTATTATTCATTTTTATATATATATATATATATATATACATAAATACACCTGTGACAGAATATTTACAATAGGTAAAAGAAATGACAACCTTCATGAAATATGGGGCACCCTCTTCTGTGGAGTATCTCACCCAACTCAAAATCCCAATGGAGGGACCCTATAAACCCAAGGGTAAATCTTCTAGTCACCTCCAGGTGCTGATGCAGAGGTGGACCCTGGATGAAGGCGAGTACAGGTAACTGAACTCAGGAGTGGGTAACCAGGAGTAACTACAGAGTATGGCAGTGGAAGAGTGGGATCCAATGCACACAAAGGGTGGAGGGGCCCTCTAAAGGGGACTGCACATCAGGGGACACACATACAGGTAAGGCATTACACAATACACAGGTAAATACATAAACTGCAAATACAGACAAATAACCCTTAGATAAATCTCAGTAGTGAACATATGTTAGTAATAACAACCCCATCAGCAGCAGCATTAACATATTGAAGTCAGCATCAATTAACAACTATTTATGAGGCACGCGTAACAGCTATTAGCATCAATAGGTAAAGCATCTATCAACCCAGGTAGGAAACACATTTCACAATTCTGTAAGAGGCCTGGGAGTTTGCCCCTGTATAGGGACCCTGGCTCGGCCCTCTTCACTGCTCTCAAACAGGAGAACTTGGAGGCCCAAGCTCCTCTTTTGCCTGAGAAGCCTTCCCTCCCCTGTGAGGACCTGCTTCCCACATCACTCATGCTCCCTCTCCGGATTGGCTGATGCACATCTCTGGGGTTGCGGATTCCTTGGGGGCCCTGTTTTCTATGCCTTTGGCTCTCCGCATTAGCCTGGTACTGCGCTCTAGGCAACCAGGCTGAGCTACTCCACATTTTACACCTCCCTGGCCTCACGCTGGGGTGTCACCCATGGCCCTGTGCCCTGCTCTGGGTACCAAGGGCTCTGTTATCCAGCCAAGCCACCCTACCTAAGCTCAGCTGATTCCAGCCTTGTGCAAGGGCTTTCTCTTTCTCCCAGGCCCCCTTGCTCAGGGATCCGGGGCTTTTTTAGCAAGGGCGATCTGGCTACTCGCTCCAGCTCTCCTGCCCCTGCTGGGGTTACAGGCCTGAACTGCCCGCTGTGACTCTCAGGACTGAGGCTCCATGCACTGCTTTCGTGTATCGTGGATGGACCTGAGCAGCCTCCTGCAGCTCCCAGGGTCGAAGCTCCATGCACTGCTACTGTGCATCATGGATACTCCCACTGTGGGGTCCCCAGGTGGTGGCTTCAGGGGCTCTTCTGGGTGCTGGCTCACCTGCCAGGCAGCTCTTCCTGGCTCTTCTAAGCCCTGCTCTTTTTTACTCCCTCACCGCGTCTGCCACGTGCTGCGCACGCAGCTCTTTTTATTCTCTTCAGAGGCTTCTCCCCAAACTCTTCTGGACCTGCAAAGCACACTCTTTAATCAAGTCTGGAAGCTCTTCACTCTTCCCTCCTGACACCTCTCTTGTGGGGGTTGGGCCACTCTTCCCCAGCGTATATGCCACCGATCAGAGTTGAGTTTCTCCGAGACCGGTCCTGGGCAGAACACAGAGCCCACCATGCTTGTTTTGAGTCACAAAATGCAGAGAGCTGCATTTCACTGGTAGGTGAAGTGACCCTAATGTAGTCTTGTTTACTGTAATGAATTGGGCTGTGGGTGGTCCTGGTGGATCACATGTACTGTGTGAGCACAAGTCAGGATCCAATGGCCAGACATCACAAGCAATGATTTCAGATAAGGGTCTGAGCAGATGGGACCCTCTTCCTGTAGCCATTGCGGGTGGTTCGTCTCAGTCTCTGGTCACTTCCAGCTGAGACATGGGGCAGAAACCTTTTGCAGCTGGGCCTAGACTCATTACATCAACCTTACAGATTTGGGAGATTTGCAGAGTGCACTATAGAGTTACCTGACCTACCTCTATGAAACAGCTTGGTTGGGTACTAATACCCATCCAAATGTTGGCAACACTTTGTTGGCAACATTACTTCTTGGGATGAAGGACAATTTAATCAATGTCATAGTCATAGAAACAATCATAATCATCATCTCATCTCCATTAACCACCCTCCTGAAGGAATACTCATCATGGTGTGCAAAAAATAAACAAAATTATAATATGCAATTAGAAAAATATAATACATTTTTGGCATTTAAAATTCAAACTTCAATGCCTGAATAGATCAAAGCATAAGGATAAAGGGGAACTGAGAAACATAGTGGTGAAGAGGAATAATGTTCGATGAGAGAAATTCTCTTTTCCATGTATCCTTTACCTGTTTGTTCCTCATACTGTATATTTGGGGCGGGGAGGGATAGCAGTGGATTGATAAAGCTGTAAAAGAGGGATATTTTTTTCTTGAATGTTGACAGGCGAGTCCAGTGTCCAATGCACACAACAATGTCACAGCTATAGAAGAGACCCACAGCAATGAGGTAGGAATTGCAAGTGGAAAAGGTTTTGTGCTGCCCCTTAGCAGAGCAGGTGTGTAGGATGGCAACCAGGATACAGGGATCAGATGCTGAGTACTATTCTGAAGGATAATTCATTGGGCAAAGCCCAAGAGCAGAGCCAAATTGGGGTCAGGAAACAGGAAAACCAGCGTGTATGACCCAGTGGGCTTGCCACAGCAGACTGATGACTGGCCTGCAGACCCCAGGCTCCAGCTGGTGCTAAATGGATAGGTGGTGCTACCAGGATGCTTTCTGCTCCTAACCTGGGGCAGAGTTCATTAGCTGGGGCTTGTTGCAGGTGTGACTGCTGAGGTACTTGGCCCAGGTTGGCATGTGTGCTCAGAGTCCCTGACAGGACTTGGCATGGACCAACCTTTCTGATCAGAGTCCCTGACACCAGGGAGGATGAGCCAACCCAGACCTGCCATTCCAAACAGGGACTGGAGCTTTCTGAGTGCAGAGTTGACACATGCATCATGGGACAAGGACAGTTTTATAAGGCTCAAGCTCCTCATGGGTGTGAAGGGCTGACAGTTTAGCAAGAACCCACAGATCTTTTACTCCCCAGTCCTAATGGTAGAAGAGATTGTCCTGAGCTCTCAGGACCTCTTAGCTGATAGCTGAAGTAGGTCATGAGGAATGAGAGGAAATGGGGGAGTGGTATATTGATGGGGAATTGGGAAAGTTATCTCGGGGTCGGTGTCCTCTGCAGATATATTAGGGTTTCCTCCCCCAGACTCTTTAGGAGGAGTCTCCAGAAGAGCACTCAGTGACCATTATGATATGGCCCAATCATAGGACAAGGATTTGCAAGCATGATGGGCTAGCCAGCGGTGGCTTGGCCCAGAAGTTTCGAAAAGTTAAAAAATGATTGGTGGGGGCAGATTTCTTTTTCCCCACCAAAAAGGAGAAGGCTTGCTCCCCACCTCACCCAGGGGCCAGGTAGGGAAACTGGACCTGAGAGTAGACTGACCTCTCATGTTGCCTGATTGGTCCCACCAGCCACCTGGAGGAGGATAAAAGGGACAATGCACCTGGCCCCGGGGGGCAGAGATCACCAAGGGATGAAGAAGAGGGGCCCTGAATAGCTGGTGAGAGCTGACCAGCAGGGTTGGACTGGTTGCCCCAGAAGAGCCCTGAAGCTGGCAGAGGGCTTGGTTTGGCAGTGGCAGTATGTGTGGTGGATCCTCATCTGTCCAGTTAACCAGTGATGCTTTTTAAATTGGTTTGCTAGTTGCCAGCATTGCTGCTGGCTTCTATTGGACTGGGCTGCTGAGGTCAGAAAGGCTATATAAGGGCCTGGTCAAAGAAGAAGGGGAGAAGATCGTCATAGGCGATTCCATCCTGAGAGGTGCAGAAGGACCCATTTGTCGCCAGGACCCTTCAGCACGAGAGGTCTACTGCTTGCCTGGAGCTAAGATTCGGGATGTGACGGAGGTAATCCAGGCCAGGATCAAGCCCACCGATTACTACCCCATGGTCCTTGTCCATGTGGGTACTAATGATGCGGCCAGGAGAACCCCCGATCACCTGATGGCGGACTACCAGGCTCTGGGCGGCGTGCTGAGGGAATTCGGTGCACAGGTGGTATTCTCTTCCATCCTACCAGTGAACGGACGCGGCAGACGGCATGAGAACTGCATCCGAGAGACCAACTGGCGGCTTCGGCAGTGGTGTCTCGAGGCAGGCTTCGGCTTCCTGGACAATGACCCACACATTACAACGAGGGACATGCTCAGCTGGGATGGGCTTCACCTGTCCCCCAAAGGTAAGCGTGTGTTTCCTTACAGGTTGGCGGATCTCCTCCGGCGGGCTTTAAACTAGGCTCGTTGGGGGGAGGGGAAGATGAGGGCGGGGGAAGCTGTGTACCACCAAACCAGGTGGCACCAACAAGGACAGCCCAGCCTGAAGAAAGAGAGCTTTGGGAACATGAAAGACAGGGGGTGGACAGCAATACGGCACAGGTAAGGAACGAGAAGGTAAGAGACAAAGAGCCCTTTGGGACTTGGAGCGGGGGGGCAGCAAAGGCACCAGTCGCAGGGGTCAAGTGCCTATATACTAATGCTAGGAGCATGGGGAACAAGCAGGATGAACTAGCGCTCCTGGTTGCACTAAACGCCTATGACTTAGTGGGGCTGACGGAAACCTGGTGGGATTCATCCCATGACTGGGCGGTACATATCGAGGGCTATAGATTGTACAGAAAGGACAGGGTGGGGAAAAAGGGGGGAGGGGTTGCGCTCTATGTTAAGGAGCAATATACATCAACCCTCATCAAGACAGAATCAAAGGATGAGGAAGTAGAAGGACTGTGGGTTAGGCTAAATGGGGGGCATGGAGAAAAGGATTTGGTGGTAGGGGTCTGCTACAGACCCCCACATCAAGGGGAAGAAATAGATTTGGGGCTCCTGAGGCAACTCTCGGAGACCATAAAAGCTAAAGAGGCAGTGGTCATGGGGGACCTAAACTACCCGGACATCTGTTGGGAGACACAGACAGCAAAGTCCCACCGCTCACGCAGGTTTCTAACCTGTGTACAGGACCTCCACCTGACGCAGGAGGTACATGGTCCCACTAGGGGGAATGCCTTACTGGATCTGGTATTGGCAATGGGGGATGACATAGTAGGGGACCTACAGATCGGTAGCCATCTGGGGGACAGTGATCACCTAAAAATACAATTCAACATAAGGCGTCGAGTGGGTAAAGTAACTAGTAGGGTGAACGTGCTGGACTTTAGGAAAGCTGATTTCAGCGAACTCAGGCGATTAGTGAAGGACGCACTACAGAGTAGTAGTTTTGAAATGATGGGAGCCCAAGAAGGGTGGCTGTGCCTTAAGGAAACTATCCTTCGAGCACAAAGCGAGACGATCCCCGTGAGAGGTAAAAGAGGGAAAGGGGCCAGGAGGCTTCCCTGGATGACCAGAGAAATCCAGGGCAGACTAAGGGCCAAAAGGGGAGCACATAAAAAGTGGAAACAGGGAGAGATCACCAAAGAGGAATATACCTCTTCTGCTCATGCTTGTAGGGAGGCAGTTAGACAGGCCAAAGCTACCATGGAGCTGAGGATGGCAACCCAAGTAAAAGACAATAAGAAATTGTTTTTTAGATATATAGGGAGTAAAAGGAAGGCCCAGGGAGGAATAGGACCTCTGCTAAATGGGCAGAAACAATTGGTGACGGACAGAGGGGACAAGGCTGAACTCCTCAATGAGTTCTTCGCCTCAGTGTTCCTAAGCGAGAGGCATGACAAGTCTCTCACTGGGAGTGTAGGGAGGCAGCACAAGGCACCAGACTTCCATGCGTGGATCCTGAGGTGGTGCAGGGTCACTTGGAAGAACTGGATGCCTTTAAGTCGGCAGGCCTGGATGAGCTCCATCCGAGGGTACTGAAGGCACTGGCCGACATCATTGCAGAGCCACTGGTGGGAATATTTGAATGCTCGTGGCGCATGGGTCAAGTCCCGGAGGACTGGAAAAGGGCCAATGTGGTTCCCTTTTTCAAGAAGGGGAGGAAGGAGGACCCAGGCAACTATAGGCCAGTTAGTCTCACCTCCATCCTTGGCAAAGTCTTTGAAAAAATTATCAAGGCTCACATTTGTGAGAGCCCGGCAGGGCAAGTTATGCTGAGGGGAAACCAGCATGGGTTCGTGGCAGGCAGATCGTGCCTGACCAATCTAGTCTCTTTTTATGACCAGGTTACAAAACGCCTCGACGCAGGAGGAGGGGTGGTTGTCGTATACTTGGACTTCAGGAAGGCCTTGATACGGTATCCCACCCCATACTGGTGAACAAGTTAAGGGGCTGTGACTTGGATGACTGCACAGTCCGGTGGGTGGAGAATTGGCTGGAGGGTCGCACCCAGAGAGTTGTGGTGGATGGGTCGGTTTCGACCTGGAAGGGTGTGGGCAGTGGGGTCCCGCAGGGCTCGGTGCTTGGACCGATACTCTTTAATGTCTTCATCAGCGACTTGGATGAGGGAGTGAAATGTACTCTGTCCAAGTTTGCAGATGACACTAAGCTATGGGGCGAAGTGGACACACCGGAGGGCAGGGAGCAGCTGCAAGCAGACCTGGACAGGTTAGACAAGTGGGCAGAAAACAACAGAATGCAGTTCAACAAGGAGAAATGCAAAGTGCTGCATCTAGGGAGGAAAAATGTCCAGCACACCTACAGCCTAGGAAATGACCTGCTGGGTAGCACGGAAGTGGAAAGGGATCTTGGAGTCCTAGTGGACTCCAAGATGAACATGAGTCGGCAGTGTGACGAAACCATCAGAAAAGCCAATGGCACTTTATCGTGCATCAGCAGATGCATGACAAATAGGTCCAAGGAGGTGATACTTCCCCTCTATCGGGCGCTGGTCAGACCGCAGCTGGAGTACTGCGTGCAATTCTGGGCGCCGCACTTCACGAAGGATGCGGATAATCTGGAGAGGGTCCAGAGAAGGGCCACTCGTATGGTTAAGGGCCTGCAGGCCAAGCCCTACGAGGAGAGACTAGAGAAACTGGACCTTTTCAGCCTCCGCAAGAGAAGGTTGAGAGGCGACCTGGTGGCTGCCTATAAGTTCGTCAGGGGGGCACAGAAGGGAATTGGTGAGTATTTATTCACCAAGGCCCCCCCCGGGGGTTACAAGAAATAATGGCCACAAGCTAGAAGAGAGCAGATTTAGATTGGATATTAGGAGGAACTTCTTCACAGTTCGAGTGGCCAAGGTCTGGAACGGGCTCCCAAGGGAGGTGGTGCTCTCCCCTACCCTGGGGGTCTTCAAGCGAAGGCTGGATGTGTATCTAGCTGGGGTAATGTAGGCCCAGCACTCTTTCCTGCTTATGCAGGGGGTCGGACTCGATGATCTGTTGAGGTCCCTTCCGACCCTAGCATCTATGAATCTATGAATCTATAAGAAGCCATTTTTCCAGCATGGCACAAGCATCAGGACACAGGGAGAGAGTCTGATCCATCTGAAATACTCTCTCCTGGAAATCTCTGAGCCAGCTCTCTACCATCTTCTGAATGATACTGGTAAGTGTTTCTAGAGAGCAAGTCAGCTCACAGTGATGCATTTGCGTATCAAACGGCTACATCAGCCAGATTGTTTTGCTCAATGGTAATCCCTTGATAGTGCTCTACCTCTTACCCTATTCGACCTCATCCTGTCAGGATCAATAAAGTTCTCCTTCGTGACTGGTGTAGGAAACTTATTGAGGGGTGGGCTTAATTCTGCCTAGGAGGCCCTTTGGGTCTGTGAACTAAGGGAGACTATCTTTTTTTTTGGCCCCCAACTTGGGGAGGTGCCCCAAGTTCTTGTATGGGGTCAAGTACCCATAGGACTATTAGGCCTGTTTTTTCCTAAGGACAAAGAACCTAGACAGTCCCTTCTCAGGGTGGTGGCCTCACACGTTACCCCCAGACTCTGTGGTGGGGCTCAAAAGTGGGTCTGCCAGGGCTTAGGCGCCCCTGGAGAAACACATGGAGTCCGGAAGGTGGACCAGAGTAGTGAGGTGTGAGGCTTAACACAGGAGCTCCCCCTACTGGCCCACCATTCTCACTCACCATGACTTTGGCATCCTTGTGTTCCTGAAGAAACAACTTTTCACCACACTTGACCAGTCTTTCATCCATTATTCCAGTAAGGAGCTTCCAGTCCATGGGCAAGCAAGCTATCTATCTTGCACCTTTGCATCTGTTCTTTCCTTCCACATATTCTTTTTAATGGGCAGGGTGTTCCCTTCCACCATTCAGTTGGTTACTTATTGTTAGACATATCATGCATGAGTAGATGATATATTTATTTAGCACCATAAGCAATATTTTTGGATTCCAACCTATCCTGATTCTTTAAAACTGGAGAATTGTCTCAACCTCCTCAGTACTTCCTCTACTGTGATCTGGACTTCACTTTGATTAATCGTGCCACTTCACCTTCATCAGTCACAGTAGCGGGAGCAGCAGCAGCCAAAATTACCCACTATTTTACAAATACATTCTTACCCTGAAGAATCTACAGGATAAGATTTTCAAAAGTGATTGTTAATTTTGGGTCTGTCATTTATGTGTATAGAACCTGAGGGACCTTAAAGAGCCCTCATTTTAAGAGGGCGAAGACATCTTCCCGTCTTACAATCCAGCTGCTTTAAGATATGTTAAACAGGACATGCTCAGAATTGATGTTCTCAGAATCACTAAACTCTTGGGATACATTCTACAATAAATCCTTGATACCATAAATTCAATGGTACTGTATTATATTATATTTTTGTTCCATGGAAAATTATATTTTAATATGTTTTCAGCTCTAATCAGAAAAAAAAATGGTAAGATTTTTTTTTTTAGATGAACAGTTCCAAATAAAAGGCTTATTTGGAAATGACAAAATAGTTACTTTTGACATTTTTTATATTAACATTTTGACTACCCTTAAAGTATTTCATCTCAGTTTGTAGAGTTGTCCTGGAATGACTCATTTCAACCTAGTACTAACATGCATTTCCCAGAGAGGAGTGTTGCATCCTGGGAGCTGTAGGTCTCCCATGCTTTTTCCCCCATGTTCTCCTAAGGGCAAGGTTCCCTTGATGCATTACAGTCTATAGAATAGGCCATCCAAAGTGTATCCCTATGGGACAATGCATCACAATGGGAGAACAGTTTAGCATTAACATGAGCTGTAGGTGCGATGCTGTAGCCAGTAGGGCAATCAATATTCTGACATGCATCAACTGATGCATCTCAAGCAAAACCAAGGAAGTGATCCTTCTGCTTTACTCACCATTGGTGAGATTGCAGCTGGAGTACTGTATCCAGTTCTGGATGCCACACTTCAACAAGGATGTGGAAAAGCTTGAGTGAGTCCAGAGAAGAGCCACCCATATGGTCAGTGACTTGCAAGGCAAGCCATATGAGGAAAGGCTGAGGGGCTTGAGTGTCTTCAGTCTAAAAAAGAGAATGGCTGAGATGGGACATGGATGAGAGGGGACATGTAACTTATTGCTACATTAGGGGAGTACATCAAGGGCTCAGCAAACAACTGTGTACCAGGGAGCCCTTGGGGAAAACCAAGAGTAATGGCCACAAACTCCTGGAAGACAGTTTTAGTCTTAACACTAGGGAGAACTTCTTCACAGACTGGGGGTCCAGACTGTGACCTCCTTCCAGTGGCAGTGCAATCACCTACCCTGGAAATCTCCAAGAGGAGACTGGACAGTCACCTCGCTGGGGTCACCTGACCCCAGTTGTCTTTCTGCATGGTGCAGGGGGGCTGGACCCAATGATTTTGCGAGGTCCCTTCCAGCCTCTTACAATCTATGAATCTATGAAAAATCGTGTTTCTGAGGCCTCCAATCATTGTGTCTCTTTCTGTTAGAATCTTTCCAAATTATCCACATTTTATCTGAAATGTGGGGCCCAAAACCAGACACAATACCTCAGATGAGGCCTCACCAGTGCTGAGTACAGCAGAAAAATAATTTCCCTTGATTTGCAAATGACACTCCTATAGCAAAAAGAACAAAAACAATATGCTATTGGGATTTTTATTTTGCAAAAAGGGCACACTTTTGGCTTTTAATCAAATTATATTTAACTGTACAGGTTTCCCTTGCTTTATGCCAGGGGTCAGAAAACCCCGGTATACATATCGAGCATGGCACACAAGGCCATTTTGCTCAGCACACCACCGCCAGCCTGGGCTCTAAGCAGCTGTTGCCAGCCACAGAGCCCAGGCTGCTCCCAGCAGGCGGCTGGGAGACTGCAAGCCTTGCTGTAAGCAGATGAGGCTCTGTGGAGGCTGCAAACAGCTGCTCTGGGCTCCAGCATGTCAGCGCTCTGGCACCTTCCAAGGTAGACATTGTGGTTTTTTCAGCATTCCAGCCAAAAAATGTTGCCTACCCCTGCTTTATGCTGTACACGTGTTACTGGAAAACAGCGTATAACTTGAATTTGCATAAAGGGAACCCACTTTACAGTATAACAAATAGGGATATGTTCCAAGACCTTGACTGTACTGACACCCAGACCCATTTCTACTACTTTTACAAAACAATTTTTGTACTTACAATGAGTGAGGAACATAGATCCACATAGGAAGCTATATTTTGTTGTGTGTCACTCCCCACAATGCACTACACAAAGCATCTGACTGCGGGCTTCCACCACACAGGTCGCATAAGAATGAATTTACCTTGTGTATAACACATTTTTGGTATAAAAACATTAATTGCTTAAGAGTGATTTTGTACACGCAGAACCCGCATAAAGTGAGGGAAACCTGTAGTTTATTTGGATTGTATCATATTGATCTATACTGCATTATTGTATCGTTACTGTATCAGCCTGTGCCCTCTTTGGCCACAGGCCTTTTTTGTCTTCTTTCTTCAGTTCATAGTTTGAACCCAAGTGTGTGCATGTGCATACGTGTGTGTGTGTGTGTGTGTGTGTGTGTGTGTGTGGAGGGGGTGGAAGATACATAGCTCATTATAAATTGAATCAAGAAGATACTTCTGATATGAGAGCTGAACTGAAAGAGAAGATCAAATTTATACAAAGCAAGCCAAAAGAGGTATATCCAAAGCTGAGTTTAGCAATCATCACTATTTGGAACTGCACAGGAAGGAATGGATTAAAGTGCTGACTTGTACATTTGCCTCACAACTCATTGTTTTCTGTGTTGTGCTGGAATGATCCATTCTAGGGGGTTGTTTGATTTTTTGTTATTTCAGTTGTGCTAAAATACAGAGGAAATTAACCAAAATGTGCTCTTAACTTGTTCTTGCTCTGTCATTAGGACATTATTTCACAGGGGACACACATAATCCAAATATACTCGGGACTCAATACTGAAAGATTTGTTTTTCTTCTGCACCTTTCCGTTCTTCATTCCAAATCAGTCTGACAGACAGGAAGAAAAAAGAGATACTTTTGGATCAGGGACTCCCATTTTTGAAGCATGTTGTGGTATTCCTAAAGTTTTCCTTAGTTTGAAATTTTATTCCCTTGCACTGATAATCACCTGTGAAGTTCAATGCATTTAAACATTCCCCCCGATAATAATGTTACTAATTAGTCTTAGGGTTTGATCTGCCACAAGGACTATGTCCCCAAGGTCTATCAAACGCTGGATCCACCCTTATAAAGTAGGTTTGTTGTGACTCTTCGGCAATCAGAAAAACTGTGCTGCATCCTGCCTCCTTTCTTTTTTCTCATTGTTGAGAATGTAACTATGATTATTTTGAGAACGTATGTATGATTTTTTCCTTTTCAGCTTATTTGATCTTTGCTTCTTATTCAGACAACAGAGAACCTTATTGACTAATTTGGATAGGAAGCTGAAGCAAGAATTGGGCATGCCGGAGTTGAATCTCTTCTTTTAGCATTACACAAGAGGCATGTTTGTCTGCAGCCTAAAGGAAAAGATCCCAGAAGCATTTGAAAGTCTCTGAATCAAGATTCATTGATGAATGTATCTCTTTATTAGCATAACTGGGTAGCTTAAAAAACAGCAAAGATCCCAGTGATTTCAAAGGGGTTTTGTTCGTACCAGAGCCAAAGGATCTCTCAGTGTTTCTTCACATGAAAACTAAAGCGTTCCTGTTCTTGTTCATTGCTGTGCGTTGGTATCTTATTGCTGAAGTTGATTAGGCAGCCCAGTGGCAAAACTTCTATTTGATGCAAATTCAGTTGTTAAAAAGATATGTTACTTGAACTGTTTATAATATTTTTTTAAAATTTAAAATGCATTCATTTTTAATATGATATTTTTACAGAATAAAGTCAAGGCCTGTTTTATCTGACACCCTAAACCTCTGAATTTTGAAGATGTTGAAGAAATACCTCTTCTCTTCAAATGATTTCTGAGCTTGATATTACAACACCAAGAGGAAAAAATGTGTGAAAAGAAAAGGATCTAATTCTTTGTTATAGTGTTGAATTCAGCAATGTTCACAACACTACAGGAAATCTTAAAATGGCTTGATTATTGCTGAAATGCTGATTACTGTTGCTATTGTTATTCTACTATTATAAATGTAGTTACATTGCGAAAGTGCCTTTATGCAACTTGAGACTTTCTATTGGAAAGATATGTTTTTCTCACAAAATGTTGTCTACTGTGTTCGAGGATGATCTGTTATCACCACTGATACTGTTATTTCTCCTGTATCTTTGTCAATAATTCCTTTATACATCAATCATTCTGCATACATGAAAACAGAGAATCAAACCATGGTGACAGAATTCATCCTGATTGGATTTTCCAATTTTCCTAGTTTGCAGATTCCATTGTTCACAGTGTTTTTTCTCATGTACCTGATCACACTGGCTGGAAATATAATATTGATGATAATCATAAATGTTGATCATACTCTTCACATTCCCATGTATTTCTTCCTCTCAATTCTCTCTTTTTCAGAGACCTGCTACACGTTTGTTGTTATTCCCAATATGCTGGTAAACTTGCTAACTGAAAAGAAGACAATTTCTTTTAGTGGGTGTGCTACTCAGATGTTTTTCTTCATCAGTTTTGGAGGCACAAACTGTATGCTTCTAGCAGCAATGGGGTATGATCGCTATGTTGCCATATGCAAACCTTTACATTACCACATCCTCATGAACCAAAAAGTCAGAGTTCAGTTAGTGGCATTTTCAGTAGTAACTGGATTTGTTTTATCCCTAATAGATACATATTTTATATTCAGATTACCTTTCTGTGGAGTAAATAAGATAAACCACTTCTTTTGTGACATGGCACCAGTCATTAAAATCTCATGCACAGACAACAATGTAATTGAAATTGTCATTTTCATATTTTGCGTTGTGGTTGTATTTGGGTCATTCTTACTGATTCTTCTTTCTTATCTGTTCATCCTCATTACCATCCTGCAAATTCCTTCTGCTGAGGGTAAGCAGAAAGCCTTCTCCACCTGCGCCTCTCATCTCATTGTGGTCATTGTGCATTTTGGATGTGCTTCTATTATCTATTTGAGACCCAAATCCACTTATTCACTGGATAAAGACACCTTGATTTCTGTCACTTACACAGTGGTGACTCCATTGTTGAACCCCATGGTATATAGTCTAAGAAATAAGGATGTACAAATAGCACTGAGGAAAGCTCTGGGCAGAACACGGTTTACATGTATACTGTGACAGGGGTCCTAGTAGAGATCAGCTATCAAAGACAATCTTACCTAAATAATTTTAATTTTGTATAAGCACCAGCTGGATGGACATTTTTACACAAAATAAAGGAACCATGTGGAAGGAGGAGTGACTGCTCCCATGGCAAGGGTCATTATATTAAATCAACCAATGTTTTTAGCAAGATATAATAGATGAGTAGAGGAAGACTATACAGTAAGACACTATGCCACATGCCTAGGTGATATGCAGAGTGGTTCTGCTTAAAATTTATCCAGGAACCTATCTAAGTCTAAGAAAATCTAAGTGCAACTTACATTGCAAAGGGTCTGAAGGAGTTATAAATTAAAGTGGAGGAGCCTCATCCTACTTCCAGTTAAATCAACGGGATTTTGTCCACTGACTACAAGTAGTCATGTTAGGGGGTGATTACCATTGTATTTTGGGTGATGGTCACTTACATCTCTTCAGGCTGTTTTGTATATTGGTTTTCTGGCTACGTCTTCTTCAAAATCCTTTTTGTACAGATCACACCTCCTTAGACATGCCGGGAATAAAGTTCTTCTCTCAGTCCTGACTCACAAAAAAGTAATCTGACTCAATGAGCATAAATTGATGCAAGTATAATAAAAGTAGATTTTGACTTTTAATCTCTGATATCCTCAAAGAATGCTCAAAGCTTGAATTCACCAAAATTTCTTGTTATTACAAATACAGTTGTGAGGGGTCAAGTAAATGGACCTCTCCAGAGCCTGTGTATTCATGACCAGCATGTGTGAAGCATCAGTTCAGCTAGGCAAAACTCAAACTCCAGTTTTAAATATGAGGGTAAACAGGATTTGGCATTGACTGGCCAGTTGATTATGGCCATCAGCAAACCTGACTCCTCCATATGATGGTTCAATAAGGCAATATATCCTGATTAAGACATGATCTAGTGCAGCCATAATGAGAGTGATGAAAAGGGGAAATGGCTATTTCCTCTTAATTTTTAGGTACTTTTGACTTTTTTATAGAACTTGCCACTGGCAGTGGAATGTGTCCTGTTTTGGCTCAGCTTGAAGTGATATATGTATACTATATAGATTAAAACATATATATATACTCCATAATAAAAAAGGCAATTACTGAAAGGCAGGCACAGTTTTGTTTTCCTAATAAAATATTAGTTAAGACTTTTTTTCAAAATGTTATGTTGGAAAACAAAACAATGTCTAATTTAAGATATCATAATGATACATATATGGCTATATGTTATATTTTGGAAAAATTATACCTATTATCTCACAGTTGAAGAGGATGACTACTAATCCTCCCAGCCCTATGATTAAATAAAGAGAAATTATATTGCAAGTAGAGGGATTATACAAACACTAATTGCTAAATGTATTCCATACCACTTTACTGGAATGTCTACTGAGCAAACATAGGAGCAACTTTTTGCAGAATTACTTCTAGAGATCAGTATAAGGTGTAGGGTATTTGGATATTAACAGTTGTTGTGTTTTCATGCATCTTTGTTACACATCTGATGGCTTCCATCAGAGCCAAAGGTGATCTCACAATATATTGAGTAATTGAAAAACATTTTCTGTCTTCTGCATCATCTGTATCATTATTTGTTTTTGACTAGAAGCATTAATTTTTTTCAGTGCTGTGTTTCTTACAATTTAATAAAGTCCTATGATAAAACAGTTTTGCTGTTGTTCTCTTCTATTCAAATGCATATCATTATTTACAATTATAGTTACAGAGCCCAAAAATGGGGACCCTGCCTCAATATGTAAGTTTTCAATATTCTGACTAGCTCAGAGGTACAGTATGTCTCTTGGTCACTACAATTTTTGCCCATTAGCTCAGCATCTAGCCTCCCTCTGTTCAGGGTGCAGCTTACTTGCAGCACAACTGGACAAATGGACTATTTACTCCTGCAGGCATGAAAGGTGGAATAATTCCATATTTATTGTGATAACCCAGGTTCTTTGAATGAATGAAAATAGAAAGACTGTATCCTCATACCTTTGCTGTTCTGTACATACACAGAGATGGTACCATGGTTGCAGAGCAGAACGGAGAGTGGATGGTTTCCCCATGCTTTCGGGCTTTTGGTCATTGCCACATGAGGCTAGGAAGGAATTGGTTTCCCTTTGGCAGGGTTGATTTATTTAGTTAGTTATCATTTCCTCAGGAGCACTGGGTGTTGGCTGCAGCTAACACAGGGGATCTCGACTGGGGTGTGCTGATGCTTGTGCTGGGACTAAGCTCGTGCTGGGTTAATGGGTCTCACCCCTCTGCTTAGTGTCAAACCATTTGCCACATTTGGGATCAGAAGGGTATTTTACCCCATGGCCAGATTGTTACCTACTCTACTGCAGGGGATATGGCCCTCTTCCTTGGATCTTTCAAGTGCCTTTTCACAACACCTGTAGTAGGGGGACATTGTCCCCTGGGAGGGGTCTCTTGTAAAAGAGATCCTGCAGCAACCACCCTAGGCCAGGGGGCATGGCCTCTTAGCCATGACCCTGGAAAGAGATTAGTTCCTTCCACTCTCTGAGCAGATCAGCCCTTACAGAACTCCTGAACAGGGCCATGGACATGGGGCCATATCCTATACCACCTATTAGGTGCTTAAGTGTGATCCTACTGCATTCTGCTCAAGTCCATGAAAAACAGCTAATGTGAGAAGTGGGTGGGTCCTCCTCCTTTTGCTACTTTCTTTGTGACTTAGTCTTAAGTGTAAGATGACTGTGTCTTGTAAAAATAGCCAAACTAATTCTGTTTCAGGAGGCAAGCAGGGTGGAATAGGTCTGCACTTATATGCTTAAGTCTACTTTGGTGTCTAATATGTAGAATAGGATCTGACCCATTGTGATTGGGCTACAGCTCACTTAGACCCTGGGCACATCCTCAGGTTTCTAGATTACACTGAAGTTTGTGTCATTGCTTCTTCACTGCTCTTGTTACCCAGGGTAACTAGATCAGACCAACTTGTATATGCTTATTTGACATACAGTCATCCCTACACCCCTGCAATGGTATCCCCTGTCTTTGGCATAACAGGACGAAGGAAGATCATGAAGAGCTTATTGCATGTGCCTGAGCTTTCCATTTTCCTGATGAAGGAGTTCTGAATTACTCCATTAATTTTGCATATGCTTTCAGGGTCCTCATGATGTAAAATTGGACAATTTTAACATTAATAACAGTAATCTCAGCCAGCCCCTCAAACATCTCCAATGTACAGACATTTAAAAACTTTCCAAACCAAAAAACATTTAACAATCCCCACTGTGGCTTATTGGCCATAACTATGTGGCACCAGGGACCTTGCACTAAGATCACCAGAGCAACTTCTTGGAGCCTCTCAGGCCTTGTTATCTTGTAAGCACTGGCTGCCTAATGATATCCCACGTGGCTCATTTCACCAGAATTCTGCGTCCCTGCTCTGTGCCATGTGGGAGTCACAGATCCTAGCTGCTCTGGGATGGAAGAATGATGAAATATCCACCTTTGTTTTTCCAGGCCACCCAATTATGACTACTGTGACACTTTCCTTTTTTGCTGTGGTTCACAGTTGTGGTAGATATCAGTTGGACTTTCCATGGGCAAACCTGAAGAAGGCCTAAGCACTATCTCCATAGATTGTGCTTGTCCATCTGGGTGAAAACTACACCAGTGTGGTGTTAATTAATTTCCACTTGCTGTGATCTGAGGTGTACTGTTCTAAATGGAGTGCTGTGGGTAACACAGTGGTATTATTAGAGTAATTTTGTACTGTAGGCATGATGATCCATGAAATACTATGCAAGAAGGAGGGATTTCATGGACCAACTGCATAGCTGGGATAGAGTTAGGCAAGTGTTTGAATGTGAGATATTCTTCGTATTTCCTCTCCCCCTTGCTTTAAGATTTCTGTGGGCACATCCCCACATGCAGAAGCTTGCATTTGGAGCATGGCTATGGCTCTGTTCCAATCATTTGAAGAGTCCCACCAGGTCTCCATAAGCCTTACTAGATCGTAGTGCCCACTAGAGAGTAGGAGGGATAGCTCTCCTGCTTGTTCCTCACGCTCCTGGCATTCGGGTACAGGCACTGGAGTCCTCCAATTGAGACCCTCAATTTTCTGTCATGCTGAGGGAGAACCGTTCCCTCAACTCTTGCAAGAGTGGCTCTCCTAGTGTTCCCAACTTTGGAGCTTTCTTGTGTGCTGGTCCCCAGGCATGGTCTAGTCAGTGTTTCCAAGTCCCCCAGTGATCTTTGTTTAAAACCCTATCTAGAAAATTGGCCATCCTGGCCAAGAACAGGGACTTACCCCTCCATATGAGGAAGATACCGTCCCTTCCCAGGAGTCCTGTCTCCCTGAAATGTGTGCTGTGGTCAAATAAACCGAACTCCTCTCAGTAGCACCACTGCCAGGGTTATTGGTTCACTTTTATGATGCATCCTACCTTTCTAGATTTGTGGCCTGTAACTGGGAGCACAGAGTAAAAGACTACCTGCACCCCCGCTCCCTTGAGCTCAGCCTTCAGAGCCCTGTAGTCACTCAAAACCCAGTCTGGATTACTTCTGACCATGTCATTCATGCCACGTGGATGAGGAGCACGGGGTAGTGATTGGAGGCCCAGTTGAGCCTAGGGATCTTTTCCACAACATCCTGGATGTGGGCCCCAGGGAGGCAGTCTATCTTTCAATCTAAGGTAACAGGATGGCAGATGGGTCCTTTGGTGCCCTGCAGGAGGGAGTCCCCCACCACAACTACCCTGTGTCTCCTCTTGTGGGTGGCAGTTTACTGACTACTCTTCTTCTTCTCTAGTGCCTCCATCAGAGCCTCCTTACGTGTGGTGAGGGGAGCATACCTGTTGTGCAATGAATTTTGAGAAAAGGCTAAAAGAATCGGGATTATTTAGTCTGGAGAAGAAAAGATTGAGACAGTCTTCAAATACCTGACAGCAGTTATAAAGAGGGAAATAGGCTATTATATGTGGCTGTGGAGGACAGAATTAGGAACAATGGTTTCAAACTCCAGCACAGAAAATTTAGGTTGAAGATTAGGCAGAATTTTCTGCCTATACGAGTGGTCAAGCGTTGGAATAGGATACATAGAGAAGTTGTGGAATCTCCATTCCTGGAAATTTTCAAGAATAGTTTAGATAGACACCTGGATAGGGCAGTTTAGTCTGGGTTGTTTCTTCTTTGTGCAGGAGGCTCAAGTAGATGACCTCATAAGAACCATTCCAACCATACTTTCCTATGATTCTGTGATCTTATGATCAACATGTCCACAGCTTGAATAGCATTAATTTGAGAAACCTGAGGAACACAAGAGAGCAGACTAGCAACGATTAGTGGAAAGGTTGTTTAAAAAACACTAGGTAATGCGCCACAATACACCTGATCTGCTGTTCCACTTTCTTGTCCCTTCCCTATGTAACCTTTTTGATCTGCTGTTCTGCTTTCTGCTCTCTGCCATAGGCTTCCTGTTTGATCTGCTACTCTGCTCTCTGCCTCTGTGTTGCTCTGCTGTTTGCCCCTTCCCAGATCTGCCATGTGCCACACACAGAGCATACCCATGCCATTTGTAGCAGTTGTGCTGTAGGTTGGCCAACACTGCTCTATGCAGCCTGAATAGGCCAAAAGGGTTTGCAAGGAAATGAAACAGTTGGTGGGTCTGTGCCTAATGACCAGTTGCATCAGAGATCATTACTGGGCATGCTTACACATGCCAAAGATATGGGGGCAGTTTACTCTCAAGTAAGTTACTCAAGAGTAAATGCTCCTGGGCACATGTTTACATGTGCAGGGACATGAGAGCAGATTTGCTGCTCCTAGCAGCAAACTGCTCCTGCTTCCTGCAGCCCTGCAACTGACCCCTGAAGCAGCCAGGGGAGCTCTAGGCTCCTCTTGGGTCCTAGCCCGGGGCCAGGAGAGAGCCGTCTCCTAGTTAGGGCTGGGTCTTTGCTCCTAAACCTGGGAGCTTCCAGCCCCCGCTCCGCAATCACAGGGCCCAGGCTGAGAGATCCTTGTTTCTCAGCCCAAGCCCCATGGCCGCAGGTCCTGGGTTGGAAATCCTTCTCTCACAATGCTTGCCCCATGACCATGGAGTCAATTGGGTCACCAACTGGCTGGAGGGCTGCATCCAGAAAGTGGTGGTGGATGGGTCATTTTTGACTTGGAGGGATGTGGACAGTGGGGTTCCGCAGGGCTAAGTCCTTGGGCCTGCACTGTTCAACATCTTCATCAGTGACTTGGATGAGGGGTTAAAAAGCACTCTGTCCAAATTTGCTGATGACATTAAGATGTGGGGGATGTGGGCAGGCTAGAAGGGAGGAATAGGCTGCAATGGGACCTAGACAGGTTACAGGGGTGGGCAGATGAGAATAGGATGGGATTCAACACCGAAAAGTGCAAGGTGGTGCACCTGGGGAGGAACAACTGGCACCATACCTACAGGCTGGGGAACTGCCTTCTTGTCAGTACAGAGGCAGAAAAGGATCTTGGAGTCATCACAGATGCATCTCAAGCAGGTCCAAGGAGGTGATACTCCCCCTCTATTCAGCACTGGTCAGGCCACAGCTGGAGTACTGCGTCCAGTTCTGGGTGCTGCACTTCAAGAGGGATATGGACAACATGGAGAGGGTCTAGAGGAGGGCCACTCACATGATCAGGGGGCAGCAGGGCAGGCCCTATGAGGAGAGGCTACGGGACCTGAACGTGTTCAGCCTCCACAAGAGAAGGCTGAGGGGAGATCTAGTGGCCTGTTACAAACTAGTCAGAGGGGATCAGCAGGCACTGGGGAAGTCCCTGTTCCCCCGAGCACTGCCAGGAGTGACCAGGAATAATGGTCACAAGCTGACAGAGGGTAGATTTAGGCTAGATATCAGGAGGTGCTACTTCACGGTCAGGGCGGCTAGGATCTGGAACCAACTTCCAAGAGAAGTGGTGCTGGCTCCTACCCTGGGGGACTTTAACAGGAGGCTAGATGTACACCTTGCTGGGGTCATTTGACCCCAGTACTCTTTCCTGCCATGGCAGGGGGTCGGACTAGATGATCTACTCAGGTCCCTTCTGACCCTAGAAACTATGAAAGTATGAAACCCCGTGATTGCAAAATGAGGGCTGGGAGCTCCCAGATGCTGGGGTAAGGGGACATTGTTCCTGCCCGGGCTCTGGAGAGGGGAGCCTGTCATGGCACCAGGAAACCCCCCAGGGGGCAGGGAACAATCTCCCACCCCCTGTTGCCCAGCTGACTGGGAGCACATTTTCTGTGTGGAAGAAATCAAACTTCATGTTGTGGTTGAATCAGAACTGACAAAGCCAGCTTTTTTTTATTTAGGGCTATACTGTGATCACAGGGAGGATTTCATACAACAAGGGGAATCACCCGCTTGTCTGTTTCAAAGGATTTTTCAGACTGTCTAAGTTTACAAGCATATTTATACTGAAGACAGAGAAAGCAATAAAAAAATACGACCTTGGCAAAACAAAATAATAGTAAATTACACAGAAATTTAGGAAGTTTACTTAAACAAACCATCTGTGCACAGGGTAATATATCAAGATAACCTAAGGATAGCCCAAGGCATGCAGAATTTCTTATCTCAGAACATGTAACTGAAATAAGCAGTATCAGCACTTCTGGTCTCTGTCTGTTTTTCTAGTCAAGTAGTCCAGAAGCCCAACTAAATTACTCCTACAGCTGCCAGTCAGGTGTCTACACATTGTAGGAGTGAATTTGGTTGGGCTTCTGGCCTCCCTGACTAGAAAAACAGACAGAGACCAGAAGTGCTGCTATTGCTTATTTCAGTTATATGTTTTGAGATAAAAAAATCCTGCATGTCTTATTACTCTGTGCACAGATGTCCAATTAAGTATACTTGTTTTAGTTTCTTCAAGGTCATATTTTTTTCTCTTTATCTGTCTTAAGTATAAAAATGCTTGAAAACTTAGAGAGGGGGAGGATTCCTTTGAAACAGACAAGTGAGTGATTCCCCTTGCTGTATGAATTCCTCCCTGTGATTACAGTATAGCCCTAATAAAGAAAAGCTGGCTCTGTCAGTTCTGATTCAACCACAACGCGAAGTTTAATTTCTTCCACAGTGTGCACCACTGCACAGGTACTAATCTTGAGTAAATTTGCTACTTGCATTTGGAGGTAGCATATTTACTTGCAATTAGAGCCATTTACTACACAGTAAGCTTTTGCAAGTATAGATGCAACGAATTTCTGCAGTTATTAGCTCTACTTTGCAGTAAAGTGTCTTGTGTAGATGTGCCCACTGAGCAATATAAATTCCTTTTGGGTTAAGAGGAGCCTTGGTATTAAAGCTGTTCAGGATGAGTACGAGAGCTGGTCTGGAAAAGATGAATTTCAATAATTTTGTTTTTGGATTGTTCTGAAACATTTTAGTTTGAATCCATGTATTGCTAAACCGTTCTCCCATTGTGATGCATTGTCCCATAGGGATGCACTTTGGATGGCCTATTCTATAGACTGTAATGCATCAAGGGAACCTTGCCCATTGGAGAGCATGGGAGAAACAGCATGGGAGACCTACATCTCCCAGGACACAACTCCTCTCTGGGAAATGCATGTTAGTACTAGGTTGAAATGAGTCGTTCCAGGACAGCTCTACAAACTGAAATGAAATACTTTAAGGGTAGTTAAAATGTTAACATAAAAAAATGTCAAAAGTAAATATTTTGTCATTTCCAAGTAATCCTTTTATTTGGAACTGTTCCTCTCAAAAAAATCTTACCATTTTTTTTCTGATTAGGGCTGAAAACACTAAAATATAATTTTCCATGGAACAAAAATATAATATAATACAGTACCATTGAATTTATGGTACCAAGGATTTATTGTAGAATGTATCCCAAGAGTTCCACCCAGTGTAGATTCCCTCTCCCCAGCAATTTATCCCTCTGGTGCCTTAGCCAAGGATCAAACCCAAATCTCCCCCATGGCAGATAAGAACTCTATCCCTGAGCTGTCAATGCCTGGGTGTCTACTTGTGGCTCCAGGCTATCACATCTCTGGGATCCTCTGCATGCTGTCTGTAGGTGAGGAAGTCTTCAGGGACCTTTGCTGCCTGCCTATTCTTGTTCCTATGCCCTTTCTTCTTTTCATTTTCTATCTCAGCATCCTGGTTGTCATGCTCTGCTGAGGGACAGCACACAGCCTTTTCCAATTGCAATTCCCACCTCATTGCAGTGGGTCTTTTTTATAGCTGTGACGTTGTTGTGTTCATTGGACACTGGACTGGCCAGTCAACCTTTCAAGAGAAAAAAATTATCCCTCTTTTACAGCTTTATCAAGCCAGTGTTAACCCCCTCTCCCGCAATATACAGTATGAGGAACAAACAGGTAAAGGGGGCCCTCTAGAGCAGTGGTCTCCAAAGTGGGGTGCATGCGCAAGACGATCCATTAGGGTTCGGGAAGAAAATATTAGAACTTCTATTTATATTAATTTTTTATCTCATCCTTTTTTAATTTCCATTTTTTGTGTATGTTTTATAATGTACATTATATATTAGTACAGTAGTACATGTATATAATTTATAAACAAATAAATATACATATATTAGGGGTGCGTTCTCAAAAATTTTTACTGATAGGGGTGTCTCCTGGATCTGTGCTTCCTGCCAGCCCCTGGGCAAGTTCCCCCTGAGCTCCCCGTGGCTGCTATAGGGGACTGGTGCAAAGCCACAGTGGGCAGGAGGGGACTGCTGCCAGGAGGTGGAGATCTGTTTCAACATCCTTGCACATGTTGACATCTGCCCAGGGTGGGTTTACTTTAGAGTCATTTACTCTAGAGTAAACCCATTCCACAGCTTTTGCATGTGTAGACTTGCCCACTGTAAGGTTTATATCCCCTGTCTTCTCCTTTGGGCCTGAAAGATTGTGCCTCTAGTGTGGATTGTCAAGATTACACAATGGAGGTAGCGGGGAAATTTTTGACAGAACAGGATTTAACTTAGAGAATGCTCATTTATCAAAATAAAAAATCATTGGGTTCAGGAAAACCCCCCAACAACAGCCAGTTCTTTGGTCAGGAAGGTTTGCCTGTGATAAAATTGCTGGCGAAAACCAGAGTGATGCAATGATAAGCCCCCTGGTTGATCAAGCCATTCACCAGAGACATTAGATATACATACTGAGGACACTGCTTTGGATCAAGGAGTGGAACTTTGTCTCTCACACAAATGAATATTAGCAGCCAGGCAAACTCTCTTCAAACATGTTTCAAAATGCCATTTTCCTGAATCCCTAGAACCTGTGCTTTGCAATCCTCAGAGACGAAGCAGTAAGGAAGGTTGGTCTTGACTTGCCAGCTCAAGACAAGCTCTAGTGATATAATTAAAGGTCATATTTTTGTGGAATATTGGACTAGGCAGGACAAGAACCACTGTCCACTTTTAATCTTTCCCACTGACCTTGTAACTTGGTATAGTGTTTCCAGTCCGGGTTATTTTTAGGGGATATAGGTCTCACTGCAGACTTGTGATTCAAGCCTGAACAGCAGAGTAAAAGAAACAATGACTATATCCAGCTAAATAAGTAGCGAGATCAAATTAAACAGACCATAAGGCCTTGGAGGAAAAGACAAAAGGCCTCAACACAAATAACCCAAATATAGTTTATTAAAGTGTTAGCTTAAGAATATTGGAAGTAGGAACTGATTGAACTAGATAATATAGATTTAGCTGTATTATATAGCAGGTGTCTATCTGTTAACTTGTCATAAAACAAAAGCAGCTTGTTCCACAAGAACACAGGTCTCAGCTTTTTGACACCTCCCAGGGCCATGAGAGAATTGATTCAGTCTGCTTTCTAAGGTTTCAGTAAAACAAAGGAATTTAAAGAATTCAAACAGTAAATGCTTTCTAGTGTTAACCATGCAGAAAAATGGAATATGGGCTGAAGGGAAAATCAGAGGACTTAGCAAATCCCAAAAGGCCCACTGCTGGTCTGACATCCTTCTATTCCTGCCTTGGTGGTATAGGTGAGAGAGTCTGTTGCACTGTTGTAGGTGCTTTGGTGGACACTGGTATGTGAATATTCCTGTGCTTCAGGGTATGAGAAATGAAAAGCTGGGGGTTTACCTGTCTCTTGACTCTTTTAATCAGTAGTCAACTGACCAGTATACTTGTAGAGCAGGTAGCAGTAAGGGAGAGAAGTAGAGAAGCTTTTATGAAAACCATAATATTTTCCATTACAAAATGATGTTAAAAGG